>NC_053160.1:130909705-131509705 GCF_016835505.1 Polypterus senegalus
CTGTTGCAGAACCTTTGGTAACCCTTCCACCACAGGACACTGTTTTACTCATTTTTACTCATCCATTTGTTGCTGCTGCAACAGTACTATATTCTTTCAGCAAATGAAGGTAAAGAGGGTAAAAGACACCACATTTCAGCCGTAAAGTCTTCATTAAGAAATAATGTGTCTCTCACCTTCTTTTCTTTTCAGCATGAGAATAAGCTTTATGTATGTATATAAGCTTTCATCTTTTTTTTTCCTTTACAGATGCATGCTGACACACCTTTTAACTAACTCCAGTAGATTTTCAGTATAATCATAGAAATGAAGCTGCATACATAACTTATGTGATCGACTCTTTGTTTATTAGATTGCAGATACCTTGGGTAATTATGTTATTTTTTATTATTTCGTATTGTATAAATTATAAACTTGCATTTTTTTGAAATATAAAGATCCAGTTTTATATTGAGGGAGGACATGCAGGTGATGGGAGTAGCTAAACAAGATACACAGGACAGAAAGATATGGAAGAAGATGATTCGCTGTGGCAACCCCTAACAGGAGGAGGGAGCCGAAAGAAGAAGATAAAGATCCAGTTTTACACCACATTCTCTGCTGTTTAGACTTTGCATTTTAGAGTCCTGTCGAAGTTCTAGTATTCGTACACCAAAATGTCTTTTTATGCTAAGTATTCCTAGAACTGGCACCTTCTAAATACGCTTTGGCATTATGTCAAAAGTCTTGGCGACCAGTACAAAAACGTTTTTTTTCTTAATGTTTAAATTCAAAACGATCTTTCCGTTTTTGAATAAATCATGTAAATCTTACTCTTAATTGGTCACACTCTTTTGATACTCATTGAGTATCGGTTAACTTTCCTGTGGTTGGTACCCTAATCTGATTGTAGAGGGGGAGCTGCATTTGAGAAGTGAAGAAATGGATTATTGAAGTGTATATTTAAGCTTTGCTTTTAATCTTTTTTGAAATATTATGTTTAAAGTTACGCCCTGCGGTGGGCTGGCGCCCTGCCCAGGGTTTGTTTCATTGCGCCCTGTGTTGGCTGGGATTGGCTCTAGGCGACCCCCGTAACCCTGTAGCAGGTTGGATAATGTATGGATGGATGTTTAAAGTTTTATAGAGCAGTATGGTTCACAAAGACACTGTAATTATAAATAAATACTAGCACTACGACATGAGTATCATCTGAAAAGAGAAAAAAATATTCCTGTGTAACATGCTTATACCACATTCCTAGAAATTCATTTTAGAATCATCAAATAATCTCAAGTGAATCAGTATTCACACTTTATATTCATTTTGTGTATTTATCTTTTCCCTTCCATGAATGTTAACTCACCCTGTTGCTAGTACTTGACTCTAACCTGCTGCAGGGTAAAATGCGCAAGCTGTGCGACTCTTTTGGAGGTTATAGTCAAATACAATAACACCCTCAGGAATAACGTTTCTATTGTATTGTCCCCCTGCTACACAGGTAGGCTTCTGAAAGAACATGTGAACTCAGCAGGGTGAAAAATTGTTCTTATAGATGAATGGCATACAATTGTTACAGTTATCATTTCTCTTTACTCTCTAGAACAAGCACTGAACCAATGCAGTGAAGCTGATACTGCTATTTTAAAATTAAGGTGATAAAAAAAGCAAAAAACAGACTACCATTAATGGCCTAGTACAGTATTTTTAAAATATCTACATTCTTATCAGCTTGACTTGCATTTAAGGTTAGGAGCTATCCAATATTTTTTAGTTTTTTTATTTAATTTCCAACCATAGGCAACTGACGGTAAGACTTTTTGCATATAAAATAAAAATGAGTTTATAGACATGATTGAATCAAACCAAAAGACTATAATTTTGCACATCATTTTACGACTGTTTAGTTAGTTCCTAGGGTAATCTGAAGGAGCCATTTAAAATATTCATCAACAAATCACTTTTGTGACAAATCCCAAGATTAGCTGGATATGTGCAATTAGTTTTGTGGATCACAATTACTTTTCTAAAGACTTAATTAAAATGGAAGGCTTTTGTAATGATGAAGAAGAAATAAGAAAGTTGAAATGAAATAAATCCACTCATCTCAGACAGATTAAATTGCTTTTGTACTTATTGTTAAATGTGTAAAGACAGAGAGTAAAGGCTAATTGAACCCATATGAGCTACAATAATATTTGACACCAGATCACACACGCACACGCACACATACACACACACACACACACACACACATATATTGTGGGCTGGAGGGTTAATCGCACCCCAAATAGATACAGACGCCCCTGGGAAAACCACAAACCCTGAAACACTGACTACCACCCTCACATTGCTCCTTATCCTTGCACTATAACGCGTAATACAAGCCTCGCGTGGTACTCCGCCGACTTATAAGCCTTGCGCAGCACCTGTCAGTTTTGGAATTGATTGTTTGCTTTTATCTCTTTCTGCTCCTAGCGGAACTGTCATCTCTGACTTGTCATGGAGCACATTAAGCTCATGTGTTTGCAGTCTTTGAATAAAAATCCTTCTTGTTTCTACGACCTCCTGTGTCTCTGTGCAAATCTGTGACCCAAGCGTGACAATATATACTAAACTCATATAAAGACAAATGAGATTTGTCTTATTGAATTGAAATCTTTTAGAAAATATTATTTACTGTATTATTTACATTTTGAACTGTTTTTTTAAATTAGTCCCAACAATTGAAGCAAAGTGTAGTTAATTGTATCATTTATCTATCCTTCAGTTTTCAGTAATGAAAAATAAATTATCCAATATCCATTACTTGGAAAAAAAGTTGACAAACCTTTTAAAGGAAGTACTAGTTTCAAACAGATACAGACTTTTGCAGGTCAGACATGAACCTTCAGCTGTGGTCAAATGAGAAACAGGTTCCTCCTTTAAGGTGTAATGGAGATAGCAGATAATTATAATGATAATTATAAATTGTGTATGTTATTACACAACTTTTTTTGCCTCCTGTGAATTAATATAATACATATGCCTTTAAGAACCTGCTGAATTTTCTATAACAGAATAGTTTCAGGTTTCTGTAAATTGTAAAAGAGTCTGTATCATAATTTGCTAATTACTACCTTATGCAAAATACGATTTATAAAAAAATAATATTACAATAATGTATACGGCATTTTAGAGTGTTATTATCAATCCAAGTGGGCTTCAGCATACATCTACAGCAATGGTGGAAATCAGAAACCATGCCTGTATGAAGCACCAGTCCATCACAGGACAGTACACCAGCAGTCAGTCACAACTTGCTAATTTAGAGTTGTGAAATAATTTGTATCATACATATATTCCCAACAATTAATGCAAGAAATGTATGGTTCCTTTAAGCCATTGTTAGATGTACTTAGGACGAGTCAAACAAGTAACAGTTTCTCACTTGGCAAAGTCTGAACATGAGCAAAAAATGCAACAGAGAAACAAAAGATATAAATTTGTTTGAATGTACAAATCGCAAACACGTTGCCACCAAGACTAGATAAGGATTCCAGTTTCTTTAATATCTATTTAGGTATTGTATACCAGCCAGTTAGTTGTCTATCCCTTAAAATATGTGATCAAAAGGACAGGCATTTCGGTAGATTTTAACACAATAAATACTGTAAGTAACGAACCTTAACATTAAATTATTTAATATGCAAATAAAATACAGAAGAGCAATACCTGAACTCAGTACTTGTTGGATTGAACGCTGAAACTTTTCCCCATTTCTTTCCATTTAGATGTAATAATTGTGTTCCTTTTACTTGTTACTTACCCCCAGCCAACTACTGTTTAAGATTAGAGCTAAAGAGGGTGGGACTGATTTTTAGTTGCTGCATATTGCAGTCTCTTATGGGTGAATAAAAGAGGAAGTCAGATTCACTTTTAAGATTTTTCAGGGTTGAATATGTCTGTTATGATCTATGGCTTTTTAAAGACTGCGTTTCTGCATAGATAGTATGGATTGCTATTTCCTCCATGTATTTAGGGAAATTTACATTCTGTGGGTTTTATTTTACCATTAGTACTACTGTTACGTCTCTTTCAGTTTGTTAGCAAAATTATTTTGGCCTGCATCTGTATACTGTACATTCTTAAGACTTTGGAAGGATTAATGCTAATCCCTTTCAATTCTAAGGTTTATTAAACCCAGATGCCAAATGTGATTATTTATGGAAAAACAGCACTCATACACCGCATTGCCGCACTCACCCAATGACAAACGAACTCAGGATCCCAGATTAGGACCCAGGAAGCAAAAAATCAATATATTTTCCTGAATTATCTATTCAAAGCTTTTAATTTTTTGTATAACAGAAAGTATGTTATTTACAGATATACAGTAGTATCTTCAGTATGATATTCCATTTTTGTGACCTCTTACAAGAATTCCAATTAATATCAGCCATACAATAACTCCTTGATCCTCCAGGACTGCACATTTTGAAGCAGCATCACCACAAAAACACTTATTTCCCATTCTCAGACTTAAGCCAGCACATTGTTTCTCTTTTTTCAAAACCGCTGCCCCGTGTGACATCTTTTACTTTATGATACACTGACATGATATGCACTCAGCACCCTAGGAAGCATGTTCCCTCTTACCATTGAACAATATAGCAGGTTGAGCAGCCTTAATAAATTGAAGACAGCTCTATTAGCTTATTCCCTCCCAGTGGTCAGTCCTACTAGTATTTCTATTTATACCATTCTAGATGTGGACATACCCCACTATGACAATTAATGTTATGGCTTTGATGGTAAGGTCTGAGGCATCTCTGTTCCATTACTAAGGTACCATGACAGTTTGCAGATTTCTGAACCTCTATTCATAATAACTTTTAAACATAAATTGTTGACATGTTCATATTTTGCAGTCCTACAAACATGTCCTTTTCTGTCTTTAGGCCATTAGTAAGTTTTAACAAATTTCACGCTAACAAAATATTGGATAAATAACATTATCAGGTTTAGGGGAAGAGACAGGTTTTCAATAGTTTCTTAACCAGTACTCAAAGCCAATTTAAATCTCCTTGTACAGTTAAAACCCTCAGGACCTACCCCAAAGTGGAATTAGATATTCTTTCTTTGCACATTGTGTATACTTCATGTTTTGAAATGTATCCCTAGGAGTAATGGAGCATATAGGTTTCCTGCTTTTATAAAGTGATCTTTATCTCAAAGTGAACTCTGCCTTCATCTAGAATTCTAGATCATCTAATTCATGCAACAGTTATGAAACACCTCACCCTGGGAAATGGCTGCAAGTTGCCATCTTCAGGTTCCAGTCTTTAGCTGCAAGGTAAACCACACTTGTCTTCTTGATCACAAGCCTTAATTGTTTGCTGTTTTTTCTCCATCTTAGGCAGCAATAACTCTGGCTGTCCCCATCAAGGCAATGACTCACTTGCCAATGACAGTAGAGGACTGCTAATATACTTCTGCTACTTTTGCCTGGTAGCCAGCCTCTCTTACTGTCAGTTGCAGGATGGTAAATGATCGTTTGATGTGTCATTCTTCATTAACAGTGGAATGCTGTCTGTCCCTGGCACATTCAACAT
Organism: Polypterus senegalus; assembly: GCF_016835505.1. Classification (NCBI taxonomy): domain Eukaryota; kingdom Metazoa; phylum Chordata; class Cladistia; order Polypteriformes; family Polypteridae; genus Polypterus; species Polypterus senegalus. Next base: position 130,915,276 of record NC_053160.1, read on the forward strand.
TAGTTGAAACAAGCTGTCCTATAATTGCATCAAGAGTTCTGTCTCACTCTCTACCAGTAGACTTCTTTCCCAACAACTGGGAAGCCCTGAATACTTTTTCAGCCATTGTTAACTTTGAGTTTCCTGTCAGTTCAGTCAGGCTACTCTGTGAAACTGCTAGACTGAGATGAGATGTATGACTTTACATGTTGTACAGGTTGCTGATGCTGCCTTCTATTGTGATAAGTAATACATCATTTTTATTAATTGTGAAAATAAATAGTACAATGTCTTACAGAATTCATAAATCATTGTTTTAAATTCCTTTAAGTTCTTTAAGCCGTCTACTTCTGTTTTTCAATAGATATACCATTTCTTGCAGCACACTATTCCCACTTAGATTGCTGTTTCCCACCCAAAATGAAATAGAAAAAAAGAAAAATAAAACATGGTAATACTAGGGGTGTCACAGGCTAATAAATGCAGTTGAGAGTTTAGAGTTATTGAGCATTACTGGCTAAAGGTGTGTGGGTTGAGGATGGTATTATAAAGGACTGCCAAACACTGAAATTGCTTTTGCCCAGTGAGTGAATGTTTTTCTAGCACAGGCCTCAGTATAGCAATGGATCTCATACTTGTAAAGCTCATTTCATGTGCACAACTAATCACAGCATGTGTGCTGGAATCACATAATATTTTCATCAAGACTACTTTGCCCCAGGGCTGTGCTCATTTATTATTGCATAGCAGGTCATACTTGTGTATGTAGAGTTCTTACTGGGCAAAAATGAGTATAAAACACAAAGAAGGCAAATAATAGAATCTGTTCACATTTAAGGTCAAATTTAAATAATTTCACCAATTCATCATTATTCTCTTCTTCATAAAGTTGAATTGTGGAAGATAAAAATAAACATATGAAAGGAATGATGTCAAGGGGATCCAGTTGAATGTTACACATTAATTAAACCAAAGGCAAAAGATTATCCAACTAAAAATAAAAGCACAACTTGCATTTAGTTCAGCATGGGAGTTCTTGCTTTAAATGACTGTCCATTTTATCTTTTTCTCTTTGCGACATAGTAATACATCAAATAAACAGTCTCATAAAAGGCCTGATTTTGATCTGATTGGATATATTTTTAATCGTGAGGACTGAAGTGGGTTATGGAATGGTGCTGTTTAGTAGGTTGCTGTGAGTACATTTTGATGAAAACTTTTCCTGTTACTAGACATTTTTTTTTCCTCACATATACTAAGGCCCCTTTACAAGCAGGGCCCCAGGTTTCTCAACCAAGTCACACGTATGGTAAGATCTGGCCATGGTTGCATGTCTACAAGTCGAGGTAAAGCAAGTCACACGTCTAGACACACACGATGAAACAGAGACACAATTCATCACGACCAGCTAACTTACCTACCTTTGCTTCAAAATGCATGCTTGAATTACAGAAGGAGATCTAATTCTGAAGCCTGCAGCTGAACCCCATTTATTATGAGATAAACGTGAATGCCATGGATTTGATATTATGCTTGCGTTTAAAAATGTTATTTTTTGTCTGGTTTACTGAATTTGCTATTTAACATTGTATATTTAACAGAGCACAGAGGCTTTCCTGATTCCACAAAAACAAAGTAAAAACTACCCTAATTTGTCCAAGAAAAGAAAAAAGAAAATCTGCTAAAAAGACTCATGTTGTTGCCTTACAGGCAACCAACCTATTCTGTGTGCAGGAAAAATGACAGCAAATCATTTGTTGCAGTCTCTCTCTGCAAGTCCCAGAAGCAAAAAAAAATGCAATATCATCAGTTTGTTATTATTCTGCAAGGCAAAAGATTAAGCGGAGAGTGCTCCAATTTTAAAAAAAGATAAAATTTAGGAAAATAGAATCCACATTTTTTAGCAGACCTTCTTTTATACCATGGAGGCTTTAGGTATTGCACAATAACTATCCATCCATCATCCAACCCGATATATCCTAACTACAGGGTCCTGCTGAAGCCAATCCCAGGAAACAAACCCCAGGCAGGGCGTGCACACTCACACACACATTAGGGACAATTTAGAATCGCCAATGCACCTAACCTGCATGTCTTTGGACGGAAACCCACGCAGACACGGGGAGAACATGCAAACTCCATGCAGGGAGGACCCGGGAAGCGAACCCAGGTCTCCTAATTGTGAGGCGGCAGCAGCGCTACCCACTGCGCCACCATGCCGCCTGCATGATAACTAGTGTCTGCCAAAGTGGCTCATTTTATGTGGTGCCTTCAGAACTGAATCTTATACAGAGGAAAACCAGACAGGGTATTTGAAGTGTTTTTCTTGGATCATTTAATGAGGCAATTAAGAATTAAGCAGATAGGGTGGACAAATTTCGTTGAACTGAATGGGCTGTTCTCATCTAGAATGTTCTAATGGATATAGTGGGGTGGGTGGTTGTGGGATAGCGGGTCCACGGCTTCAAAAAAAAGGGGCCAGGTTTTAATCCGTATAGCCGTGTCATTCTCCGTGGGTAAAATTACATGACCGCGGGGAGTTAATGAGGTAGTTGGAGAAAGTCGCTCTTGCACATGTGGGTGCGATCATTCCCGATTGCTTCATTGGCTTCCTGCGGCATGAAATTAAGGCGCTGTGCCCACGGAGGTGCAGGGGGGTATGTATATATACAAGTCGACAGCAGAAAAAGAGGGATGAATAGATGGATAAATGAATAAAATGAAAGAGGTTAGAAGACGTTGTGAAGGACAGCTGGGTCCCATGCCCGGCAGGGACGCCCCTGCTACTTATGTTCTGGGGGAGCCGCCATGGGCAGTCCAATACCTCCCCCGGGACGCTTGGTGGCAGCCTCCTGGCGACGGTGACTCCCCAACCGCCCGCAGGGCTCCATGGGAGATGGAGTCCTCCACAGCTTGGTTGGGGTCTGGCGTGGCCGCTAGGGGGAGCTGCCTGCTTCCCACAGCCCGGCTGGACGAGCTTTCAGCCCCGCCCGGAAGTTCAATTAGGACCAGATGGTTAATCACCTGGAACGCTTCCGGGTGGGCTATAAAAGGGCCCAGCCACCACCACTCGGGGAGCCAGGGTTGGGAGGAGGAGGACTAAGCTTGCAGAGGAGTGGTGGAAGAGAAGGTGAAGGAGAATTGTGGTTTGTGTTTTGTTTGGTGCTTTGGGACTCTGTTTGGGCTGTGTGGCACGGGGAAGACGTGTCACACAGCTGAAGAAAAATAAAAGCCTGTGTGTTTTGTACACGTTGCCTCTGCGTGGTCTGTGCAGGGTCGGGCGCTATATAGCGCCTTTTACAACGTGAAGACCTATCTTAGCAGCTACGATCTGGCCACCTGTAAAGAGGAGACAGCACAAGCTGGGGCCCTACGAAAAAGAATGTTCTATTAGAGTGGGATGAGCAAGACAGGTGTCCTCCCGAGGGATCTGAAGAGTGACTGCGTGAGCGCAAAAGATGAAGGGAGGAGAGCCGACCTCGGACGGTTTGGCAGTGATGTCCTAAATGGAAGCCAAGACGGAGGTCGGCCGAAAGGAGTTCGTGGCTGTTGGGTCTCCGCCAGCTGCAGGAGTAATGGGTGAGCCGGGGAGAATGAGAGATGAAGGTGGGCTAAGACCGAGAAGAGTGAGACTGCATTTTTAACCTTGAATTTTATCGGATTTATTTATTGTTGTTCTTATCCCCACTGGACACTTGTTTTTATGGATTATTTATGGAAGTCGGATGCAATGCATTTTTTGTTTGAACACTGTTTTGTTGGTTTTAATAAAAGCACTTTGCCATTTTTTGGAAATATCCCCTGGTTTCATTTGAGAAGTGTCCTCATTTGTCAGCTCATCTCTGTAACATTACCGACAGTGTTGGGTTCAAGAGCTCCCAGAGGTCGATTGGAGCTTGGAGCGAACCCGCATCATCCCAGTGATGTCAGGATAGTAATTGCTATAAACAATGGGCAGCAAGGACAATGAGTTCAGAGGCCACCAGGGTTCAGTGTGGCATTATGTCTAGTGATCAGCAAACCCTGCTGAATTTGTTTTGCCCCAAGTTTGTCAAAAATTCAGCAATGTTCAGGGATTTCAGCAAACTGTGCAAAATGCATTGAAGACAATGTGGAGTTTTGAGCAGATTGAAATGATACAGGAGTTTTGAGTGGATCATAATGATGCTATGGTTTTTTAAGTGTCCCTGAGCACTAGTAGGGAAGTGTCTGTCAACTATGCTGGATCAATTATTATGGCAAAAATGAAACCTGAGCTGCGAGGCAGCAATAATAACTAATGCACCACAATGTCTGCCTGAGATAAAATTGCACTCACAGTCCGCAGTGCTTTGAGTCCTTTATCTTTTTCTGCATTTCCCAAGCTCCTATTACCATAACTGACACCCACAGAGCCTGTGATGCAAGTGATCAGTGTTACATAGTCGGGGGGCTGTCCCTGTCACTTCCCAAGCTGTGTTACATTGTAATGTGAATAACGCTTTTAATTCAGCATGGAAAACACAAAGCAAAATAAATCTATGTAAAACAACAAAGTTTTTTCATAAGATTTTGACTAGGGTCAGTTCATGTACCTCACAAATGAAAACACTGCAATTTTTTTTTTTAACGCAGTTGGAAATCAAACTGGAGTATTGATCGAGTAGTGACATTACGCAAGTAGCGGTGCTACTGGGGATTGGAACTTCAACTCCCAGCAGTCCCTGCAGTGGCTGTTATTGGTCATCTTCTGAAGAAGCAGGGGCTGTTGAGTACAAGGAGGCCAGCGTGACATTTAAAAGAGGGTCAATGATACCAAAGGAGGGGAAGTATTTTGTGTTTAATGTCTTATGTTCCTGTCTGTCTACCTTCCGTTCTGATACTTGCAGATTCTTGCTTTGTCCTGGATCGTCTCTTGTTTTGGGCTATGGTCTGTCTGGTGTCTTCCTGCACAACAGGACAGGACTGTCCGAGGATTTGTTGTCATCCTGTGAAGAAATGAGCGTTCCTGATCCCATTCACCCATCTTCATTTCATCAGGAAATACCAGTAGGACTATCTTTACATTCTTATTCAACGAGCTGATCTCTGGACTATCTACCTCCATCACTACATTTCATCAATTACCCTTTTCCATGGACTTTATAGTGAGTGTTTATTGTAGTGGTTTGTTTGTGTTTATTGTACATCACCGTAAAAGGGACTGGGGTGGAATTATTTAGTGATTAATTATATTTCATTTGTTAGTGGTTAATAAATTCTTTAATTGTTTTATAACCTGTTGTTTTTGTCCCTGCTTGTGAGTATGTATGCATGTGTGAAAGTTCTGCACCTGCACAACACATATCGGACAGGTAGTGGAGAATGGGTACTGACTTCCCCATCCAACACTGGCTGCAACAGCTCGGTGATGTCATTCTGGCCTCACAAAGCATTATGGGGCTTTGGGGAAAAAAATTTAATCTTGGCTGGCCACATGGCAAATTTTCAGGGAAAAATTTGCCAAGCAGAGTCACCAACGCACCCAGCACATTTTCTGTGAAAAACACATGTGAATTTCACCAATCACCACTAATGGTAACTTAGTTCTTTCTTACCTAAACCATGGTCTCTCTGAAATGGGAAATAAATGATTGCCATAAGGCAGCAGCATAGAATTTTAACCATGGGGATTAAAATGAGAAGCTACCTCACTGGTAGAATGGAAATGCATCAACAGTGAGATATATAAGGTGCTTCTGTTGCAGGGTACATCTAGACAGTGCCATATTCCTAATTAGAGCACATTCTCCAGTATACACTAGAGTAGGTAATGGAGTTCTCACTCCTTCCTTGCTTGGTATCATTCTGGTCACAGACCTCTTGACACCTTCAGGTAAACTTTGAGGATTGACTCCTGGTGTTAAAATATTAACAAGACCACTGCTTGACAGTCATCTTTGCCACCTTTAACCCTGATCCCTTCACACATGTCACATGCCTGCTGCTTCATATTTCTGCAATCAACTGCTCTAAGAAGGCGTAATCTCAGCCAGTCAACTGTGTAGAAATCATTTACTTTTATATTCCCAAATGTGTCTTTGCTTAGTGTAAGAGCAGTCTGCAAATACACTCTTTAAAGATGTGTTAAAATTATAGTCACTTCATGGTAATATGCTACCTTTGTTTGGTTATCAAAATTATTTCTTTTCATAGAAAACAACTTCTAAATTTATTTCTGTACCTTGTACTTTGGCATTAGTAATTTTTCTACTTTCTGTTCACTTAAAGATTAAAAATAATTTTAGTATGCGTCTTTTCAGATGATGATTTAACCACATATTCTTGCATACAGAATACATAAACAAAAAAAACTCTTGTTTTCAAGTAAAATTCAATTATTACACAGTAAATAATGTCAACAAAAATAATAAAACAGACCAAATGCATGCAATTTATGTGTTAAATAATCCATTGTAAATAGTGAGCACATTATTTCACATTTGCAGGATTTTCTAAATACACTAGTCTATTATGATATGACACAGGAGGAAAAAAATACACATAATATGAAAAATACTTAATATTTTGGTTTCTTGCAACAATCATTACATATTGAATTATTTTAATTATTATTGATACTATAAATGCTAAAGTGGCAACTTTTATTAATGTGTGCACAAATGTAACTGGCAAATACTAAATGCTGCCTATTTCACTAATACAAATCAACAGTGAAGTAGCTACAATTTATGTCTATTTATTATTGACTGCATCTTAAAGTAAGAAATATGCTTGTTGGAAAATGTTAAATCAATTCCTTATATATGACTCCTTGCAGCACTTTTTTAAAATTCATTTTTATTAATTTCATTTTTTCCCTGACTACTAGCTTCCATCTGCTACCTGAATCCATGGCCATCTGTCATTCTCTGCTGCAGTCCACGCATTCACAAGACCCTTCTTATTTAGCCTGGAAAAGTAAGGGTACCACTTCTGAAGTCCAAAAAGAGCTCGATGGGTGGAAGAAGCAGTTATTTGCTGATTGGATATAATGCCACCTTCCATTCCAAGGGGACCAGAACATTCTGTAAAATAAATATAAAAAAAAATAAATAATATGAAAACTCAATAGTAAAAACTGACAAAATCTATACATGTATGAACGTCTGTGGACAAAAAAATAGAAACTAAAAGCAGTCACACATTATATTAGTAACTAGCAAAATACCCTCGCTTCACAGCGGAAAAGTAGTGTGTTAAATAAGTTATGAAAAAGAAAAGGAAACATTTTAAAAATAACGTAACAAGATTGTCAATGTAATTGTTTTGTGACTGTTATGAGTTTTGCTGTCATCAAGGATTTGATTATCATTATTTCTTTCAATCAGGTTCGTATTTGGAGGATGTGTTGTGTTCAAGTTACATTCCGTGTTTGTCAACCATTGTAAAGATACAGTAACAGGTTTCATTCATCGAAGTGTTCACTACCCAAATCGGTACTCATGAATCTAAGATGTTTAACAGGCATTCCCGGTATTAAGTTGTGGATTTGCCTGTGAATATTTAGTGGCAGCGTGTCTATGAACTTGTGGATTTGCCTGTGAATATTTAGTGACAGCGTCTCTATGAACTTGTGGATTTCAAATGGCCCTTCATAACCTTTTACTGCATCAAGCATGCTCGAGTATATTATGTTATGTCTTTTCAATTTGGTACATGTCATTCAGTTTACTTTTTTTATCATGAACAGAAAAAACTGTTACATTTTACATTTCAGGCAAAAAAGGACTTTTAAAGAGACCACAGAATCAATAATAACAGACATGAATCATTTTATGTGTTTACTGTATGTTACTCAACTGTTGGGCTGCTGGTTCAGTCCTGCTGACATTTTAATGACCCTATCCAAGCTACTTAACCTCCCTGAGATTCAGTTTTAATTTTTTTTTGGGTGTAGACAAATATTTTTTCCAATTTAGTCATGAAAGTCTTAAAGGAAAAATGGCCAAAATATGAAGTTATAACTTAATTCTGGTTGATAAGTTGAGTAGCACTTCATTTTATCCCATGTATCCATCTTTTGAGCAAATAATTGATTATGTGTGGTTGCTGGTGGGGAAATTGATTTTATAAGATAAGGTTAGAAATTAAACATTACTGCTTGATCATTTGCCTTGACTTATGTGTAAAAATAGACATTTTTTCCCTTTTTTATTTACACATCAAAGAGTAAACCATTGAGATTTTTAAATTTATGCTTTTTTGTTAAACTTTTTTTTTTCAAAGGACTCATTTGTTTTGACCATAAAAAGCTATCAGAATTAATTTGTTTTTCATTTTAATCACACTAGCTCCACTCATACTTTTAAGTGCTTTGTGACAGGCTAAAGAATTTAATTCTTAAAAGACAAACCTCATTATTCCACTTCCTGACTGAAGATAAAAGAGACTTTTCAACTGAGATTTTATTCTCTCAGTTTTGTAGTATCTTTTAATATATATATATATATATATATATATATATATATATATATATATATATATATATATATATATATATATATATATATATATATATGTACATACACACACATTTGCCTTTTGCCGTTTTATATTAAATTATGCAAGTTTCTTTCAAAATGTTTTGGTTAAAATGTATTTTTATATGGTGTGAGAATTTAAATTTTGCTGTAACAGAGCAGTATGTTGTTCCTCATACTTTACCTATTGTGGTCCCCAGCCGGGCTCCAGACCGCGAGGGGGCGTTCGTCCTGGTTATGTTGTGGGCCTCGGGTACAGGGCTTGGAAGCCCAGCCCTGTAGGAACCCGTGGCCACCGCCAGCCGGCGCCCAGTGCCTGAAGAACCCTGGAGCCCAGCACTTCCGCCACACCAGGAAGTGCTGGGGGGAAGACGACAGGGGACACCTGGATGGCTTCCGGGTGCGCAGCCGGCACTTCTGCCACACTGGGGTGTGGCCAGGACTGATTGCCGGGAAGCAGCTGGAGCCCATCCGGGTTCCCATTTAAGGGGCCGTCTCCCTCCAGTCAGCAGTGGATGTCGGGTGGAAGTGGACAGTGCTGGCGAGAGGACGGGAGGCGGTCAAGAGAGAAAGGCACAAAGGACTGTGTGGCCTGGACAATTGGGGGATCGGTGCAAGAGGCACTGGGGTTTGTGCACGTGACTTTTGTAAATAATTATTGTAAATAAACAGTGTGTGGTGGAGCCAACAACGTCCGTCTGTCTGTGTCCGGGTCCCAGTTCACACTATATATACTGTGTATATATATATATATATATATATATATATATATATATATATATATATATATATATATATATATATATAGTATCTCACAACAGTTGTAAATATTTTATTATATTTTTTCATGGGACAACACTGAAGATATGACACTTTGATACAATGTAAAGTAGTCTCTGTACAGCTTGTTTAACAGTGTATATTTGCTGTCCCTTCAAAATAACTCAAGACACAGCCATTAATGTCTAAACTGCTGGCAACAAAAGTGAGTACACTCCTAAGTGAAAAATGTCCTCATCCAGCAACCGCCCTGGATAAGGAGGTAATCATGGGGACAGAGCCAGGAGGGTCAAACCCTTTGGGGCCCATGGCCGCCGCCAGGTGGAGCCATGAGCGTCATGGAGCCCGGGAAACCTGCACTTCCGCCACACCTGGGCAGGCAGACGAAGAACGTTCCAGGGACACCCTAAGTGCTTCCAGGTGCTCGTGCGGCACTTCTGCCACACCAGGAAGTGCAGCCGGAAGGTCATCAACAAGCACTTTGAGCACATCCGGGTGAATATAAAAGGGGTCACCTTCCTACAGTTGGGGAGGTAGAGTCGGGAGCTGGATGTGGGACTTTGGCATTAATAAAACGTGTGTTTTATAAAGTGCTGGTGGTTGCCTGATGGTGTTCGGACCAGTTCTTACAATATATATATATATATATATATACAGTATATATATATATATATATATATATATATATATATATATATATATATATATATATACAGTAATCCCTCGCTATATTGCGCTTCGATTTTCACGGTTTCACTCTATTGTGGATTTTATATGTAAGCATATCTAAATATATAACACAAATTTTTCGCTGCTTCGCAGGTTCTGTGGACAATGGGTCTTTTTACTTCCTGTACATGCTACCCTCAGTTGGTTTGCCCAGTTGATTTCATACAAGGGACGCTGTTGGCGGATGGCTGAGAAGCTAACCAATCAGAGCATGCAGTTAAGTTCCTGTGTGCTGAATGGCTCAGCGACTGAGCGCCGAATTTGATTCGGCGGCGTTAACCAGGAAGTCTCGTCTCGCTCATTCAGCATCTACGTGTTTCACTGTGTAAAGAGTTAACTTTTGTGCTCTTTTGTGTTTATCTTTGTGCATTGTCAAGCCCTTCATTATGGCTCCAAAACGATCTGCTCCTGTTACTATGCAGATCATTTTTTTTACTGATTTTGCCATATTGGTTGTTGGAAATTAGTTAACATGTATGCCAGGGTTCTTCAGCTACTTTTTCCATTTTGGTTTTAAGAATTGGCTGTTTTCTTTACCAGCCATCAATTAATAATAAGGTGAAAGTGGCAAAGAAACCAGCAGCTCTGCAGCTAACATTCTTCCATTTAAGCCCGTGTATATTCACCATGAAGCATTTGTGTTAATAAAATGTTTTGAAATAAATGAGAGAGAAGGTTCAGAAAAATGTTGTCAGAAAATGAAACATGTACAGTGTGATAAAGATTTGCCTTGGAAGAGTGAAAGCACTAACAAGCCATATAATAAAATATCAAGTTTTATTATATGGTCGGCCTGGCTTCTAATTCTAATGAAAACCTGCATACATTGTGGACCTACAGGACTGGGGCCAAGTAACCTTTCAAATGACAGATTTCAGGTGATAGACCTTAGTCTAAAAGTCTGTAAAATGTAAAAAGGAGTGCAGTGTATTCTAAGGTGAGGTTTATAATTCACGCGATGCGACGCATGCTCCAGCAGACACTACTGCTATGCAAGCGTTTTACTTTTTATACTTGCACGCGTACTTTATGTAAATCTGGAAGAATCCACCAGGTGGCAGTGAGAGATATTATCGTGGTGAGAACAGGTTCAGCCTTGCAGGAAAACATGCAAACTCCAGGCAGGGAGCACCAGTGATGTGACTTCCTGCGAGACAGCAGCGCTGCCGCTCTCCCACCGTGTCACCCCCATGTGTGTAATTATTAACAGTACTCATTATTTAAACGAAATTAACAATTTATCTGTTAAATGTAACATACATACTTTAATGCATTTCATCTTAAAAGTGATATCAAGTATAAATCTAAAGATTCTAAATGTGCAGAGAGTTGGAATATCATATATTTAATGTGCTCTGTGTGGCGATCTATTGCTGTTTGCTACTGCTGTCAAGTCAGGAGGAAGCCCCAAGAGCTTATAGCGATTAACAACTGGGATGACGTTTACGATGGTCTGCTTTATTGATAAAGTAAACTACGAGGTTAAAATAGACATTTCGGGATTAAACCCAAAATTTCCACTTTAATCATAAAATACACCTTTTCACCATGTCCTTCATTTTTTTTTTCTCTCTATGGCTGTACATTCTGTTGCAGTTGTGAAGTTGCAAAAAAAAAGACGACACAAAAGATGGTATATGAGACTTTTAAAATGTATCGTGTCATTATGATGGGGAGTATGTGACAGTTGAATATAAAAGCACCACAAATGCATTTGTATGTTGGCATTTTGCTTCACCACATCGAACTATTCATGAAACATTGAAGCGCGCATCTTGATCCCATATGATCCTCAAAGTGGCTTTTTGTCACATGTAGAACGTAAACAGAGACTTGGACATCACATTCCAACTTTTATCACACTAACACACCACCCCCCAAATTTATGCTGAAACTGCAACTCGCGCCTGCATCACGTTCATTTCTGAGGATGTGCTCAGAGGACGTGTCAAATGAACGCTGGGAATGTGTGGCAGCCATGATGCATGTGCGTACTCCTTCTGGGCGTGAAGTATAAATGAGACCTAAGAATGTTAAAATGGAAGATAAGAGTTTTAGTATTTTGCTTAGTTTTAAAGTGCATTGTTTAATTATAATAGGAAAATAACCTTGATTTTTATAATGCAACATTTTCTGTGTGTTTTGAAAAACTCAAAAGTGTCATGGCATGCTTTATTAAAGGAAATAAAAAGAGTATATCATGTGTTTTAGAATGAAGGAGCAGAGTGACTACCTTTTTATTACAATATTTTCCAAAAGTGATCACTCAGCTTTTGTTTGAAATTGGACTGTTTTAGCTCAGTTTTCAGCAGTTGTTGCTATGAGAACTTTCATGAAGCTTTCCTTTATCTCTGCAGTATGAACACATTTTTCTGTTGAGGTTATATAATTTGTAACTAAGGACTGTAATTTGATAATCTGGGAAAATGTCATCTGCATCTTTGCTGTTGCTAATTGGACTGAAATAAGACTACATGAACCAAGTTGTATCTTTCTTTGAATCACTTAATATTTACTGCTCAATTGAAACAAAACACACACCTCATATTTTGTGAAATGAAGGATATTACTGTACTAGCACACCCATGACATACTGTCGTTAACCTGCAAATTTGTGTAAATATCTCAAAAGCTAATAATTTTATGTTTGTGTATTGTATCAACCTCACAAATACTGAACTCAAGTGGAGTATTGTAAATATTCACTTTCTAAAGTGTACATCTTTATTTAGATAAATGTAAAAACTGTGCTTTTTCATACAATTATACTATATTATTATATTATTACTATTGGCCAAAGAAGCACTGCCAAAATGAAACACTGTCACAACTCCAGTATGCCCACCAGATATTTATCACAAACAGTAAACTTCAATCAAACACACTTCTCCCTGCTTGTCTAACACTGGGGCTGCTGAAATAAATAACGTTTCCTTTATCGTACAGTAAGCGCAAGTTACACCCTTGGGTTAACACTTCAAGTGCTTCCAAATCTGTTTACAATTTTATGCTATTTAGAATTTCAGTATACAGAAGTGTTATTTCATCTCATTAACAGGTTTCATTCAGCCTGGCTATTCTAAAGATTTCTTAAATGTGTTGTTTATTTTTATCAGATTTGTGAAAATGCAGAAAGTGTTGTTCAGAATTAACTGTGCATTTACTATTATTGTTCATCTCTGAACCTACACTTGTGGCTGAGCTGGGCCTTGAACTTTTTGGTCAATAATTTGAAAATTGTGTCTCCAAATAATCTCAGTTTTTATGACTAAAACTACACCAAGTTCACAAGAAATTAAAACGTTAGATTGAAATTTCTAAAATGTAATAATGACTGTTTGATACAGTACAAGTATAAAGGCAGTAATTGAGTCAAGTTGACTTTGTTTTCCAAATCCTTTCATTATACTGTACTCTAGCTTGTGTCAGTATTGTACTACCTACTGTAAGCAAATAAAATAAAACAGGCACAAAGAATCACTTCTGGCTTTTCTGGCAAATGGGTTTTCCTATACCGATTATCTTCGTAAAGTAGATGAAGCCTGTATTTATATTTTTCTCAAAGCTTATAGTATGTAGTCATTTTCTTTGTTGGCTTTTTAATTCACTTTGTTTTTGCATCTACACTCATCGGCCACTTTATTAGGTACACTTTGCTAGTACCAGGTTGGACCCCCTTTTGCCAACACTGCAGTAATTCTTCAAGGCACAGATTCAACAAGGTGCGGGAAACATTCCACAGGGATTTTGTTCCATACTGATGTGATAACATCACATACTTGTTGCAGATTTCTCAGCTGCACATCCATGATGCCAATCTCCCATTCCACCACATCCCAAAGGTGCTCTATTGGATTGTGATCTGGTGAACCATTTGAGTACAGACAACTTATTGTTATTTTCAAGAAACCAGTTTGAGATGATATGAGCTTTGTGACATGGCACGTTATTCTGCTGGAAGTAGCCATCAGTACCTTGTAGTCATAAAGGGATGGACATGGTTATTAACAATACTCAGGCAGGCTGTGTCATTTAAACAATGCTCAGTTGGTACTAAGGACCCCCAAGGTGTGCCAAGAAAATATCACTAATACCATTACACTACCACCACCAGCCTGAAACGTTGATGCAAGGCAGGTTGGACCCATGCTTTGATGTTGCTGATGCTACATTCTGACTCTAACATCTGAATTTTGCAGCAAAAATTGAAACTCATCAGACAGAGGAACATTTTTCTAATTTTCTGTTGTCTAATTTTGATGAACCAGTGTGAATCGTAGCCTCTGTTGCCTGTGCTTAGCTGACAGGAGTGGCATCCAGTGTGGACTCCTGCTGCTGCTTGAAGGCTGGACATTTTGTGTTTTCAGAGATACTCTTCTGCATACCTTAGTTGTAACAAGTGGTTATTTGAGTTTCTGTTGCCATTCTCCTCTGACCTCTGGCAATAATAAGGGACTTTCACTGAGGCAACTGCCACTCATTTTCGAACCATTCTCTGTAAACCCTAGAGATGGCTGTGTGTGAAAATCCCAGTAGATCAGCAGTTTCTGAAATATTCAGACCTGCCTGTCTGGCACCAACAACCATACCATGTTCAAAGACACTCAAATCACCTTTCCTTCCCCATTCTGATGCTCAGTTTGAACTTCAGCAGGTCATCTAAAAACTAACATGATTGCCAGAAGGAACCCAGTGATGTACTGACTCCCTACTGGACTCTGCCTTCCACCTAACTTTGTTTAGATAGGCCCCAGTTCCCTGTAATCCTAAAATGGATTAAGCTGATTTGAGAATTGTTGCAGTCAGTTATGCTATGTAACAAACATTAAATGTTTACATGCAAGATGGGGAAATATTTCTTCATATAAAATACACAAATGCATGTTTGCAGTATTTTTGGATATTTTCTGGATTAACACAACCAAGTAGAAATTGGGAACTAACAGCATGTTTAACTTTACAGCTCCTATGAAAAGCAGTATTTGACCTCTGATTAGGAATCTGATTGAAATAATCTTTCTAGAATCGGAGTTAGACAAATCATTACAATAGGCAATACTGCAAGGATCATTTTTGTTCTATATTAAAAACTGGTCAAATGGGATTTGAACAGCCTCTCATACAGGGTCTCAATATTAAAAATGTTTAATATACAGTACAGTGCTATTCTCTTTATACAAGAGCTTTGAAGATTTTCATTGAACTTCAAATCAAAAAGAAAGCAAATAAAATATTAAGGTGAATAATTCCTTAGGAACCCAGACTTTTCACATTTTTTTCCTCCAGAAATATTTAACAGCAGGCAGTTGTCAACTGTCCAATTTAATGTACTCCACAAGACCTCTACTTGAATTAAGAAAAGAGAAATTCTCAGATCAGTTCCAAGCAGCAACTTAGACCTCATTCTCACTTTAGTTAAGGAGGAGACCTGCCCATTGCTTATGTCAAATCATTTGCTAGAATTCTCAGTCCTTGTTAACAAGATGCCAACTTAGGTCAGATGCTTGGTGAATAACAACCATAGAAGTCAATAACTTTTTTTTAACCACACACTGCAATCAAACGTTGCTACTGTATCTGCCATATTAATGATTACCAGTTTTTACCTTGAAGCCCTCCTTCTATCTATTACCAAAGACCTCTTGTCCCATTTGAGTTATTGATACCTTGAGCCTATTGCTCTGCTGTTAGGATGCATTCCTGTTTCAACAGATTAACTGCCGTTGCACAGTGTAGAAAAGTATTTGGGTTTGTGTTACATGTATTTAAATGTGAGATGAACCATGAACAGCCATTAAGCAGATATTAAGCAGATATCACTTAAAATCTTCAGGTTTAGGACATGTGTTAACCATTTAGGAACTTATCACTTTTATATAAGAATTTTAAGAAATCCCAGTATACTTGAAGCTTAGGCATATTTAAAGTCTGTTTGCTGCATATACAATTAGTTCTATAAACATCAATAGTTATGGACCAAAATGGACAAGGTTAAATGAGGACCCAGAACAACAAGAACAGGTGCAAAAGTATATATATATATATTGTGGTGAATGGCTTGGACCAGGAGAGAGACAATACCACCCCTGGTACAGGAGAGGGCAGCTCCTCTGATCTGCATTGTGGCCAAGGGACTGGAGCTTGGAAGCTCAATCTTGCCAGGGCCCGTGGCCACCGCCAGGGGGCACCTGGACAATTGTGGAGCCCTGGATGGCAGGACTTCTGCCACACTCTGAAGTGCTGCCAGAAGAAGATCTGGGGACACATAGAGTACTTCCGGGTGCCCATGCAGCACTTACGCTACACACAGGAGTGCTGGTGGAAGCTAATGGGAGTGCACATGGAGCACTTCTGGGTGCAATATAAAAGAGACTGCCTCACTCCAGAGCAGGAGGTGGAGGACAGAGCTTGCGAGGAGAGGAGTGGAGGCAGCAGAACATAAGGCAAAGGAGAGAGAAAGAATGAAGGAAAAGAGAAAGAAGGGATTGAGCATTCGTGGGGGATTTGTGCACTGTGTGTGGTGCTATAAAGGCAAAAGAGGTGGAAAAATAAAACCGTGAGTGCTTTTTGGACTTGTGTCTGTGTCAGGGACAAACTTCCACTGTATATATAGTGTTGGTTTTGTGTTTTCAACAAATATCTAATATCCCTTACAGAATTGAATTATTGCTTTTTTTATTTTACAGCTTTTTTATGGGAATACTTTGCCTATGAGTGTACAAATGAAAATGAAACTAAAAATTTCAGTGTTAACTTAGAATGGTAAAAAGTAAATGACTAAAGTGATATTTCAAATAAAAGTGTGGCACAGTGTTTAGAGATGCTGCCTCACTCCACTCAAATGGCACCCTACTCTCCTAATTCTTTTGTATTTAACCAAGTTTCAGTCATCAGAGAATCACTTTTATACTACAGTATGAGTATACTGGAGTTTTTTTACAGGGTTCTTCCACAAGATTTTAGAAAAGCGGTACACAGAAATAGGAGTATGGTAGTACATTGGTGTGAGGGACAGCCGGGAACCTTACCCGGCTGGGATGCCCTCATTGTGGAAGGAGATGGGGGAGACAGCATGCACAGGGCATTGTCTTCCCCAGAGCACTAGTCAGCAGATCCCCTGGGTTGCAGCAGCACTTCAGATTCCCACATGGCATCACAGGAATTGGAGATCTTAAACTCAGCCCTGTGGGGTCTGTGGTTGCTGCCAGGGAGTGCTGTGGGGAATAGTGAGCCCTACTTTGTGGGGATCCAGCCTTACCTGGAAGTGCTCCCAGCCTAAGCCTTAGGGGCACAGAAAGTACTTCCATGATTACATAAAAGGAGTTTCCTGCCACAACTCCGAGTCAGGAAGAAATGGGCAAAGCTTGCTGGTCGGAGCAGAGGAGGCAGTGACACAGGGAGTGAAGGAAGAAGATGAAAGACAGAGTTACAGAGAGTGCTGTTTGCTTTGTGTCATATATTTGTGCTTGTGGCGTGGGAAATGCTTGACAAAGGAATAGTTTCCCATAATAAAAACCCTGCGCTTACTATACTTGTGTGCAGAGCCTGTTTGTGTTAGGCTTTTAAAAAGCTGGCATACCCCCTGGTGGCCACAACCAGGTTAACATGAATTATGTTTTTTATTTTGTACTTTACTACATTTTTTGTTTAACAATGTGGCGAAGAGTGACAATGTATTGCATGCTGGTCAGACTACAAAAGAATGTTTACTGTACTACTACTACTGCTAATATTACTATTACTACAGCCCCAAGAAAAAGGGTTAATTTATAAAAGT
Organism: Polypterus senegalus; assembly: GCF_016835505.1. Classification (NCBI taxonomy): domain Eukaryota; kingdom Metazoa; phylum Chordata; class Cladistia; order Polypteriformes; family Polypteridae; genus Polypterus; species Polypterus senegalus. Next base: position 130,933,042 of record NC_053160.1, read on the forward strand.
CGTAGGACTGTTTTTTCTCATGTAGGGCCAGATTTTTATTATAATAGTTTATGATTCTCTTAGATATATTTGTTATTTCACTACATATTTTTGTAACAAAAATGTGATCGTAATAAAAAAGGGCAGTCTTATATACATTTACCGCATGTCAGGGAAATTAAAAGACATGGTAAAACTTCAAACAAACTGAAAAAAACTACAATATATACAAAAACACTACAGACGGACATAGCTGATCCAAAAATGTACTGCTTAAAAGAAACTATACTGATTAAATTGAGTATAAATACAGTATCTGCAGGTTCCTAGTTATGGCTTTACGAGCGATGTCAGATCCTTAAACAGACTTAAATATGCTTCTCATTGAATTGAGTACACCACTTTTAAATATTAAAAAAAATAAAATGAATAACAGAAACATTTTTAATATACACTTCTACCCACTGGCACTTCTCGTGACTTGCAATAAAATTATAGAAGGCATGATTTTCCCTTATGGAATGAAGAAGCATACAAAATCTGAATAAACACATATAGTAATAATCTTATAGAGTCTCACCCATATAGATGCCACCGTGTTTTCATCTGTGCCTTGGAAGGAACTGCTTTCTTTCATTCCTGTCTTTTCTTATTAGGGAAATGTGTCTGCTCATTCTGCTCTCAATTCTATTAATTGTAGGAGTAACTAGCATGTTAACCCTCTAGCCGAGTCTCCTCTAATTTCAAGGATGAAAGAATGACCAAAAAGAACCAGTCACCTTCCATTCAGTAGCCTGTGACAACAATGCTTATATCAACAGTGACAGAAAGAACCAAGTCCTTGCAATTAATTTCAGGTACCTTTAAAGAAAACATGTAGGCAAGTACAGGTACTCATCGACTTACGGCCTATGCAAGTTACGACTGTTCGACTTTACAATGTGTTCGACAGTTTCCCCTGCCAGCTGTTGGCAGCGCCACTCTCCCGCACTCCCAAGTCTCACTACGCAGCAGTAATAATATACGCAGCAGTGTTGCCCCACGTGTGTTTGTATCTTGTTGTTTTGGCAATTTTCGATAATAATATACCCCTAACATGTCTACCGAGAGGAAATTGTCTCTGTCCACTCCTCAGCCTGCCAAAACGGAAAGAAAGGCCAAAAAATGATGATAATAAAACAGTATGAAGGAGGAAAGAAAGTGAATGCGATCACATGTGATATAAAATTATCACACTCTATTGTGTCGACTATTTTAAAGGACAAAAATAGAATTTGTGAAGCTGTGAAAGGTTCTGCACCTTGCGATCAACAGTGATTACGAAGCCAATCCATGAAATGGAGAAATTGTTAAACATTCAGATGGAAGATCAGATTCAAAAGCAGACGCCGTTAAAGGAATGCGCTGGAGAAGACTACAGTCAAGAATTTGTGGCAAGTACTGGTTGGTTTAAGAGGTTTAAGAAAAGATTCCAGTTGCATAATGTTCGAGTGACTGGAGAAGCAACGAGTGCAGATGAGGAAGGAGCTAGTAAATTTGTCGATAGTTTAGATGAAATAATTAAGGATGAGGGTTATCTTGCAGAGCACATTTTAAATGTGGATGAAACAGGGTTATATTGGAAGCAGATGCCAGGACGCACTTACATCCACAAAGAAGCCAAAAGCATGCCAGGATTTAAAGCACACAAGGATAGACTGACTCTGCTGCTTGGTGGGAATATCGCGAGGTTCAAGCTGAAGCCCTTCTTAATTTATCATTTAGAAAATCCATGTGCATTTAAGAATGTGAACAAGCACACTTTGCCAGTTTATTATAGATCAAACCGTAATACCTGGATGAACCAGGCTTTATTTGAGGATTGGTTCAGTAATTGTTTCATTCATCAAGTGCGTGAGTACTGTTTGGAGAGAGGAATTCCCTTCAAAATTTTACTGTTGCTCGATAATGCGCCTGGACATCCATGTCACTTAGCTGATCTGTATCCCAATGTGAAAGTGTTTTTTTGCCCCCAAACACTACTCCACTTATTCAACTGATGGACCAAGGTGTGATTGCTATATTAAAGGCAAACTATCTCAGAACCACCTTTGCCCAAGCCATAGCTGCTATAGATGCTGACCCGGAACTATCACTACGCGATTTTTGGAAACAGTATAATATTCTTAAGTGTATAAAGAATCTTGCTACCGCGTGGTACTCTGTGACGGAAAAGTGTATGAATGGCGTATGGAAGAAGTGTGTTAAGCGTTATGTGAATACTTTTGCTGGATTTTACTGTGAACAAGAACTTGATGAGATTCGTGAAGAAACAGTGAAACTGTCAAAAGACCTTTCATTTGAATGTGAAATGGAAGATGTCGAGTAGTGGCTAGACCAGGAATCAGGTGAACTTACGAATGAAGAGCTGATAAAATTGGAAGAAGAAAGAGTGGTGGAACAAGAAAAAAGAGAATTGGAGAAAGCTGAAGAGGAGGAGGCGCCACAACGAATGTTCACCACAAAGGAATTGTCAGAAGGTTTATCTCTACTGAATAAACTCCTCGCCCATTTTGAAAAAATGGACCCAAACATTGAATGATTTGCGAGGATTGAATGGATGGCACGCAACACATTTCGTCCTTATTGTGAAATTTATGAAGAGAAAAAAAAAACAAACAATTCAGACGAAGCTCACTATGTTTATGAAAAGAGCAACTCCTCCCATCAACCCGTCCGCAGCCTCGCCTGATGAAGGCGATATCGACAACCCACAGCCTAGTGCCAGTGGTGCCAGGAATTAAATGTATTTCTTATTTTTGTATGTTTTCCACATATTAAACCAATTGTACTATAATATGCTGTGTTTGACTTAGAAAGTAAGAAAATGTTGATAAAATATTACTTTAGGATGATTAAAATATCATTACCCAGTCTAATATTCTTACCTTAATTTAACATAGGCCGACTTACGTCCAGATCAACTTACGACCAGTCAGTCGGAACCAATCGCGGTCGTAAGTCGATGAGTACCTGTATTGTTCAGTCCATGCTTGGAAACAAACTAGTACAGAATTCCAGTGAAAAGACAGTTCTAGATACTATAGATGAAAAGAGGGCCTCTTAAATTTCACAGCATATAATAAATAGTTGTTTTAACAAATTGTTTTATACATAAAACTAACAGATTTAACAGGCATTATCACACAGTAAGATGTGAATTACTATATGAAATGAAGTGGTTCTGCAAGGACCAAACCAAAAATATGGTGACACAAAATGGGACATAGTTGGTTAGTATTTGTTATCAAGCACCATTAATTTAGCATATTGGGAGCTTATAAGAAAAAAAGAAATGAGTTGTTGGTGCTTTTTATTAATGGTTATCTGTGTGGCTATTACCTTTTGCTTTCTGTATATTGAGATTTAATATTTACAGAAATCGCAAGGTTGTTAATGGAATGCAAGGTTTTGATACCTTATGGAAACAAACTTTAGGTTTTTAACAGTAAGAATAAAACAGTGTCACAGTAAATAAATAATTTGATGTTTCAATGCTTTAAAGTAACAATATTACAGTGAACAAATTTCAGTGTAGATTTTGTTATTCAGTAAAATTTAAAAAACAGGTAAGGATTTGCATTTGAGACACAGCACAATGCCCGATTTCCTCTTTTTCACTCAAACAGAAGTACCATGACAAGAAAGAAGACAAATCTATGTGTTTTGGACTCTGCCTCTAGTGTCACCTCTTCCAGTTCCAAATTGAATTTTTTTCCCATCATTTTTTGGCAATTGAATATGGTTTACGGTATAGTATTTCAACCAACTCCTTAATCAAGTACAAGTTTTTTTTTATATAAAAATATAGAATGGATTCAGAAAGCATTCGTACTCCTTCACTTTTTTACATTTTGCTATATTGAAGCCTTTTGATAAAATTTTTAAGTAATTTTTTCCTCACATCAAGTAATGCTCAATACGCAAAAATTACAAAGCAAAAACAGAATATTAGATTTTTTTTTTCTAATTTATTAAAAATGAAAACCTGAAATGGCCCAGTGACACAAGTATTCAGACCTTTACTCAGTACTTAGTTGAACCGCGCTTGGCAGCGATTACAGGCTGGAGTCTTCTTGGGTACAACATGACAAGGTTTGCATATGCGCATCTGCTGAACCTCTTAAACATTGTCTGGTTGGATGGAGACCATCAGTGGACAGCTATTTTCAGGCATTTCCAGAGATGTTAAATTAAGTTCAAGTCTTAAGATTATTCTCAAAGTTGTCCCTAAGCCACACCTCTGTTGTCTTTGCTTTGAGCTTTGAGTCATTCTCTTCTTCGAAGGTGAATCTTTGGCCAAGTCCTAGATCCAGTGTGTTCTGGAGTAGGCTTTTCTTAATAATATTTCTTCACAATGACATGTTCATCATTCCCTTAAACCTTGCCTAGTCTCCCACATTCTGCTGCTGAAAAACAACACCACAGCATGCTGCCACCACCACCATGCTTCACTGCTGGAATTATATTGTACAGTTGGTAAGCAGTTCCTGGTTTCATCCAGACATAATGCTAATCTTAGTTTCATCCGAGCAGAGAATCTTGTTTCTCACAGTCTGAGAAAGCTTTAGGTACCTTTTTGCAAGCAACAAGCTGGCTTTTACTAAGGGGAGGCTTGCGTCTAGCCACTCTGTTATAAAGTCCATATCAGTAGAGTGTTATAGTGATGGCTATATTTCTGAACGTTTCTCTTATCTCCACACAGGTTGTCTGGAACTCATCTGTAGCACAGGACAAGGATGTATGTGTTGAATATGCCTACAGCCTGGCTGACATTCACCAAGTTGGCAGCGTGCTGAGATGACCAACTCTGTATTTCTGCCATTTATTCTACAACTGCACAGGTGACTTCAGAATTTTTTGTTTCCAAACCACCAGGACAGAGTTTCAAAAGACAATGATGATCATGTTTTTTTTACATTGACAGATGTTATACATTGATTACATTTTGAACCCTTACAGCACACCTGCATACACCACATTATCAAAAACAATGTGCCTGTTGCTTCGTATATCCCCTGTCTTTTGTCATATCTCACTTCTTGTGCCTTCTGTTAGTTCCTGAAATTAAATCTGAAACTGAAACATGAAATGTTTACAGGAATAGGAGAACCACTGGGTCAAGTTTATTGCATTTCAAGGTTTTGAAGGTGACTGAACGGGACTTGCTCTTTTATATAAACTTTTTTGGAACATTCACAACACATACAGAGTATACCACTCACTGTCAGTTTTCAACCATGACAAGATGCTATTTATGCCATTGTATATGCCCCACTCTCTCAAAAGTCCCCCCTGGGCGCTGCCCTTGAGCTATGAACTATGATTTCTTCACCAGAGCTCTCTTTTCTGTCAGGCCACCACTCACATCACATACACTACTGTATGTGCCTTCTAAGGGCTCTCTGCACTTCTTTCATTTACATCTTTTTTTCCAAAATGGGGCATGGTGACTTTTCTTTTTGATGACAGTGTGAATATTCCTAATAGCCTCATTCCTTTTCCTGAGTATTTATTGCATACTGAGAAAGTACAAGGGGCTCGGTTTTAATTACATTCTTCACCTTTGGATTTATTTATAAGTGAAATGACATTGGGTATTAATGGCCCAAAGCTGATTCAGAAAACATTATTCTAAAGCAGGAAACACAATAAAAGAAAGCAACAGAATTCCATTACAAGGCTAATGGGTAACTATGACCCACTGCTCTTGATGACTGAAATACTAAACACTTTTCCATGAGATATAATTAAAGTTTCTCCATAAAACATAGGCAAGCTGTATCTTACAAAAATTTTAAACTATATCTTTGAACTACTGTTTCTCATGAAAAACAAAAATTGTACACTTCAATTGAATCATGAATAACAATGAATCATGTAATAAGATCTGTTTCGTAACCAGGAACATTGTTTTTGATCCACCCCAAAGATCATTTAACCTATAACTTATTTTCCAATATATAAGATGGTAGTGAACTGTCAAAAGAGACCCACTGCCCCACTGCCTTTCCAAGTCTTCTAACAAGTCACTGTCAAATGGAGAGCAAAAATGTATTTGGAATCTGCATTTACATTTGACTTTTTTAAGTGAGGTATAGTTTCACTGGAACTAAAGTATGTAGCAGGTTAAGTGACTATACTTTATTTCAGTCTTATAAGGATTGCCACACTGTATATCACACCTATTGTGACTGTCTAGTTTAGTCTGTGTGTGCTAGTCACAAATAAATACTTGTGAGTTAGGCATCCATCAAATACTCATCGGCATTGTCGGCTAGGACTCTTCCTCTTTGTACTAGACATGAGTTTGAAGGATCTATTAAAATCAAGGTGGGCAGAGATTTATCTTAAAAAAACAAATACCTCATCTTTCTTTAAAATATGTGTTTACTTCATTGTTTTCAGAATGTGTTCCATTTACAACTTGCAGAGAGAAATGTTAGGATGTTAATATGGTTTAAAAAAGATCTACGTGTTCTGAAAAAAGTCTACAGTATATATATAATAACGTAGATCAAATTTCAGAATACATAGTTCTTACATATATTTATACTAATAAAGGCAAAGCCCTCACTGACTGACTGACTGACTCACTCACTCATTCACTTATCACTAATTCTCCAACTTCCCGTGTAGGTAGAAGGCTGAAATTTAGCAGGCTCATTCCTTACAGCTTACTTACAAAAGTTGGGCAGGTTTCATTTCGAAATTCTACGCGTAATGGTCATAACTGGAACCTATTTTTCTCCATATACTGTAATGGACTTTAGCTCGATGGTCGTGGGGGGCGGAGTTGTGTGTCAAATCATCACGCCTCTCACGTAATCACATGAACTGACTGTGAACGCAGTACGTATAAAACAAGGAAGAGCTCCAAAGAGTGCTGAAGAAAAACGCATACAAGCTTATTCATAAGTGCAGCTACTGCGGAAACAAAACACGGTGTAAACCGTAAGTTTAAATTAAGTTTATGGACACACTCCTGCTGCCGTTTGTCATGCCAATACTTTATTCGCGAGATACAAGTTTAATGAGAAAACACGAGGTAAAACGAGACTTTGGATCACTTTGTAATGGAGTTAAAATTGCTGTAGCGAGAAACTTTTAAGTGCCGGGTCTTAGCTAACATTAAAAAAAGGCGTGGACATCACACAAGAGAGCAGCTCACGTGAACTGACTGAACGCAGTACGAGTGATCACTTCCATGCATCAAACCTGTTCAAAAAACGCATTACACAATTGACAAGGTAGGAAAAGAATATACTCCGAGCTGAGCTCCACAGCTAACGCAGTCTTGCGGAAGCAACTTCGTCACATTACCACCAAATACTCACAGAAAAATCCACAAGTTAATACACACGCTGTCTCTAGAGTTTCTCCACACTCAATGTATTCCTCGCATCCTCGTTATACCCTCTGATCTCCCATTTCAATTCAGATGCCTCCATTTTCCAGTAAGGCTCTGCTGCGCGATGACAAGTAATAAATCTCAGGGACAGACCCTACAAAAGGTTGCCATTGACTTCAGGCAAGATTGCTTTTCTTCTGGACAACTACTGTATACATTGCATTCTCAAGAGTGAGCTTGCGCAGCTTCGTCATATTACAACCGGAGTGCTGAACTGACAACGTGCTATATAAAGAGAACTATAACAATCATAATAAACGAACAATAAAACAGCGGAAAACCCATGGATTAAATAAAAAGGCAGCTTCCTTGGCGAAGCAAGGAAAAAGGATGGCCTTATATGTCGTTCGTTTATAAAACAGCGGAGAAGCTGTGTAAAGGCTGCTTCACAAAAAACCAGCGGAGTACCTTATATGAGCAGGCAGTCAGCTAAAGAAGGGAATCAATAAATATCTATAATCGTAATAAACGAACAAAAAATAGTGTACAAGCCGCGGATTAAATAAAGGAAATGGGTACCTGAACAGTAAAGTAAGTCTCAAATAGCTACACAATAACTATAGCAATCGTAATAAACGAACAATAAAATAGTACAGAACCGCGAAACAAGGAGAAACGATGGCCTTATAAGGCGTTCGTTTATAAAGCAGTGGAGAAGCTGTGTGAAGGCAGCTACACAAAAAAACAGCAGAGCACCACACTCTGAATGTATTCCTCGCATCACCGTTATACCCTCTGATCTCCCATTTCAATTCAAATGCCTCAAATTTCCAGTAAGGCTCTGCTTCGCGATGACAATTAATAAGTCTCAGGGACAGACCCTACAAAAGGTTGCCATTGATTTAAGGCAACATTGCTTTTCTCCTGGACAAATATACGTTGCATTCTCAAGAGTAAGCTCAGTGCACAGCTTGGTCATATTACAATACATATATTGACAACGTGGTATACAAAGAGATCCATAACAAATAGTTATTGGTATATTTTCCCTCAGTTTAAAAAGGTTTTCTTTTCTTCTTAATAAAAATTTAAAAGCAGTACTTCGTCGCTGCGAAGCAGGGGGATTTTGCTATATACAGTATATATATATGTAGATATGTATATATTGTGGAGGATGGCTGGCCATTTATCCCGGCCAATACCCCCAAGCCACCAGGTGGAGCCCTCCTTGCAACATGGAAGTCCCCAGAAGACCAGCAGGGCATCATGGACAATGTGGTTTTTATGCACAGCCCTGCTGGATGCCATGGGGGACACAAGAGGGAGCTGCAGGGAGGACCGAGGACTTCTTCGTGCCCTATGACCCGGAAGTTCATCATAGGAAGAGCGATGGGCTTCCGGGTTGAAGAGAAGAGCTTTTACCTGACCCGGAAGTGATTGAGAATCACATGGACTGGGGATTGCGAACACTTCCAGGTCAGGGAATATAAAAGGACTGTGGAAGCTCCCAGACGGCGAGCTGAGCTGGGTGGAAGGGTGGCAACGCGTCTGGGAGCTGGAGGATTGTTTCTTAGTGATTATTATTGTGATTTATGAGTATAGTGGTGGAGAGTGTGCTTTGTACTGTGGAGATTAAATAAAGTCGATTTGAGGACTTTTACCTGGTGTCTAGAGTCGTAGACAGGGGTTCAAGGGAGCGAGAGCGCCCCCTATCTACCACAATATATATATATATATATATATATATATATGTATGTATGTGTATATATATATATGTAGATATGTATATATATGTGGATATATATATATATGTGTGTGTATGTGTGTGTATATATGTACTTTGTATATTTATTTGTATGTATGTGTATATATATATATATATGTATATGTGTGTGTGTTTGCATGTGTGTATATGTATGTGTATATATATATGTTGATATGTGTATATATGTATATATATGTGGATGTGTATATGTATATATTAGATATGTATATATGTATATGTTTATATGTGTGTGTGTATATATATTTATCATGTTACGTTATTTTTAAAATGTTCTTTTTCTTAACTTCTTTAACACACTACTTCTCCGCTGTGAAGCGCGGGTATTTTGCTATATTTAATAAAGTATTCAATTATCTTGAAGTAAACATGTTTAAAGAATATTTTGTACTGAATAATCTAAAAGGGAATGATGAATACAGTATATAAACCAATAATGAACACAACAGTTCAATGCTTTGATTTGAAGACAGTGAACTGAACCATAAAGTTGAATATCTTGTTTAACTTGTAAATGACTTTGGTATTAAACTGTTTCTAGTATGAAAGTGTCTAGCTTGTAGTCACTATTGGCGGGTGCATTTATAAATTAGATTATGCAAAAAAGTTAACATGATAGTCCATATGACATTTTGATGTGCCTGCAGAATTGTAAAACCACCTGTCAAAATTGTACACTTCCATTATGTTTTCCTTCATGATTCAGCTACAGCAGGGGTGGGCAATGTCGGTCCTGGAGAGCCACAGTGGCTACAGGTTTTCATTTAAAACCTAATTCCTTAATTATAAACCAATCCTTTCCAATCACAGACCTTATTTAATTTTATGGCTTGTTAGTCTGCAATGTAAAGTTCTTATATCGCAGATTTTTTTTTCTTTCTAAGGATATCATCAAAATGATATGAAACCAAAAACAGATCATTTTTATTCTGTCACATTTTCTATTAAGTATTTTAATAAATCCAACAGTGCACGATGAACACACAGAATGTAAATCGCAACAAGCTAGATCGTGAACTACTGACTGCTTTGTCATTTACATCTTATTGCTAATAAGGAGCCATTAAAACAGTGAATGCAGGAGTTTAAGATTGAAAATAGCAATTAAGGTTGAGGAACCTTAGCAAGTGAAACCACTAAAATTAAGCATCAAAATGTCACTTAAGCAATGAGTGCTTCATCAGCAGTAATTGACTTTTCAATAAGAAACTGGGTTGGAACAAAACCATGCAGCCACTGCGGCTCTTCAGGACCGACATTGCCCACACCTGAGCTACAGTATATTGTACTGTGATTAATATAACAATTAAACAACAAAAGGTATAGAAAAAGATTGTACCAAAATATATACAATTTTGACATCAGAAATGTTTTATAAATCCCCAAAATACTATCTCTGACCCTTCAAATGACAACTCTAGCTTTAACTAACTGGCCTCATTTTTGCATGGCTATGGTATCATGAAAGAAATTGTATTTTCCTGCTTTTATTTCATATGTAAATATTAGTACCACTGGGATTTGTATGTTGCTTTGGAAAAAAAATCAAATTTCAAAAGAATAAATATATGGATAAATATAAAGTTAATTCACAGTAGTTTGAAATTATCTCATTCCAGTTTTGTGCAAATACTGTAAAAGGGAGTATTGCATGCTAAATTTATACACAGTATAGGCTGCTGGGCTTCAGGTCAGGTCGGGGAACATGTACTGGTACAGTGCAATGCCACACCCACCACATGGCGAAACAGCTTGAGATCCCAGTTGGCAATCCTCCAGGCAGACACACTCCAGTCTCACCTTCTGGAAATTACAATCTATCTGCCACAGCCAGGTGTTACGTGGGCATCCCCTTGGCCTGGTCCAGCTGCTTAGGTCGTCAGCAATAAGGATCCTGCAAGCCAGATCACCTTCTAGTAAGTGTGCCTCATGGCTGTAGTGCCATAACTGATGCCTACTCAAAATGCAGGTAATGTGCTTTTTTGGGACTTCATGAGAAACCACTCGTTCGACATAAAGCAGTACCCAAAGGGTTCTCTGAAGAGACACAGTACTGAAGGAGTCCATTCTTTATCTCAGGTCATTGGATAGCATCCATGTCTCGCAACCATATAGCAAAACAGAAAGCACTCTAAAGACTTGGATTTACGTCCTTTTGCAGAGATATCGGGAGTGCCACACACCCTTATCCAGCAACCCAATGATCCCCCAATGCTCTCCCAATCCATCTACTGAATTCATAGGAAGAATCTCCAGAGACAGGAATGTAGCTGCAGGGTACGTAAACCTCTCAAAGATGTCAATATTCCCTCCGCAGACCGACACATTGCTGATGGCTGTGCCCGACAGGTCATTAAAGGCCTGGATCTTGTTATTTTATCCAGGACACTTTGTAAGTCCAGGCATTAAGACTCCTTGCTCAGTCTTTTGCGAGCCCTGATCAGAGACTTCATTGACTCCGCGAAGATCACAACATTGTCGGCAAAGTCAAGATCAATGAGTCTCTCTTCACCAACATGTGCCCCACAGCCGCTGGACCACAACACCCAGTTCATGCAAGCAGTGAACAGAGTAGAAACAAGAAGACACACAAATCGTAGAAATAACTGGGAAAAATGTATTGGTTCTGCCTCCACTCTTTACAGCATTCACAGTACCAGTGTACAGGCCAGCCATGACATCCAGCAACTTCAAGGGGATTTCCCAAAGTCTCAGAATGTTCCACAGGGCAACTTAATCAATGAGTCAAACACTTTACGAAAATAGACAAAGGTAGTTTTCACAATTTCTTTATTAAAGAATGCAGAGAAAACCTTAGGCTGCAGGTTTGCAGAGTAATTTTCACAGATGAACCTGCACGTCTGTTAATAAATGGAAGAAGTTAGGAGATTAGTTTTACTTTTTGTAAAATTGTGTTATCCTGCACAAATTAGTGTATGCACTCCTCTTACAGTTGAAAATATAAAATCAGACTAACACTATGAAATGGAATCCAGCTTTAAAAAATATAGCTTTATTTTGAATAGAATGGAGACGTTATTCAATAGTGAAATATTATATTCAGGTAGATTACATCCAGGCTTTCGAACAGTGGATCAACTCTTTTCAGCACTGTCTGCATGTGCTTTGTTGACTTGGACCATGGTATCTTGTGGAAGGTGGTACAAAAGTATTAGATTTGGTGGCTGCTGCTGTGTGCCATGTGGTCATTATATTTAATGAATAAGAGTTTTGCTTGCATTCTTGGTATTAAATTAATCCTGTTTAACAAGGCTGCCAAGGGTCTTGTCTGCTTTCCTGATCATGGTTTTCATGAACAGGATATCAAGGTGCAAAAGAGGTTTAGAAAAGTATCAGGTTTTGGAGCAAAGACCTGGGTCAGAACCAGGACATACTGCAGGAATTATGTTTTCTGCAGAGTCAGGGTATTTCCCCATGAAGGTTTGAAGAAGGTTGCCAGGGATAGGGCAGCTCAGCTCAGTGTATTGCTACTACAACTAGGAAAAGCAAAAAGAAAGCGATGATGATATTGTAAAAGCAAAAATAAGACTGCATGTGTTTGCATCACAATGTCGTAATTTTAACAAATTCCATGAAAAGTACACTATAGCTACAGCCTTCATCAGGAAAAGTGGTTGAGAAGATAAGATGAGAACACACTAATGGCAATATATGGGGTTATTTTATTTCATGACAGGAAGGTGGAATGCAAGAAAACTGAAGGTAACAAGTAATGATGGGAGAAAGAATTGTTTTGTTACAAATTAACTGCCAACCAATGATTTCTCTTCGGAAAGGTTTACATATCTATTTCTTTATTATTGAGAAATGCTGTAAAACAGATTTTTAAATCAAAACACTTCCACATTGTTTTCTTCATTTTCAAGTTAATTTTAGCATAAATTAGAGCTACAAATAGCATCTCATTGGATTCAAGCAATGATAATCATAAAACTGAGCAAACAAAAAAATAATGAAATTTCAGCAATAGTTCTTTGGGGATTTTCCTTTGTTGGTGTTACCTAAGGCAAAAAAAACCTTAGGTAGTAAAGTGCATTTTATTATTTACAGAAATTCAATTTAAATGAACCACTTATCCATGAAAAACTCTGTAATTACCAACAGTTATTACCTAAAATTAGAAGAAATAGCTTCTATAGTAACTTAAATTTATATCACAAAAGGAAGAAACAGCTGATATTTGATGTAGTCTGGGAGTTATGTGACATGAAAAACAATATTTGTTTCTTGTCAGTGCATTTTTACAATACAAATCAATTTCACTTAAAACTTTTTTTCTCATTTACAATTATGAAAATTTCATTAAGTATTAAATTAAATTAGATTAAATACTATAGATATACACTACGGCTTAGCAGCATCCTTTTGTTTCTTGATAACCAAAACAAACAAGTGATTTTAAAATAAGATGTTATTCATTATTAATAGCTTATGAGACTTAAGGACATGGAATACGGTAACTAAATATCAATAAATGCAGTAGCAGTTTGTCTTTGGATCCCTCCTAACATTTAAATTTCATCCTAACAAACAAAACCTGATAGCTTCCCCATTCACCATACAGAATGTTAGTTCCTCTGGATTCTTAATCTCCATTTTCTCTTTTTAGTGTTCCACTCTATAGTAACCCTATTTATCATAATCACAATACACTGTAAGCTCATTGGACTTTTCACTCTTTATATCCCTACAAGTAGTGTTCCATGGTTCAAGTTTGAGGACACCTCACTGTCATGATGATCTGGATATTGTTTTTTATTTTTATTAATTTTAACAGCTTTTTCCTTGGCCTCTAAAAACAATTAAGGTAATTTTTTGGTGGTTTTAGAGGTCAAATAATGTAATGGTCTGGTCTGTTTTTTGATCTAGGATGTTGTTGAAGATGTTAATTTTGAAATATGTCTTAGTTTTTAGTATCAACTCTTCCATTGTTTGCTGTTTGTAATGCAATGCTGTTTGTAAATGGGTTGCTAGGCAAGATGTCCGAAAGTGTGAGATGCGTGATGTGATTATTGTAACGTATATAGGTCTATGTCATACACCCCTTTGCTGCATGAGTCAAAACTTAAAACTCTAGTGGAATTGTTGTTAAAGGTCTCTCTGGCTGAAAATCGTTTTCTGTTCCTCAACTTTGATTTACGTCATGCATTTTGGCTTACACTATGTGAAATATTCCGGGTTTTTGCTTTCTCGATTTATGATTTTGTCTCATGTCCTGGCTATTGTTTATTTGAAACTTACCCTTCCAGTTTTGACCTTTGCTCGTTATTACTAATACATTTGATTTCTGGATTCGATCCTACTTAAAACTGCAGCCGCCCTATCCAGTCATTACACTCACATGTGTTATGTAGGTGTTTTTTTTTTTACTATGTTAAAATTGCACGTCTCTACTATGTTAATAGGGAAACAAAACCATGTATTAAACCACCTGTGCATTCCCACAACTAACAGGTTTTCAGATTTTTTTTAATCTATATTCCTTTTCAAGTTTTACTTAAAATATAAAGCACAACTGCTGTATGAAAAAGCCTTTTGAGTGGCATGTATTTGTATCTTTCTCTAGTATCTTGATTTTTTTTTTTGCACTTTCATTGTTTATTCCTTACTATTGTCTTTTTGTCACAGCCACAATAGTTTAAATCATGCTTTTTGATTAATATATCATATTGTTGAGTAAAAGATTTCTAACTTAAATGGAACAGTTTTATGTGTGTATATTTAATTTTAAGCTTACTATACTGTACATACTTGTTGTCAAAGCCATTTAAAGAATTTTCACTAGTTCATTTAGCTGATTCCACAATATCTGAATCAGACTAACATCATTCTGTTAGAGAATTTAATGGTACAAACCCAAACGCATTCCTTCCAATTTTACACAGTCTATAGTCTTTCTTAAGAATGCAAACTACCTCCATGTAAAAATACTCTAAATACAGTTGTAAATATTCAGAATTCCTGGCTTCTGTTATAATATTGCAGAAGGGTTACATTTTAACCTTATCTGTCCAAGAATATTTTTCCAGCTTCTTACTAGATATTTTAGACAGTCTATGGCAGTGGTACTATAGCAAACTATAGCCCATGGCTGCACTCTTTACACATTCATCGTAAAAATGCTATAACAAGCACAGAGACAGACAACAAGGGCAGAATAAAAATAGGAAAGATTTTTCCTTCCTTTTTTAAGATGTACTTATTATTTTATTAAAATCAGTCTGCTCTCCTGCTCCAAACTCCTATTAAAAATTCTCTACTTTCTCCCGCCATGGAGGACACATCTTAAACCTTTAATCCAGCTTTATAAGTAACTGTTTTTTTTCTACTGTGCTCCAGTGCTAATCACACTCACTTGCCCTCTCTCTCCACCAGCATTCAATGTCCACTCCAATTTATTGACTCTCCTTTTAAAATAATCATTCTGCAAGGTCACTACAGCTGCATGCACACAGTCTTTCCCAGGTTAAATTTTACCAGTGTGTCTGTACTCTCTTTGCCTTTGTATTCTGTGTTAATTTTGTACAAGTTGTAGCGTGTGGCTGGGGCCCTTGCCTGGTTGGAACACCTCCACTCTGGGAGGATCAGGGGATCAAACGTGACAAGAGCGTTACCTTCCCCGGGACACTAGATGGCAACCCCCCTGGGTTGCAGCGGTGCCTCTGACTCCCGGCAGGGCTTCTTGGGAATTGAAGTTTGGTACAGCCCTGTTGGGATCCACAGGCGCTGCCAGGGGCTGCTGCAGCAGCAGCTGCTGAGCTCTTATTGGCAGTTCTTTCACCAAACCCGGAAGTGCAGATGGAAATAAATAATCAAGCACCTGGAGCACTTCCAGGTGCCTTATAAAAGGAGCTAGCAGCCTCTATTCGGGAGCCAGAGTCGGGAGGAGGAAGACTAAGCTTCACCCGAGGAGTGGAATAGAAGGAAAAAAGAGAAGACTATTGAGTTGTGCTGTGCTTTGGACTGTGTTGTGCCTGTGGGAAAAGGGGAAGACGTTTCCCATGAGGAGAAAGAAAATAAAAAATGTGTGTGCCTTGAACTTGTGTCTCAAGCTTGTCTGTGTTGGGTTCAGCTGGTGGTGGCAGCCTGGATGGTCCACAAAGTATTTCTAACAGTAAAGGTTAGTGGCATCCATTCCAGTGTTAACTCACTCAGTGGTATCTCCATCTGCAGTCCACGCATCTACAGTGGTTCATATTTTCTTATTTTATGCTTTGGCATTTGATCATCACTTATGTAGGAATAGGTTTTCCATAATGTTACTGTAATATTCAACCTGAGAAGTTGCTGTAAATTAATAATATTCTAATGGAATGAAAAAATATGAGCCCACACGAAATTTTGACTTTTAATTTCTGTCACACATCCTTCTGCTAATAAAAATTAGACTACTGCCTGATCTCCTGATCCTAAATAAACTTCCTGAACTGTTTGTTATTAGGAAATCATTTCTCACAAGACTAGAGATGGTATTAAGCTTCTGTACACCATTCACTATGGGTATTTTGATTTTTATTGGCTCATCTTGACTGCTGAAATGTTTCTACAAACAAAACTGGTGAAAGACTAACTGAAGCCTCTAATTACATTTCCTCTTACTAGAGACATATCAGCTGACTAAGTACATTTGATTGTGTTAAACAACAAATCTTTCAATTCAACAAATAAAATATTTTGCAATTTGTGAAAAGATACAAGTATATTAGCACTTTGAGCTACTTTTTGTATGAAAATGTACTATATAAATAAATGTTTTTGTTGTTGTTGTTATTGTTTAATTTACAGCAATGTAAATGTCCAAAAACTAATGTGCAACGTAGCCTTTCTTCAAGACTTATATTCAAAACATAGTTTGTAACACTTTTGGGTTAAATGTTAATGTTGAAAACTGTGTAGGAAGTCTTTCAGGTTACAACACGAATTATGGCCCCAACTGGTTAATACAGTGTCTAGCATAAGCAGTTTTCACGCAAGCAAAAACAGGATATCTTTCAGTAGTCTGTAGAAAAAGAAATAAGATGATGTTTATACATTAAATAACAAGAACTTACAAACCATTGAAAGCCTTCTAACTCTTGATGAAATCATCTTATATATTGGAGCTTTGGCTTCCAGCCACTAAAACCTTCAGGAAAACTACTAGAGCACAGCTTGTTATGAAGGAATGGAGGCTGTTTTGAGTTCCAGATGCTTGGTATTCCTTAATTCATTGATTGGGGCCAAGTGAATTGAATATTTCACACTTGTCTTGGGCTAATGAAAACACATTATCAGAACCTTAAAAAAAAGTTGTAGGACTTCGGTAAAACTACAATTGATTTAAGTAAATTTATGTCAAGTCAATGTTGGAATATATATAATTCTAATTCTAACTGCTTGGTATTTTTTCTGACACAAGTAAAAAGGAAGATAATGCAGCCAACCATATTTAGATCACACAGGGGTTATACAACCAATAGCATGGTCTAATGGTGAACACTCAAAAGGTGAGGTGTCTAGGCAATAAAGATGAACAGCTTCTTGGCTTTTACTGAAAATTCCCTAAAACATTCTTGAAAAATGAATAGTGTGGCTCTAAGATAAATCAATTTCAGGTCCAATGACTGGCCCCATATATTAATACAAGTTTGTACCTACTTAACACTAGAATCCCAGAAGCCTACATCGTCAGTATGGCACTGACAGATCTAAACACTAGCATGGTGAATTGCTCGCGTACTACAGTGACTTTAGCTGCCAGTGGAAGTCCCATTTTACTTATGGTGCCAAGCAGAGTTGTGTTGCTCTGCACCAGTCTAGTAGCCAGCGAAAGCGCTGTGAAGAAGCTGTTTGTTGTTATGGTTCTGCCTCTGTCCAGAAACAGTTCCATAAGCTTTATGACCACAGACTCGGAAAGTCTTTGTTCTGTGTTTTAATGCAAAACACAGCTCTCAACAAAAATTTGCCAGATGTCTGAAAGTGTAGCAAACGTGAATTGATTAGAATTTCACACGTTCTGCACGGGTGTCTTTGTTGTTAAAGCGCAAATGCCACATGATAGTCTGATAGCGGTCACAAGACATCGTATCTTTGATTGCCGGAACAACAAATAGTTCTGAGCAGGCATCAACCTCAGCACCAACTGTGGTCATCGCTGCTCTTGTGAAAAGAATGGAGATAATCGCCATCAACTCAGAGCGAGAGAGGCAAATTCGTTGTACCACATGAACGTCACTGACAGAATAAAACTGAATAATAAAAAAAACAAGTGGTAACTTTTATAAGTAGCCACAATTTACACTGGGTGTTACAGACTCAGATCAAATGTATGTTTTTATTATGTTACAGTCATAATAATAGCAGCTCACTATTTAAAACGTGGAGCGCCAGGACTTGAACGCAGTACCTTTTGTTATATGGCAGTAGTTCTTACCTCTGCACCATCCAAGAACACATATAAATGTTCTATGTCAATTGACATTTGAGCTTGGATTTGTAACTCATTTACTGCAACATGTAAATTGAATTATTATTATTTTTTTAATTTTGGTTATATTCTTGAATAAAAGCGCATGTGTTTATTTGATATTTGGACTAAAGTCTTCACACATTATACACTTCACATCATTATAGTATAACCTGGAAAAAGTTTCTGCTTTAGGTATGCATTCAGCATTTCGTGCCTCACATTTCCTTTCCTACACTTACACAGATCATTGTAGACACGGAACAGACATGATATGTATGTATTCCAAATGACAATATATAATTTACCCTATATGACTCCAGTTACCTCATACCACAATAAAGAGACTTCAGCTAGGAGAAGTTTGTGACTGACTTCAGCTCTGTCAGGGGTAATTGTAGGGGGTGGGAGAGCATACTGCTGACTGCTTGTGCTGATCGACACATTTGCAAAACAAAGGCTGATGAGGAGAGGTGGGAAGGAATTTAAGGTGGTCCAGGATTCTGAGTATTTTCGTAGGCTTCAGGGATTCTAGTGTTAACATTTTATTAGAAATGAGTTAAGCAAAGAGATGGAAAGTAGATTAAAGTACCTTACATGCATAAGAATTACATACGGAAAACTGACCCTTTATTTTTGAGAGAAAATTAACTTTTACTTATTTAACTGTTTATTGGCATCTCTTTTTAATAAATATTATGCTTAGTGAGGGGGTGCATTGTTGGCAAGAAATTTCCAGGGAAATGGGAACCACAGGGCAGGGTGATGTCCAATGGAGTAACTCTATGTAAGACAGAGAAAGAGATACAGAGAGAGAAAGAGAAAGAGAAATCCTGGGAGTAGACTCTTGCATACACTATTATGAAAACACAGAAACATCCTGTAGGTGTGCTGCTTTCCCTTAATGGGCATTTGTAAGGACACCTGCATGACCCAAATAATGAAGTACCCTGGAGAAAAGACCTACTGTGTCTCATCCTTTAAGACAAGGAGAAGATGTTAAGAGGCATGCATGTTTGCTAGAGGACACAAAAAACAGAAAAGAATGTATGGGATGGCACTGTCCCTCACATGGCTCATACAGCTGTTATGGTACCTTAGAGACATGACTGTTTAAGGCTAACGGAACACTCAAGGATGAAGGCGCACCATTATCTGCTGAAATGTGTCATAGCTTGGAGCCCCCAAAGCAAATAGAAAACCAACCCTAAACTTGGAAGAAATCAATCATAAGTGATCTTGGGAGAATATTTAAACCTACCTCCGTGTCACAGGCAATTTGAGTGTAGAGTAGGAAAACGATAGAGACAAACATTTAACAACCAGGAGATACAGAAACCAGGGTTAGACACACAAACAGAGTGAAAGAGATGTTCATGCTGTGGCTGAGACATCTTATCTGTTATGCAGAGGTGGAAGAGTTATTGTAGCCAGTTTTGTTGTCTTACTTCTGTTTCTCTGTACTTTGATTTACTTCCATTTGTACATTCCTCAAGGTATTCATTGTTGTGTTGTAAAGGCAGCATTATTGTTACCTATTTGCCTACTGCTACCTCAGGGATGTGCAGGATATCCATTTATTAAAGAATTCAAATAGAACAGTGAAAGTTTCAGAGTGAAAACATAAAACATTATGTTTATTTTTTGCCATCCCTATCTGCATTAAGGCAAAATGTATTTTCGTTCAATTCAAAATAACCATAAAATTTACTTGGGTAGCCCAAGAAGGATATTAAAGTGTTTTTCTATGTTTCTGTATGTAGTCTCACTCCACATTAATAAACTGAATGGCCAGGACCACCAGTTTTGCATTGTCTTTATGTTTTAATTTCAAGACAGAATCACTCAGTGTCAAAATGGCATTATGTAGGAAACCAGGTGACATATACTGTACTGTAGCATGCTTTTAATTTGGAATATCAATCTCATAAATATTTTCATACATTTGCATTTTGAGGAGATCTTGAAAGAATCATATGGCCCCAACAACATTAGTAAGAACCCCTAATGAACAGATTTTAATGTTTAACTTTCTTAATCTTTTGCTTTACAAAAATGACAGTTTTTAAAAGTAGATCACAACAATAAAATAAGTAGGCACATTATTATATACAGTAATATATTACTAATTTGAATACATTTCAAGTGAAGCACTTTAGCTGGAATGTAATCAGGAAATAACAACCAATTTGTGATTGAGTATAAGTGAAGGAGCAATATAAAATTAATCTACTCTATTGTATCATCAAGATAATAGCAAGGAATTACAACATATCTATTAAAGAGAACGTTATTTTGGTTACCTAACAATACTGTAGAGTTATTCAAAATGCATCCTGCTGAACTATAGCGTGATGAATACAATCAAACTATTATTTGCTTTACAAACTACTACATGTCTTCTTTATAATATCAAAAATGTGGTAAGCAATAAAATGTGTCAAAAATCATTTTTCATTTAAACATGCCAGTCACAGACTTTCAAAAGAAAGTGTAGTCAAAAGAAAAGCAACAAACCCCTAAGAAGTACAAAGAAAGCAATAGTAGGTGATCTTACATTGCATGCACACAATTCAATACTGCTGTATAAATGTTGTTTTTGGTAAAAACATTGACCATATTGATTAACTACCAACTGTGCAGCCTGTCAACTTATCAATCAAGTAACATCTCACTGGCTGACTGATTGTATTGAGAACCATTTCAGTATTGACTTTGCTGACAGGAAAGGATGAAACCTTACAGTGAAAGCTAAAAGTATGCAATTACTTTACTCTTTAAACACAAATTATTCCATAATTGCTCACTCAGTACACTTAAAGTGGATTGATTAACTGTACATTTTGCTCCTGAATCAGCTTTATAATTATATTTTCAGAAGAAAATACCTGCACAACAAAACAAGGTTTGACAAATTGATCAACTCATTTCAAATTAGTCCTGACTGACAGTAACACAAATAGGCATGACAAAGCTTTAAACAGTTAAATACCTAAACTAACTGAATGAACTCAATGTACAACAGAAAGACTTCAACAATTCCAAAGATACAGCAACATGAAAGTGCAAACTACTGAAAGGCAGTACAGCAGATTCAGAGGGCTTGCAACAAATCAGAAAAGTGAAAAGGGTGAACTGGGTGATTTTAAAAGCGGTGTTGCACAGGGGTCAGTGCTAGAGCTTCTGCTATTTTTAATATATATAAATGACTTGGATACGAATAATAATAACAAATTAGTTATGCAGGCCTGGAAGTTGCACCCCGACAATCCTCTGCAATCTCGACACAACCCGCTGTAGAGCTTTCCAATCAGCGGCTGTGATACCACACACAAATTTAAGGGGTTAAAATACCCTCTGTGGTGCAGCTGCAGTAGGTCAGCAGCAACTGTCAAGGAAGGCCAGCTTTTTTTAACATTCTTACATTCTTAAGAGAAACGGCATTTGCCGCGCCTTTTCAGCGGTGGTGTAGTGTTAGCTGTCCATGAAAGGTCCCTGGTGATATGTATCCCCAGAAACCTAAAGCTTGATACACACTCCACCTTGTCCCCATTGATGAAATTTGAAGCATGATCCTCAGCATGTCATCTTCTAAAATCGATGATGACCCTCCTTGATCTTCCCTTTGTTGAGGGTTACACTGTTTACTGAGCACCATCTCACCAGATTTTTCACCTCTACTCTGTAGGCTGATTCGTCATTATTGGAAATTAGCCCAATCACAGTTGTGTCTTCTGCAAATTTAATAATGGTATTGATGGTATATGCAGGTTCACAATCATGAGTGAAGAGGGAGTAGAGGATGGGGCTCAGTACACAGCCTTGCTGTACAGTATACCTGTGTTCAGGTTTATGGTGGAGGAGAAATGGGAGCCTAGCATTACTACCTGATAGTGCTCCGAGAGGAAGCTGAGGATCCAATTATATAGGTGGTATGCTGAGGCCAAACTGGTGCAATTTATGGATGAGCTGTGAGGAGACAACAGTATTGAAAGCAGAGCTATAGTCTACAAATAGCATTCTCGCATATGTGCCCTGTCCTTCTGGATGAGTCAGAGCTTTGTGCAGAGCTAGAAAGATGGTATCCTCTGTAGAGCTATTAGCTCTGTAAGAAAATTGATATGAGTCCAGGGAGTTGGGGTTTTTGGCTTTAAAGTAAGAGTGAACCAATCTTTCAAATCATTTCATTATTATCAGTGTCAGAGCGACTGAACGATAGTCATTCATAGTAGTGATGTTGGTTTTCTTTCTGCATTGGCACAATAATGGCCGAGGTAAGGCATGCAGAGACCTTTTCCAATGTCAAGGAGAGATTAAAGATATTTGTAAATATAGGAAAAAGTTATAGTTATAGGAAAGTTATAGGTAATTCTACGGCACATCAGATCATTTTCAGTTAATGGTAACTCCATTTTAAAAGTAAACATACAGTACCTTTACTGAATGGATTTGCTGTTATAACTTGTCTGGTATCGCCTGTGGCTCTACTTGTTGCCCCTTTTTTCCTCAGACTGCTTTTTCTCAACTATGTGCTACTGAACAAAACTAAATAAAGTCAAATGATAAATGGACAGTGAAAAATAAAAAGGAAGCATAGTCTTTAGCCTGTACATGATCTTTCCAGTAAAGAGTTAGCATTAAATCTTAGCAGCATCCCAAGGAGGTCAGTTCAAACTTTCCTTTTGCCAGCTACAGATTCCAGCTGTTCTTGGACAATATCCAGACATATTTACAGAGCTGCTCCAGCGGTAACTTACTAGGTGGTACCTAACGACATGCATAACTACCTAAACTGGCTCCTCTCAATCAGAAGAAGCAGCAATATTACTCTGAAGCTCTCACAACTTGCTGAGTTTCTGACCCTGTTTCATGGTTTGAACCTAGTGGCTCTGTGAGAGAAACTTATATCTGCCACTTAAATTCACAGTCTCATTCTTTTGATCATTACCCACAGCTCATTACAATACATGAAGAAAGGGATGTAGATCAACTTGTAAACCAGGAGCTTTTTGTAAATTTAAACTCAGTTAACATGACATTAGAAAGGAAATATAAGCAGTTATTCTACTGTAAAGCTTGTTCAGAAATTTGATGGATATACTATAAAAGACAGATCATGTCACATTAAACTTTAAATTGAGGCCTGTGCTCTTTTTCTGGGCTTAAATTTATAAGTTCATAGTACCTCAACAAGTCAATGTAAAAGCTGCCTTTTCCTTTTGTGTCATTGTAACACCTCTGATACTACATTCTCAATGATTTGTCT
Organism: Polypterus senegalus; assembly: GCF_016835505.1. NCBI lineage: Eukaryota > Metazoa > Chordata > Cladistia > Polypteriformes > Polypteridae > Polypterus > Polypterus senegalus. The sequence goes on from NC_053160.1 coordinate 130,956,926, forward strand.
GGCCAAAACTATGGTAACGGAATCAGGGAAAGTTTCAGTGTTCGACGTAAGAGTACATCATCTGCAAAACTGCAGCTGGTATATTGCCAATGTTACTTTTTGGGGCGCATGTAATTTTTAAATCTTCCCTATCCGGAAGGTTGCACTTTATGAAGTAACAGGCTGTAACTCATTAAAAAACTGACATCATTATGACTCTGATAATGTTTCTGTATGGGTACTCTGAAAATTAGTGCTATTCTGAAAGGTACAATTCAAGGTAAAAAACAAGAGATCGATTGGAATTTTTACTGTGGGACATGATTTCTCACATTGTAGCACTATAATAAATCAAGCTTATTCAAAATCACACATTTTTTATAGTTGTATAGATTTTTTTGCACATACAGTATACCGAGTAGATCAAGCTAACAGAGAAGAGACATTTAATATTTTTGTCTAATACTTATTGTTCTCAAACTTATTGTTTCAGTTAAGGAATACTGAAGATACCAGGTAAAGTAGCTATTTCAGATAAGAAAGAAGAAGTTTTGAGGTAAGGTAGTAATACTCATTATTGCTGGTGCCAGAGAGTGGTGACATATTGCATGTTGATTGGCACATGCAAGTAAGAATTTTCCTTTACTCTGCATCTGTAACAATAACGGCACTATAAATCCCTGAATCAATTAACATGTTTTATTTACTCGCCAGTGACAGTGGAAGCCAAAGTATGCAAACTAGCTAGTGCTGTGAGGCAAGCACTGTGAGGCAATGTGGCAAAAATATATTTGTAATTAGTAAGTGAATGTGTGGGATATGTATCATGTGGCAAGCTACAGTAGAGGCTACACTGCCACATTGTATTTCTAATAGATCAGCAGAACATTTTATACCAGAAGGTAAGATTTTTTTTACATCTATGACAGATGTCTTCATTATCCCAAAAAATGTATTTATGATTACCCTGCTGAAGGTGTAACTTTAACATTTTATTTTTAAGAAATTAGATGATGTCATTCTGTTAACTGACATTTGGTCTTTGGTTCAAAGCGACAAATCCATGTTTTATCCCTGAATAGAAGTTTTCTTCCGGTGCTCATAACAGGAGAGCAACTATGAGTACACCTCTGTCCACACAGCTTTATGATCAATGTATAAGCTTCATGAAAAGCAATGTGCACATACTTTCCTGCCTTAGTAATGTTGTTTAGGCTTCTATAGCATGTTGAAACACTGGAGTGACTGTTGTTGTTGGTTGGCTAAAATGATATGTGTCACTAAGCTCTATGTGGCTTCTTTCAAAACCCCTGCAACTAACAGAGTTTTTATTAATACCATAGCATAAGAAAGTCAATAATAGCCTGTTGTTTAAAATACATGTTTCCACATAATTATAGCTTGAAGGCTGGAAAAACGGATTGTTCTAATGTTCTGTAAAATAGCACACAGGATATTTCATATTAGGCACAGAATAAGTTGCAGTAATTTTCTTTTAGTTTGAATAACTTATAAAAAGTGTGTAAAACTTTAAGTACAGCAAAAATGCATCTATTACTCATTTACTCTTAAGTAACAATACCATAACAAAGGCTTCTTCTGGATTAAAAAACCTTTTCAAAGCATAACCAAAGTTGTTATTCATCTATGCAATGTGACCTACTAAATACATTTTACTTTGGATGGGTCAGAGGTAGCTTAATTGAGACATACATTTTTTGATTTTGCATACTTAAATACAAAACCTGTAAATCCTTCATATTAATAAGTATTTTAACCTAAGTTATTATTTTTAATAATTTAGCCTTCTGCTCTTATGCACCTAAAATCTGAAATAGCCTGCCAATAGGAATTCGCCAGGCAAATACAGTAGAGCACTTTAAAACACTGCTGAAAACACATTACTTTAACATGGCCTTTTTATAACTTCATTTTAACTTAATACTATTACTCTGTATGTTCAATTCTTCATAATAACTATTCACAGTGGCTCTAAAATCCGTACTGACCCCTACTCTCTCTTCTGTTTATTTTTCCGGTTTCTTTGTGGTGGCGGCCTGCGCCACCACCACCTACTCAAAGCATCATGATGCACCAACATTGATGGACTGAAAGCCAGAAGTCTACGTGACCATCATCATCAGGTCCTTCCATGAAAACCCTAAATACAAAGAGGACTGTTTGACTTATGTTAGGTAGATTGCCCAGAGGGGACTGGGCGGTCTCGTGGTCTGGAACCCCTACAGATTTTATTTTTTTTCTCCAGCTTTGGAGTTTTTTTGTTTGTTTTTTCTGTCCACCCTGGCCATCGGACCTTACTTATTCTATGTTAATTAATGTTGACTTATGTTTATTTTTTATTGTGTCTTCTATTTTTCTATTCATTTTGTAAAGCACTTTGAGCTACATTTTTTGTATGAAAATGTGCTATATAAATAAATGTTGATTGATTGATTGATTGATTGATTAACCAGCATATAAGAAGGTCTTTTTATGTCAAACTGCACTGAGATGAATAACTTATCTACTAATGTTTTTTAACTGTTATGAAGACCAAAAGAAGTCTTTCTTAAGGCCTTGTTACACAAGAGTAAATGATTAATAGATAAATTTTTTCAGTTCCTAAACTAAAGTGTTCCCAAAAAGTGTTACAAAACATTTGAATCGATTATTGTAGTGCCTGTGACTAACGCTGAGAAAAAAAAGGCAGGCAGAAAATAGATGGCATACAGACATTACTTGATGCTTTTTGGAAAATGTGTATTCTTCTCACAAATAGATATTTTTGAATTTTGAATTTAAGGGGGAACATTTCTTTAAAGAATCTGAGAAAACATAACAAAGAGCCAGTTATCTATGCTTAATACAAATTCACTCAAATTAGTCAATAGATATACAGTATATCAGAAGACAGCCTATATCTAATATGCAGTAGGGTTCATATCCAATATCCATTAAAGTGAGAGCATTTCCCATTCAGCAAAAATGCTAAAAAGAAAGGAAAATTCAATTATATATTTTTTACACTGCTGTTTATCCTGTTTAACCCGTTTAATCCTGAACTCGGTCGCAGGGGTCCGCTGAAGCATACATTTTTACGCCCTTTCTTATTTTGCGTTACTTTAAAATGTATCCTGCCCCTGTTATATTTAGTGCTGTCTGTGGTAACATATTCTTTTCTCATTCCAATATCAACATTTTTACTATACAGTTGTACATATTTGCCTAAGTGACATCACTGTAACCATTAAATTTAACAGAATAACCAGGAGGCATTAGTATATGAATATACTGTGCCTTAGGTATTTGTGTATGGTAATTGTATGAAGCTGATTTTAAAATGTATTTAGTAATTGTATCATTTGTGTAAATTGGGCATAGGCCAGGTCCAGTCCTGCCTCATAACTTAAGCTAGCTACTAGACTTGAGACTACTGTTAAAGTTAATCAAGAGTAATAACAAGAAAGTTTGATTCTGCTGTATACTGTACCAACCCAGGAAAAGGGTGAATTATTAAAATTCTTCCTTCTTCTATTCTGTTTTTTCTTCTTTCTTATTTCAAATTAACCATGACGAAAAACAATCTGGGCCATACTTGGCAAGCCCATATAATGATAATGGCTCATATTTATATTGCAGTTCGTTCCACGTTTGTACAGAATAACTGGAAGCTATAATTAATTGTATAACCTTTACTTTCTGATAGTTCCTAAATATTGATTTGATTCTGTTGTACTCTTTTTATCAGTCTATTCTGCCAGCTGTGTAATAGCAAATTGTGCATGATATGTGACAAATGACTATATTTAGGCAAGAGGTTGATTATATACTGTCTCATCTCAAACTTTATAAGTTTTTATCTGTGTACAAGTAAATCCATTTATTTAAATTTTAAGTATAATGTAACAAATTAAATTCACTATCATATAACAGTGACAATTTAAATGCGTCTTGTTACTCTCAGTCAAACTGTATGGGCATCCAACTCCTTATAATTTGTGTGCCAATCTGAAAATGAGTACATGCTTGAAAAGAATCATTACAGGTGGATCTTAAGAAGGAACAACAGGGTCTTCCATATGAAGATGATGACAATCAGCAGGGTAAAAGATTGAGAACAACAATTCTGGAAGAATATTTTCCATTTCTAATTTGAAAGCACACTTTTGTGAAGATTGTGTATAAAATCAGCTCCTTATACTATAGATTCAAAAACCTTACTCCCTAAAAACAACACTAACATTTGATATGATTTGTAAGCAAATCGGACATTTAACTCTTAAAAATCTGTCATTATTTTTTCTCTTCATTACTGTTCACAAAACTAGAAGCTTTATAACTCTGACTGTTCTACCTTCTGTTAGCAATCTTTTTCCATTATTAATAAGCTACCATCAAAATGAGTCTGTAAACAGGGAAAGCTAACAGATGTGTGCAAAGACTGGAAAGTGACCTCCCAACATATATCATCCATCTGACAAACTGACATCGCTAATGGAAGATGAGCACTGAAATGACAGCGAAATCTATCTCACAGAGTCCTCTAATTACCTAAGTAAATTAAAACAATCCTATAATTAAATTTCCCTACCCAATATTCAGGTAATATTTTACCAAGAAATGAAAATCAACAGAATGAGTTAGGCTAAGACATCAAGGGGAAATGTGTTTAGCTGAAAGTGTGCAAAAGTGAAATGATAGTTTTAAAACATCCCTTGATGATCATTCATTGTAATGGCTTAAGTGATTACTTCTGCATGTAATATTTTCAAAACGATGCAATTAAATACATTTACTGTTGTTTACACTTCTATAAGAGAATCCAAAATTGGCACGGTATACTATTAGCTTAATTAAATGCTCTAAATTAAGGGAGGGGAACGCTTTCAGAAAATAAGCCACAGAAGCTGCTGTTTTGCAGTATATTTGCAATAAATATAACAGAAGAGCACACCTTACTGTCTCTTCATATGTGGAGTAATACAGCACAAGGTTCAAAAATTAAAAAAATTGTGTGGTTGTCTCTATCTATTAAAAAAGGTGGTTTGCTTACTTTCCCATCCTGCCTATAGTACAAAATAGATTTCGTCTTTATTTTAATCTCCAATAAGGCCAGGTTTTGGAATTGCAACTACGTTCAGTGCTGTTAACTTAAATGTAGCATAATATGTTGGTACTACACCTCTGAGCCCCCAAGCATCCTCTCATGTATTTTTCGTGGATGAATGAAGCACATTGGCCAACCACAAGTGTTCTCTAGCTGTTGCTTAAGTTGGGTTGTTAGTGTAAAGTTAGTGTGTTAAGTAATCTGGGGAAATGTTAAAAACTTACATCCAGGATTTAGCAATCACTATCCCATTATCTGTCTCTTTTTCTCTCTCTTTTATAAGCTTCTTTTCTATCACCTTGGGAATTGACTTTTTCCATGTTTACAGTATAATGTTTATTATTTATGCTTTACTGATGGGGACATCAAAGTTGTATCATTTTTAAATTATTTTCACCGGTCTTGATGCCCTTTCTTGGGTTTTCTGTTATGCTTGAGGTTATTGTGTTCATTTTTTATCATTTTTATTTAATTCCAACATTATTGATTACAAAAGAAATACTATAATTTACTATAACATGACATTTGAAAAAAAAATTTAAAAAACAAAGATAAAATACAGTGAAATGTTAGTCAAATCAGACACACAATTAACCCTATCTACTGTATCACAGAAAGAGTTAAGATTTGTAATCTTGAACCTCCCAAAAATGTCCATTGTTTCCCAAAGCAGAGAGCTAATTAATAATATACTTTTTAACCAAAAGTGATCCCTGGTATTTAAATACTGTACATCAAATATTATACAGTATCTGGTCTAATAGAACTGATATATATGACAACTTTTTTGTTTCTATCAATCAATCAATCAATCAACATTTATTTATATAGCACATTTTCATACAAAAAAATGTAGCTCAAAGTGCTTTACAAAATGAATAGAAAAATAGAAGACACAATAAAAAATAAACATAAGTCAACATTAATTAACATAGAATAAGTAAGGTCCGATGGCCAGGGTGGACAGAAAAAACAAAACAAAACAAAAAAACTCCAAAAGCTGCAGAAAAAAAATAAAATCTGTAGGGGTTCCAGACCATGAGATCGCCCAGTCCCCTCTGGGCAAAATTATTTCGTTGGTATGACACCATTGTCGGCCGCCATATTGAACTTTTCAACAGTCTTTGTTACTTATGGGCCCATCTTCAAGAAATTTGGTACACGGGTTCCCAACGCTAACTGAATCCTACTTACGTACATATATAAGTCCATAGCCTGCAGCTCGGTCACTGTGTGAGGCGGTGTTGCGTCCCCCATCCCAACGCCTCCCACGTTGTTGGCTGCCTGCCTATATAAGGCCATCCGTCGCTCCAGTCTCTACATTCCCTTCCTTGCTTCGCCACGGGATTCACGTCTCCCTACTGATAACTACAGCCTTTTTCTGTCTCATTATTAGGACCTAGAACATTCTAACTTACTAACTTTATTGAACTGATTGAACAATCAATATTCTGTGGTCTTTGTTTCCTATTGTTCATTTTACTGTGCTAATCAAAAAATATAATCTCTCTAGATTTCTTAACATTTTGCGTGGTCTTACATTTGCAAGTGTTTAAGCCCTTCTGTCAACTGCAATATTCTGCTAATTGCACTTGTAATATGAGCATTTAAGATTATTTATACAAATTGCTATCTCTCTCTCCCTCTTGTTCATAAATGAAGCTAAGATTAAACTCCTTACAGTCTCAGGCCTCTGACATGTAAAGTAGCATAGCATGCTGGAGATAAATGTGGCACCAATCAAAAGTAAAAAATCTTTTATTTACAGTAAAAAAAATAAAGAATATGAAAAATCAGTGTTATGTCATCAATGAAGAAAACACAGTCCCAGATGACACGCTTAAATATTCCTCACAAAAAAGGAAAAAAAGAAATGAGCAAATAGCTCACCAATCCCCACCTATTAGACTATCCATCCCGCTATATCCTAACTACAGGGTGACGGGGGTCTGTTGGAGTCAATCCCAGCCAACACAGGGCGCAAGGCAGGAAACAAACACCAGATAAGCCATGCACACCAAGCACACACTAGGGACAATTTTAAAATCACCTAAACCTGAATGTCTTTGGAGTGTGGGAGGAAGCCCACACAGACACAGGGAGAACATACAAACTCCATGCAGGGAGGACCCGGGAAGCGAACCCGGGTCTCCTAACTGCGAGGCAGCAGCGCTACTCACTGTGCCACCGTGCCACCCCCATTTGACTATTCTAGATATAATAGTGCTAACATCAATAGTGGTAGTAACAATAATAATATTAATAGAAATACTAACACCACAGAAATGAAAAAGAAAATAACAAAAAGAAAAACGAAAGAAATAAAATATGATAAAAAGGAAAAAGAGTAGTTCACAACAAGAGCATGGTTGTGTAGGTAGGGGCTCCCATGCACTGCTTTGCCCGGGCCCTATAATGCTGTTAAGACTGCCCTGCCTAGCGGACCAGATATGTCATGTTCTGATTTGTGGCATCCTATGACAGTGCCATTGAGCTCTTCACTATTTAGCTGGCTATGTACTTGATTATATGCACCTCTTAACGATAGGTGACTCTGAAAGACCTACATTTAATAATTTGGAGGGGTGACCATATACTTTTGGCCATGCCGTTGTGACAGATAGGGGGCTCTATCACTCCCTTGAAACCTTGTCCAAGACGCCAGACACGATGTAAAAGTCCAAATATTTGACTTTATTTTCCAGTAACGTGCATAAAGCACTCTCCACCCCACTATACTCATAAATCAGTAATCAATACACTACAATAAACAATAATTACAATCCACCACTCCCAGACACGTTGCCACCCTTCCACCCAGCTCACCTCGCCGTCTGGGAGCTGTCACAGTCCTTTTATAGTCCCTGACCCGGAAGTGTTCCAATCCCCAGTTCGTGTGATCCTTATTACTTCCGTGTCAGATAAAAAGTCCTTTTCTTCATCCCAGAAGTATGTCACTTCTGCTGTCGCTTTGCCTATGATGCACTTCCGGGTTATAGGGCACATATGACTCTTTGCTCCTCCCTGTAGCTCCCTGTAGCGGCCCCTGTGGTATCCAGCAGGGCTGCGGATGAAAACTCCATTGTCCATGATTCCCTGCTGGTCTTCAGGGCACATACATGCTACAGGGAGGGCTCCATCTGGCTGCCTGGGGGTATTGGCCAGGATGACAAGCCGGCCATAGACCACACTGTATAATTTGGACAATCCCTGTAGACATCAACAAATCTTTCTTTAAGAAGCCAGACTCAACTGTAACATTATTTATTAAAAATTCAAAATGGCCACACCACAAAGGGTAACTTCGCAGAGGTCTAAAGCAGAAAGTTTCATGGCACTTAACTAACTTATCTTTTTTAGCATGCTCTGCTCTGTTTTGCAGTCAGCATTAATTACTGTCAATTTACTAGCAATCCAGTGGTACATTGACTACAACTATGGAACCAATATAGGACATATTTTAAGGTAGAGAATCTCTTCACTGTGTATAGTACTGTAATTGTGTATTTCAGCCTTCTCTAACCAATGCTGTATTCAAGCTATGGAAGACACTCAGGATTGTGATATAATGAAATCCTTGTATTATCTATGTATCTGCAGCTTTATACAATTAAATTCCTTATTTCTAAATTTAGCTTCCAGCTACCCACTTTTTCTTATGTTTACAAATTAGAAACCAACCCAAACATCCACACTTTTCTATTTCTAAGGTGATACTTGCTAGTGTAGACGATGATATAGACAACATCTCCAGAATAAGTACAATTTTTTAAGGAATTTGCTGACCTTGGGAACTGAGCAAATGGTACCTCTCAATTAAAGTTCCAGAAGAGGAATTAAGCTCAGCCGTTCACAAAATATAGTGGGGTTCATGCCATCATTCAGTTATAATATATATATTTCAACAATCGCATATATCTGACTGAAAACTGACTAAAATATGCTCAGGCCAAGATCCAACCACTGGGCAGTGTCATCAAGCATAATGTGTTGGGAATATTCTACAACTAAAACATTTTGGGTAAAAATTTGCTTGTCTCAGCATTGGTTTTAAAATTACTCATTGCACCTTAACAACAATATCTGGACTCCTAAAAAAGTATTAAAAGTGTGCTATATAAAATGGTTGTAATATCCTATACCACACTACTTACACAGATTTATTCTGCCAAACCGGAAGTGCCCCAATCCACCTTTTATAACTCAGTGGGAAAACAATGTTCAATATGATATTGTCTATGTTCTATATTATCTCAATTTCAAAAAATCAAATGCTCTTTACAAGGATCTGTTCAATACTTTTTCAAAATGTGGCAAGAACTCATCCATCCATCCATCCATTTTCTAACCCGCTGAATCCGAATAGGGTCACGGGGGTCTGCTGGAGCCAATCCCAGCCAACACAGGGCACAAGGCAGGAACCAATCCTGGGCAGGGTGCCAACCCACCACAGAGAACTCATTAATATTCTAAAGTTAACATACTGGCCCCATGCTTAACTCTTTTGCTTTACTTGCTGTTTTATTTTATATGAAAAAATATTTTAGATGAGACTCTCTTTGCATTGCACTGCTTGGGAAATGAATGTTGAATTTTGTTTTTGGATTGTTTTCAAAGTGTACGGTATTATTGTAATTGCTATTTATTTTTACATTTTTGAGTGAGTTATGATCTAATATAATGTTTCTAAATAAAATCAATTAAAATTAAAGAAATATTTTTGGTACCATATATGCTATGTTTTTGAAGCTCTGCATCAATTACCCAGTTCATAATACGAGTGAACAAAATATAGTACAACAATAAATGGAGGAAAATAGCATGAAACTGATCACAAACTAGGGCGTGAGTAATATGCTTCTGAATGGTACTAGAAATTTTGTTGAGTAATTTTTGATTTGCTAGCTATGAAACAGTATAATTGAAAGGATGAATAAAACAAAAAATAAAAACTGGAAATAAAAAAAGTATTCTTATTAAGAAAGTAGAATAAATGTATTCTTGCAGTCACTGCAGTGTATTAGAAATGCAGAAATACTACATTATAACTCATTAAAAATATAACATTAATAATGCTAAAAGTTGTTTTGGTGGTAGTCTGCATTGAGAAGAAAATGTTTTTATATTTAAAAATTACTTGCAGTTTCATTGAATGCCTAAACTGTTATACAGATCAGTCAATCAAAGAGATGGAATATGTTTGTATTTTCTGCCTAGGTCTAGTTAGCCTTCCATTTATTGCTCATGTCTGACAGTTCATTCTGTCATATATGAACTAGATCATGTTTGTTGAAGATACGACATCCCATGAACCAACCTTTAAATTGTTGAACTATAGATCATATATCTAGTCCATCATTATTACTCTTTCCTCTAGTATGGTCAACAGTTTTCTTTACAGTCCATACCAGGATTAAACCTATTTTCTAGAAATGTAAGTCATTTTTAATGCACCCTCACACTAATGACCCCATGCTCATTGTAATTGCTCAATACACACTTCACAGATTCTTTATTACCATGACATTATAGACAAACAGAAGGGCATCACACCCCTGTTTTAATCTTCTAGATGTTCTATTTCATGACACTCTAAATTCCTATGTCAACACCTGGTTCCTTTTCAATCTCTCCTAGCTGTCTTTACTGCCCTTTATAAATCAAACCCAGCCATCCAACATATCTCTGTTTTCACAGCCCTTCCTACTGGCTCCTTATGGTACGTGCATTCTTGCAAATGCCACAACTGTTTTCCTCTGTGACAAATGAGAGAGATAGAGAGAGAGAACAGCTGTGAACTACATGTCCATTTCTCAAGGAGCTGTAATTAGCTCCACCGAGCTCATAACCCAATATGAACATCTGTCAAATGGTAACTACAACTCTACTAATTAATGAAGCTCCACTCTCATAAGTGGTTTGTTTCAATTATGTTGAATCATATACAGAAACATCTATTAATGAATTATTATAATTTTCAGAGTAGTCCATATTGCTTGTTTTCAATTTTTTCCTTAGCAGTGATTTTATCGTTCACTTTTAGTAAATATTTTCTTCATTACATAATAAAAAAGATAACACACTGGAAAAAGTAAAAAAAAAAAAAAAAAAAGAAAGTACTGTAGTTAGGTTCATATTAGGCAAAACTAGGAACAATGAGAAAAATTAATGAGAAGGGAACTATTAAAACCTGACAAGTAGGATAGGCTCTGTCTCCTAAATGAGAATAAGGATGTTTGAAAATGTCATAAAACATCATTACAAAACTCAAGAGCTATAGCAATAGTCACAGATAAAGCCAAACTTTACATAACATTAAATATTACACCTTAATAGAGACGACTTTTAAAGGAAACATAAAACAATTTACCGACTATATTACTATAACTAACTTATTTGTATGAGAAAGCAGTTGATGTCTGAAATTTAATTTCCTCATTATAGACCATCACAAAAACTGTTAAAACCAAATGCAGGAGCTAAATTTGGGAACTGAAGCAACTAATTAAGAATGGTTACCCTTAGGAAGGCAGTGAGGCACTGGACTATAAGGCTCAAGGTTGTCAGCTCAGTGGCCACCACAGACTTACAATATTCCTTTGAACCACACACTTAACCTTCCGGTGTTCTAGACGTTAGAAAGAAATATATCCCTAAATGTTGTAGTGCTATAACTAATTGTTTACACATTATAGATAAAGATGTTGATTGGACATGCTATTCTAGTAGCTACATGGTAGTAGAAAGTAATAGTCTAACCCTTCACCCAAAACACAGACCACCAATTAACTCTATGAATAAATTAAGAGAAAAAAATCAAAATAAGCCATCTGTTTATATAAGGATGGCTTCAAGTGTAAGTGCAAAATACAAATACAAAAATGTATTTATATTTCTTTGCTAGAATATCTAATAGGGGTGTGATGTAGTGGGTAAAGCTTAGATCTTAAACCCTGATGTTTTGGGTTCAAATTCTGCTACTGACACTATGTGACCATGCACAAGTCACTAGGCCTGCTTGTGCTCCAACTGGAAAAAAACAAATGAAATGTAACTCAAATATTGACAGCATCAGGCATCAGTCAAATAAGTAGTATATGTTATTAACTTTGAGATATACTAAAATTGCTGGTATAGCAAAGATAAAAGAAAGTAGTCATACTTCATCAGACATGAAGAGTTCCACAGATGGATCCTGAGATATTATCACTTAACTGGGCTCCAAAACAATTGAACTGAAGAGGAGTGAAAAATCTAAAATGAAATTACATCAGATGCAGTGAATGAAGAAAATTGGTAGCCCACAGCAGTTCAGATGTCATACTTACCTGCCAGAAATTTCATTTTATTTAATCCTGGAACAAAGATCCTTTACACAAGCTTAAAGTGCAATAGAATGCTTAGCATTACAGACTTAATTTCAAACTTAATGCCAATACAATTAAAATGTTGCATTGAGCATTTGAGCAGCTCACCACTTGTGACATTCTAATAACGGCTCTTTGGTCACTGTTCAGTCCGCTCTCTGCCTTAATAAGTAGCTTTTTTTATTGTATGCCAGTTCACAAATTAAATTTTCATCTAAATATATAATGGAACCAACCCCAGAAGTGGTGCTAATCTGTTGCAGTGCACACTCAGTTTTACACAACTGAATTAGTGTTGTCAACTAATTTAACACAAACATCCTTGGGATATAGTGTAAGAGAAACATCTGAGTATCAGCACAAAAGACTCGTCAGAAGTAGAGAGTACGTGTAAATTCTACAAGGCTAGTGGTCGAGTTGGAAAGTATTGAAAAGTAAGGTAGGAACTGTGTAAACAAAATTCACCATCCCCCTTTTAAGGATGACAGCTTACCACTACTGGACAGAAATCAATATAAATGATATACAATGTTATTAATATTATATGACACCAGTCCATCACTGGGCATACTCATATATCAAAGCCGCAACTTAAGTTGTTATTTGATCCTTGGACTACGGGATAAAACTGTGTCTTAAGTAGAATGTAAAACTAATTATGAAACATACAAAGTTCCCACAAAAGGATCTCTATCTTGAGGCCAAAGAATTGTGAGCCATAAACAATACCAAATGTGGCAAATTTACATTCACATCATAAAATCACAGATTACTTACAGTTTACCCTTTATCCAAATGTAAAAATGTAAGAAGCACTAATGGGAACGCTATTTCATAATCTCTCCGTCATTAGGCAAGATGTACTAATTATATGGTATAAAAGTGAGTCTGTTCTGGGAGTCACACACTAAAACAAAATGGTGTGTGTGTTTTTTAATTAAGATCGTTGATTTTTTTACAAGCACTCCAGAGATTTCTGCATGCCAGTATGAGTACCAGAAAGCTGATGTATCAATATTTATGCATGAGAAAACCTTTGTATTTATTGATCTTGGGAAAAATTATATTGTCTTGGCCTGAATGCCTTTTCAAAGTCAATATAATTTTGCAAACATAGTTATGATTTCTTGTTGCTAAAGTGCAAGCTCTTTAAAAATAATTCTAAAGCATTCCCAAAAAATAAAAAAATAAATCTCCATAAATCAAAATCATAAGATATCACTGGGTATGAAATGGTATGGAATGAAAGTGTATAAACTGAATTTCATTAAAAGAAGAAGTAAGAATAAAATGGATGGCCTTATACAATGTGTGTGTGCAGAAAAAGAAAATAATGCACAGAAAGCTGAGCTTCAGTAAGTATGACAATCATTTGGAAAAAATAAATAAATAAAGCACAATGATATGCAACAAATTGCTTTTTTCCGTTTGATAAAGACAAGAAAGGACAGAAATAAATACCATACAGGCAAAAGATAAGCATCATAATATTAGATATGGATAATTTATGAATTCAAAAAGACAGGAGACAATGGGAAAGTGATGAACAATAAAAATTCTACCATATCTTAAAATGGTAAAAAGGAAACACTAAGAAGAATGCAAAAATGTTGACTGATCACAGAATAAATGTAAAGTCAAGTTAAAGTTATAAAAATGCACAAAATGAGGTTTAAGCAGCTCCACAACTATAGTGGCTCAATATGTATGTAGACAGTTAAAGGACATGTTTAAACTGAGATTGTTAAATTAAAGCTATTCTTTATAGAGATATAGTGCCTGCTGTTTGTGTTAGTGCAAAAATTATTTGAATACAACATGGGAGGCAGTGTGGCATAGTAGTTAAGGCTGCAAACTCAAAGTTTGTGGGTTCAAAACCTACTTTTGGACAAGTCACTTCACATGCCTATGCTGCAATTGGAAAAACAAATATAATCAACTGTATCTCAAATGTTGTACATCGAAAAGGATAAAAGTGTAAGTGATTAATAAACACCAAATGGTCTCCCACTTTTTTTAACCTGATCTCTTTGTCTCGCTATGCCTTTTTAATTTGCTATTTTTAATATATGGCATTGTTCTACTACTGTATTCCTAAAAAGCTTTATTACAATTTCCTCCTGTTTAAGTTCAGATAGACAGCATGTTCCTTATTTCAGAGCCCATCCAATTTCCAGACATTTTAAATAATATTTATTTTAAACTAGGGGGCTTTGCTCCCTGCTCATCAACACCCCTGCCTGCACTACACACCGGCAACTTTGCGTCTCTGCAGCTCGCAGCTCGCTGGATTTCACTTTCGCCAAACAACACAACTTTTAATTCTCACAGATAGGCCTTTTCATTGGGAAGAAACACTACTTTTCCCAGATGGCAACACGAATTAAACAATCTACAAGTCTCCGACTTAAAGTTTAAATCCAAACAATATCTACATACTTCTGTCATATCACCTATGTCTATATATTTGATCTCTTTTCGCTTTTACATTTTAATCAATTTTGCATTGAATTTTGATTCCATGTTTGGAAATACATCATGACAATTAAATGTATAACTGTCTGTGAGTGAATATCGTTTCTTTCTCTCTACACGAACTGTGTCTGACAATAGCATTCACACAAATGAGAAATGATTGAACCATGTGCGTGGCTCTAAATGTTTAAGATGTGAGTGGGACTTTTCCAAATCTCTTTGCATAAAGTCTTGTCTTATGGGGCTTGAAATTTTCTCTCGCGGGAATTCACTTTCACCAAATAACCAATCTTTTAATTCTCACAGATATGCCTCTTCATTGGGAAGAAGCACTACTTTTCCCTGATGGCAACATGAATTAGACGGTCTACAATTCTCCGACTTAAAGTTTAAATCCGAACAATATATTCAATCTCTTTTCGCTGTTCCGTTATTTCACGGAGTAATAATTTCTGTTTGTTTGCTCTAATGCAATGTTTACTATCATTTTTTTGAGACTTTCGAATTTTCATACTTCCTTGATCTCTGACCTGCTCTGCATATGTATTGCTTCAACGTTTTTTAATTCCTTATGACATCCTACTTTGTCATCTACTCTTTGTCTTTTATTTCCGATCCTGGGCATGGTTAAATCTCTTGGCACAAAGTCTTGTGAAAGTGTCTGTCTGAGAAAGTAACGTCTGGTCACTCTTCCCAAGATTTTTTTTATTATAATAGAGAGACATGGAATAAAAGACTAAATTAAATATAAAAAACACAAAAAATAAATTCTGAACTGCAAAGCACAGTAAAAATCAACAAAATAATAAATAATCCATTCAATGGTTGAGTAAACCCACCTAATTCAGTTTCAGGGTATTAGGGAGCCAGAGTGCATTTCGGCAAAACTGATTTACATACATGACCACACTCACTAATGGGGGGACTAATTGAGAGTCACCAAATTCAAATCACTTTGTTTTTTTATAGCACTGTTCACTATGTGCAGCCAAAGAGCATTGTGACAATTTGCAAGTAGATACAACCAAATTTTACAAAGTACGAAATACATAATGAGTACACATGAAGACAGGAAACATAACATACATGGAGCCCACTAATATCTGTCCATTAATTGTTGGTTGAACTTTGGCTAGTTAAAAACAGGCAAGAGGAGAACAAAAACACCAGTCAGCAGCATCCAAAGAGAAAATAAACCGCTGGAGAGGTCCATATATAGTTATAACAGAGAAAGTCAAAGACAAAGTCTGACAGTTCTAGAGACCTAGGCCAACTGGCTGCCCACCCCCTCCTGGGCATTTTACAATAGAGTCTGTCCTGGGCTGTACAAATAACATATAAATAATCTAGGATGTTTATCTTAGGGATGTGGGAGGAAAACAGAAGGAGATATATACTAACATATTCCACACGGAAAGTAAGTAGGCTGGGATTTTTGCTGATCACATTAGTACTATATACAATATAATAAGGTCACAATCAAGGAAATAAAAAACAATTTAAAACAACAATTTAAACTCAGACCTTTAAATAAAAACTACAAAAATGCAATTAAATATCAAAAAATGCAAATCAGTTAAATGCAAATATAATATCTTATAAAGTAAGAAGGACTATGCATTGCCATTGCTGATTTGGAGCAAAAAGTTATTTGCCTCATTACATACTTATGAATTGTATTGCCTATATGCTTAATTAGTTGTGTTGTATTAAAGTCAGCATAGCATACAGTAGATAAGACTGTTGTAAGGTGCTGACCCACTTATTGTACTGCTTTCTCAGACAAAGGTGGAGGCAGTAAATTCGCAAAAATCATATTAGGTCTTCACCTGTAAAATTGCTGCGTTGAGCTGCCCTGGATATTGACTTTGACTTCACTAACACATGACTCTGACCAGGTAATTTACTGGTAAATTCCCATGACAGCAAATCCTGACATTTTGACAGTTATGACTGGAGGGTCAAAAGGGTATCCTGATAGCAAAACACAGTATGACTGGAGTAAAATGCAGCATTTATATGGTTTTACTTGATAGCAGCAGCTGGCATTTTACAACAGACATACAAGAGAGCTAAACAAAGCCTTACAAGATACTGCAGAATTGACAGTATTTTTTGTTTTTAAAAATTGTATACATTGAGAACTGCTGAAGAATAAAGCTTACACCCAGGGAGACTCCATTATTTCTTTCATTTGTACATAGAGTATAATTATAGTAGGTAATTTGTTTGCTACATTTATTTCTCAGAGGACATAGGTTTCGTTCATGAATTCACTTCATTACCATTACATCTCATGATGTTGAAGTGTATTGTATTTTCAGTTTGTGTGACATTTTGAAAAGATTTTGAAAGACAAATGTGCTTCACATTTTCAATCGCAAATTTTCACACATCACCAGTAGCTTAAAACATTTATACCGTAAAACATTATTTTTTCAAAGCTTTTTTTCACAGAATATGTCTAGTTCTTAACGTGTAATTTGTCTTCTTAAACAATACATTCACATTACAAAACACAGCTGAATTTCTTCATAGAAAAAAATCCAGAAAACATTTCATCACTTTTCATGAGGAGAAATTCTGAGCCTATTAGAATGTGCATGATGTTGTCATTAAACTGCCACTTTTGAAACGTGATTTTAAATTCTTATTTTAAACAACATGTATACTTTTGTTGTGACCATTTGGGGATGCTCTTGACATGGCCCTGAAGCAGAATGCTAACAATGAGACCAAAAAGCAACAACAGAAGTGTGTTTATTGAACAAGTAAAGGATATATGGGGCATCCCAAATGCAAGGAAACAACACGGTACAACTGAAGCAGGGAAAACAGTAAACGCTGCTGCCTGCCTAGATGTTAACTAATGGATGATGAACAGCTGACAATAGGTTGTGTGGCCTTTCCAATTGGCCACTGGCAAACTACTTTCAAAAACAGCCTTTCTTTTACTTTGAACTTGAATCATCTGACTCCAGTACCTCCTACCAGTGTAATGCTTGTTTTTTTATCTCCTCCAAACACCATACTGTACATAACAACAACAACAACAACAACATTTATTTATATAGCACATTTTCATACAAACAGTAGCTCAAAGTGCTTTACATATTAAAGAATAGAAAAATGAAAGACACAATTATAAAACAAAATAAATCAACATTAACATCGACATCAACATCAACATACTGTATGCACCTTCTTTTAGGGAGGTAACTTTAAAGCCTCCCCCAGGAATATTGTTACTTGAACTGTGTGCCCCCCAAGATGTCAGGAGGTATTTTCTCCTGTACTTTCTTTTCTTTTGTAAGTGGACATCTACAATTACTTGTTCTCTACTTTTAGAGGGCATTGTTTATGACCAAGGGTCAGATACTTTTAAAACACTGAGGTACCTGCCCCTGTTATTGAGACAAACCACTAAGGTCTTCTGTCCCATCTGTCAGTGCTCCTTTTAAATATGGGGAAATGTCGCATCCCGACTGTTCTAGTTTTTGCTTAAATTTACCCTGTTCCATTTGTGTGCACATAACACTCTACATACTATACGTACTATAAGTATATTGAAAGTTAATTGCATTTGGCAGCATTACAATGAGATAATGCTTAATAAACATAGAATACCTGTTTGGCTTCCTAGCATTGTCATGGTGTGAAATTGGAAAGTTGAAAAAGTAATTACAAAATATATACAGTATATATTAGCAAACTGTATAACTCTTAAACTTGTTACATTTAGTACTGAGAAGAATGGTGGCATAGCGATAGCACTGCTGCCTCGCAGGAAGGAGACAAGGGTTTGCGTCCCAGGTCCTCCCTGTCCGGAGTTTGGATGATCTCCCCATATCCCCATGTGTGGTTTTCCTCTTACTGCTCCTGTTTCCTTCCACTGTCCGAAGTCATGCAGATTAGGTGAATTGATGGCACTAAATTGGCCCTGGTTTTGGGGTGCATGAGTGTGGTGCCGTGTCCAGGGTTCATTCCTGCCTTATGTCCTATGATAACATGACATTTAGTATATAACTATTATTAATTATGCAGTTTGGTGCTGTTTGTTTGTCAATAGATAACACACAGTGATTCTTGTCCCTCAGAGAGAGTCAGAGAGATGGGGTGGAGGGGCAAGTTTAAACATTATATGTCAAAATGTTAACTTATGGTTAGTAGTACCTTTAAATCAAATTTCAAGTCTGTGATATGAGAAACTAAGCTGTACATAAAGAACAAATAATCAGAAATTGTACTTTACAGACACAATGGATTACGAAAGTACTCCTTTGGTTTTTTCATATTTTGTTATGTTGCAGCTCATTTTGTTATACCAGCAGGCAAAAACAAATATATAAGACAAGCTAGACTTATAGATGGGCTTTTACTAAAAGTGGTGTTATTACTATAAAAGAATCATCTAAATACAATATGCACTCGGAAAGTATTCAGACCCCCATTTTTCTATACTGCAGGCTTATAAAAAATCATTTAAAAATAATTTTCTCCACATCAAGCAACACTCAGTAACCAAGAATTACAAAACAGGATTTTCGAATTGTTTGTAAATGTATTAAAAATAAAAAATGAAATATCACATTAACACAAGCATTCAAACTCTTTGCTCTGACACTTGATGTCTGGCTCAGATTCTATTGATTATTATATAGATGTTTCTACATCTTGTTCAGAGTCCAGCTGTGGTAAGTGCAATTGACTGGGCATGATTAGGAAAGGCACACTCCTGCCCATATAAGGTCCCAAGGTTGAACAAAAACCAGGCCTTGAGGCAGAAGGAATTTCTTGTAGAGCTCAGAGACAGAACTGTGTCAAGGCATAGATATGCCAAAGACTCCCAAACATTTCTACAGCATTTGAAGGTTCCCAAGACCCTAAGTAATGGTTAAAGTGAAGAAATCTGGAGCAATCAAGAATCTTTCCTAAAGCTGGCCACCCAACAAAACTGAGCAGTGGGGAAGAATGGCCATGGTAAGAGAGGTGACCCAGAACCTGATGGTCACTCTGGCTGAGTTGTACAGAACCTGCGTGGAGATGGGAGAAACGTCTTCTAGAAGGACAATTGTAATGGCAACACTTCTCTGAAGTAGTCTTTATGGTAGATTAGCACAGTAAAAGACATGTGAATGTTGGATTGGAGTCTGCAAAAAGGAAATTAAAGGACTCTCAAGATTCTCTGGTCTGATGAAACCGATATTGAACTGTTTGGCCTTAATTCTAAGCTTCATGTCTGGAGAAAGTCAGGCACCCCTCAGCACATGTATAATACCATTACAAAGATTAAACATGGTTGTGGCAGGATCATGCTGTGGGGTTGTTTTTCAGTAGCAGGGACTGGGAAGCTGGGCAGGGTCAAGGGAATTCTGATCTGAGAAAAATACAGAAATATTCTTAAAAAACTTCCTCCTGAGAGCTTTAGACTTGAGACTGGGTCGAAGGTTCACATTCCAACAGGTCAATGACCCTTCACACAAAACAGACACAACACAGGAGTAGATCACGGACAACTCTGTAGAATGTCCTTGAATGGCCCAGCCAGAGCATAGACTTGAACCCAATCAAACCTCTGTGGAGAGACACGAAAACAGATGTCCACTGACAGTCTTCATCCAGCCTGGCAGAGCTGAAGAAGATCTTCAGAAAAGAATGGCAGATATCCAAATTCCAGGTGTACAGAGCATATCCAAGAAGACTCCAGGCTGTAATCAATGCCAAAGGTGCTTCAAATAAGCGCTTAGTAAAAGGTCTGAATATGACATTTCAGTTTTTTTATTTTAATAAATTTGCAAAATATTTCCAAAATCCTGTTTTCACTATGTGATTCCAAAAGTATTAAGTGTTGCTTGATAAGGGTAAAAATTAATATAAACGATTTTAGCATAAGGCTACATTATAACAAATTGTGGAAAAAATGAAGTGATTTATATACTTTTTGAAGATACTGTATATACTGTAGATGATTCCTTCATAGTAACATAACAGTTTTTAATAAAAATCCATCTATAAGTCCAGCATATCTTATAGATTTGTTTTTGCCTACTGATTTTTATGTTGTCTCTTTGAAGCCCTTAGTGTGTTGTTTTGCTTCACACTGTAATGTTCTTAACTTCATTGCTAGTAATTTGTTCCCCCACTGATGTTAATGTATCCTGTGAGAAGGCTTTGGCTGGGTTCTGAGAAAATTAAACTGAATAGAGCAGTCTAAAGGTGAATGCACCCATAGTAGATGAACTACTATAAGGGAACACAGTCTCTATTATGTGTTATTTTTGGTAGTACACAATGACAAGCAGAGGAAAAGTTGTTCACGTTGGAATCTTGAGCTCATTCAGCAGAGGAGATGGCAGGCTGATTCGTTCAGAGTTTAGGAGAGGAATGTAGAGACTAGCTATTTTGAGTTTAGTTGACGTTGTGCAATTACATGCCTGAATTACTGATTCCCCTTTTTCTAAATATCGTGAAATAGATCAACTTTGACAACCTTGTATTCCATTAGGTGGTGAACTTCCAGGGTCAATTGATGTGGCATACAGAACTTTAAGTTCTTCTGACCATTTTTGCTAAAGACACCTATTGCTTTACTCTTTATTATAAGGGTGTAATTTCATATAAAAAATATGGTTCAAAAATAGTCTAAAACATAGGGGTTTAGGGTTTAAAGGGAACCCAAAAAGCTCCACTCCTTCCATAACCAGACATTAAGACAAGTTGAACGGTATATTATATGTAAGGGTCATGAGGCATCAAACAAAAAAAAAAATAAAAAAAAATAAGTGATTTCAAAGTGTTCATAAGTAATCTTTATGAATACAATAAAACTAAGCTGAATATTTTTAACAGGGCAAAACCCTAAAAGTAAGTAATGAATATTAGTGGTATGATTTGTTTTTCAATGTAATTAAACATTTGTAGTTTCAATTTTTTACATGACAAAGAAACAGTAGTTTAGAAAAAAAAATCTATGATTAATTAGTATGAATTTGACAGAAATTTGAACAAGTATAGTACATACTGTTATTTAACCTTCTTCCAATATCAATCGTCATGCATCCCTGTCTTTTACTAAACTGTGAAACTACTATGGCATGAAATCAATTTTAGATTTTTCATGCAAATATACCACTTTCAGACTTCATATACTGTTTTTTTATAGGGTATTAATAAACTGTTATTGTGTTTAACACGAGAGGTTATTTTAACTTGTACCTGTGTTCCTATGAAGAAATTAATATGTGGAAAAAGAACTGTGTTGACAAAGAGAGTAACAACATACTGTATAACACCAAAAACCCAAAAGGGCTTTTCTTATTTATTTATCATGCTTAATTTGCTATGGTTATTAAAGTTATTAAAATGTGAGATTAGCAGCAGACACGCCAGACTAGGGTTCTCCCACTCTATTCCTAGGTTTCAGATATGTCTGTTCTTATATGTTTCATATACTGTAGGCTAATTCCAATTTCAAGCTGAAAAGCTTTTTGCAATTAGATGTCCTTTCCTTCTGCTTACAGCCCCAAAATTAGCATGCACTGTCTTTCTTTCTTAACAGAGTTTGCATACGGTGTCTTTAGTGTTCTTTTTGGGTTGGAAGTGTTTTGATTTAAATAACAGTCATTTACACTTCTTGGAAGTGTACATGGCCAGATTGATGAGAGACAAAGAAATGGCCAGGAGATGAGCTAATAACTAAAGGCAGAATTGTGGCCAAAGGACAACCGGATATGAAAGAAATAGACAAACAACCACATACTGTAAATCATCAAGGCCAGAACAAAATCAGAAATTAAGTCAAAGGAGAAGCAGAAAGTCCTAACATTAGGTTTTTTGATAATGCCTTTTAGCTAACAAGAGTAGAAGTAAAACTCAGAGGATGACAAGGCTGTGTTCTCTCACTGGATTTTTTCTCACTTGATGATTATGCAGGAATTCAAAATGCTAAAAGACATAAAAGTTGGTGGTGTGAACAGCAATAATATTCAGTGTGCTAATGATACTGCTATTGTAGCAGATTCTGTACCAAAACTTTAGGCGGTTCTTGATGTTGTAGTACAAAGTAGTTGAAAGTGAGAAAAAAGTCTTGACAATTAACTGGAAGCAGACCTTCTGCATGGTATTCTCAAAATTCAAAAGCTGCACCAACATGTAGTATTACAGACTTCTTCTTTCAGCTTCTCCTGTTAGGGGTTGTCACAGTGGATCATCTTTTTCCATATCTTCCTGTCCTCTGCATCTGGCTCTATCACACCCATCACCTACATGTCCTCTCTCACCACATCCATAAATATTCTCTTAGGTCTTCCTCTGTTCATCTTGCCTGGCAGCTCTATCTTTAACATCCTTTTCCCAATATACACAGCATCTCACCTCTGCACATGTCCAAGCCAACGCAATCTCGCCTCTCTGACTTTGTCTTTCAACTTTCCAACCTGAGTTGACCCACTAATGTACTCATTTCTAATCCTGTCCATCCTCATCACTCCCAATGAAAATCTTAGCATCTTTAACTCTGCCACCTCCAGCTCTATCTCCAGCTTTCTAATCAGTGCCGACACATATAGCTAGTCTCAATACTGTTGACCTTCCCTTTCACTTTTGTTGATACCCATCTGTCGCAAATTACTCCTGACACTGTTCTCCACCCATTCCACCCTGCCTGCACTCTCTTTTTCACCTCTCTTCCAGAATCTCCGTTACTCTATACTGTTGATCCCAAGTATTTAAACTCATCCACCTTCACCAATTCTACTCCCTGCACCCTCACCATTCCACTGAACTACCTCTCATTCACCACCATGTATCCTGTCTTGTTCCTACTCAGCCTCATTCCTCTCCTCTCTAGAGCATATCTCCATCTCCCCAGGGCTTCCTCAACCTGCTCCCTACTCTCACTACAGATCACAATGTCATCAAAGCAAACATCATAGTCCATGGGGACACCTGTCTAATCTCGTCCATCAACTTTTCCATCAACATTGCAAATAAGAAAGGGCTCAGAGCTGATCCCTGATGTAATCCCACCTCCACCTTGAATGCATCCGTCACTCTTACTGCAGTCCTCACCACTGCCACACTTCCCTTATACATATCCTGTACAACTCTTACATATTTCTCTGCAACTCCCAACTTCCTCATACAATATCACAAAAGACTGAGCAAGTTGAAGGGTTTCCTATCTTGGATGTGTGGTAACATCTGATGGAAGATGCGAGCAGCTAAGCATTATGGTATAGTTGCTAGGCACTAGATTTTAAATGGCAAGGCTTCTGGTTTAATTTCCAATTCAGACTCTCTGTGTCACCCTGAAGAAGCCACTTAATCTACTAATGCTCCAAATGAAAAAAAAAAGTTACATTTACAATTACTTGATTGATGGCACAGTGATACAAGGTGAAGTTTGCATGTCCTTCTCATGAGGACATTTTTAAAAGGGAACACTCATGCCATTGAACCAATAGACCTTAACAGTTGCAGTGTAATGTGCCACAACGCAAAGCTGCCTGCCTACTACAGTACATCACAGGGCCTGCCTAAGAAATGCTGTTAAAAACAGGTAAAGATTAACAAGCATAAGAAAATTAGCAGATACAAGAACTAGAACAGCCATCCAAAGAGAATTAATTGATAAAAAAAAGATCAATGTCATTAGCCTAGAACTTAAACAGTTCCCATTTGGAAATACAACATATATGTACAATTTAATTAGAATTAAAATTATAACATATATTACATTATATCCTGTTTACAGTATGTCCCATTCAAAGTACCTTTTGCACAGATTCAAGATTATGCACTTAACTGTGTACTGTGTTATGCTATGCTTCATATCATAAAACGTTTACAATTTATAGTGCTAGTTACACCAATCATTTTAAACCTGAAAGTATAGAGTTACAGAATCTTAATAGAAAGAATGACAGATAGTTTTTGTGTAAGCAAACTGAAAACACAAAGATGAATCTAGTTTATTTAGAATGGCACTATTGAGCTTTTTCACAAAATTTGTTTTTAACACATAGAGACAGTAATTCATTAGTGTGTTAAATGAAGAACCTTTCTTTAGACTGTATGCAAATTCTTTTAGATACATCAGTTGAAACTAAAGGCACAGTGTAAGCTGTGCTCAACAAATAAAGCAACTAAAGATGTTTCACTTGCCAGATGTGAGAATCAGTGCTTTTCAAACTTCAGCAACTAATAAAAAAAAAACTGAGAAAGAACTGAGTGTGTCTTTTGCAACATTACACTTTTCTCTGTACTCTCCTCATATGCATGAATAATCAATGTAGTGTGATAATTAGAACATTAGGAAGATACAACCATATATATCTCCTTTCCTACTGTTGTATTTTGTATAATACTGCATGTTTGGTATTTTAACAGGCAGGTTCAAGCAAGTGTGTGAGTTTTTTTATCAAGGTGAAATCTGTCAAAGTTTGCAGTTTTTAAAATGTACATTTTTTACAGAAATATCACAATTCAGCTGAAAAAAAAGTTATGTTTTCTTGAACAGGTTTCTTCTATTACATATATTACAATAGTAGACCAAACAAACACAGATCAGTTCTTAAAACTAGAATGCAGTGCCACTTGGCAGAGAGCAAACATTGTACATGTTTAATTACTGCAGTATTATCAATTTATTTTGCTGTACAGAAGCAGAAATGGAAGGTTTTTTGAACTATAGGATATGCTCTTTGATAGAGCAAGTACCTTAGGCTTTTTTTACTTTTGGTTATATTTATTCAGTTATGAAAAGCCAGATTACATTAACCCAAAAACAAAGCAAGAGTTTCCATCATTCAATGCATATACTTTCTACACTTGCCATATTCTTTAATTCTTCTTTTTAATGTTTACTGAATGTACTATATACTACCAGCTGGAAGAACTGTCAGGTAGCTGTCATTCCTTGTAACTATTGTCCAATTAACATTTAATGGTAATGGATAGATTCGTTCAGCAAATACAATAAAAACTGTTGACTTGCACATTCGGAAATGGTTGAAATGGACACTTTAGAATTGAAATTCTATGATTTCTACTAATTCCCACAATTCAGTAATGTCCTGCAAACTGCTTGTGGTAGCAGGCATGCATTTCTGCAGGCTGCTTAATATTGTGCATTTAATCTTATAAACTCCTTGTGTCTTTCCATTTACACCTTCCACTCAATGCTGCCATGCTGTTTCAGACAATCTGGTGTTTGAATACTCCATGCACATAATCTGTATGAAGTGTACAAATTACTCTGGGTTTTCTACCACAAAAATCTCTATAGAGATTTAAATATCTTTAGATTTTCTTTTCTTTATTTTTCAGATTTTTCTCTTGATGCCATGTGATCTTCATCTGACTGAGGATTCCCATTAAGCTCAGCTATATTTCTATACTTCTGGTTTCACTTTGTGTCTATATTTTTATGAACAAAAGAGCCATTGCTGTCTTTGATGCTGCAGCTTCTGGGCCTGTCTGTGTGCTAATGACCAGAAGTAGCCTGTTTACCTGTTTTTACTGTGATGTAAAGACACACTATGATCAGACAGTTATCCTTGCCTGTGGCAATGTTGCCACAAAATTGACTGCTCAATATACCAGGAGTCAGAGAGTAATGGCTGTGTTGTCCTTCTAAGTTTAAATACAGTATCTATATTGCTTATATCACCTTTTAGGTTTGCTGCATTTCTACTGTAGATGCTAGGCATTAGCAATTAGTCCTCTCCCTTGCTGCTCTGCATTTAAGCTCATTTGTTGAAATCTTCTTGAGTTCTTTATACAGTACTAGCATGGACTAATTTTTGTCTCCTAATGTTTCAGACTTCCTTATTTAATCCAACTATGATTTTAATAATCTCACTTGTGTTATTTTGAATATAGAGTCTTGCATATACTACAGCTACATTTACGGTCTCCCTCACTTGTCTGCTGCTAGTTCCAGGTCCTTGATAAGTAACTCCATTGATGGGTATAGGTGTCAGAGAGGTGATTATTTACAAAATATTACTCAAACCTCAGTTAATGGATATATACGCTCCAAAAACTAGTCTCTGGCTGAAGTTTACTTAACTGTGGCATGTGTTTACACACGGTGCAATGCAAATGTTGAGGAATTAATATGAATCAGATCAATCCCAAGTACTGGAATATGGATCCTGCATGCTGCATCAATAGGAACTTTTCTTAAAAGGAATACTCTACCCAAAAACTGTATATTGTTTAATATGTCACTTTGCCTATGTTTTCTGTAGTCATGACCGAAAAAAAAAATAATCTCATGTTTTCATGGAGAACAAAGATAAAAGTTTAGGATATAATATATACCAATGGTGACCAATATTATAAAATGACAAATGAAATGAAAAACACACGTTACTCTTTTCACATAATACACAAATCAGTTATACAGTCATTTGTTCACAATATGCAAACCACATACAGTTTTGTAAATAAACACTCCAGGAAAAAAATCAGTGCAAATCATAAACAGGAAATGCAAGTCACATGGGACTGAGTTTTTCAATTGCCTTCAATCATTGGTCAAATGTAAGACTTTCTCAAGACAATCTTCTCCTGATTTTGGTTTCAATATTCTGATAATGCCTCTTTCTCACTCCATGTAATATAAGGTATCAGTACATATTGGTCTCACATGACTATACTAGTAGCTCCTAGCCAGTTTACTACATTCACCATCAGTTATTTAAACAGAGATAATTGTCGTGTTTTACAAGTGAGTTTGACTCCGCTGTGAGAACTTGATAACTTTTATTTAACAAAGATAGTGTCTTACAGACCAATGCACTTCCTCCTTCCTGTCTCCCCTTCTGGTTCCCCTCCAGCATTTCTCTACCCACAGCCTACATTACCCCCTAACACTTAAATGTATTATACACAAATTATCCCACAATAATTACGACATCAACAAATGTAACTGACAAAATGGCTACATGCTGAAGTGATTTTTATTAAATGTATATGTATCAGTATCCTTTTGTAAAAAATTATGATTAATGGTTTATTTTAATAACAATTCATGCAAAAGGCATCCTTTTGCAGGTATTTATAGTAAATTGTATTATAATATAAGGAGAATAAAAATACATTTTTCTTTCTAGAAGAGCAATAATGAGAGTTACAGTGCTTTTGTAAATGCTTACTTGCTGCTCACACACATATCACTGCTGATAATGAGCATTCCAAATCTGCTAGTAAAATCTGCAGACACCTTTTCGGGTGCGACTGATAATGTCCATTCTATCATTGATAGCAAACAGATCCAGCCTTATCATTGTTTCTCATGCAGCAAGCACAATTCAACACATTAATGCTTTGTTTTGTTGTTTAGTGCTGCTTTGTATTTTTATCAAGAGAACATTTTAAAGTACACTTTAAAATAATACAACCTAGCAGCAAAATTTATTATATGCTATATATATTTTGTGGCATACATTTGCCATGCCTGACAATAAATAATTTATTCCTTAGCTCTGAAATAAGTGTCAATATTGTTACTAAATATACATAATATATTATTTTTAGTATATTGTTATTGTTATTAATAGTGTTTCCTTTAATATAAATTACAGAAGACAGAACTATGCTTTCTGGTAGTGGCTTACAAGAATGTGCTATTCATTATTAAAGTACATGTGAATACACATTAATGATCACCATATACACATGCTGTGTTTAATTTTACATTTTTTCAACTGAAACAAATTCACTAACATGAAAAATCAAAGACTAATAAGAAATACTGTACTAGAAAGTTTGATGTTAGGCTTCAAAATATCTGAATTTATAATTTAGGGTCAAGGAATAAATCGTAAGCTTGAAACTTTGAGACACATAGGATTTGCCTTCTACAGTATTTTGGCTCATGACATGCACCACATTATTACACAATAAAAATTTTGGTTGCTTTCAGTGATCAGATTGATATCATTGTTTATGTTTCTGTCAACAAAACCTTTAGTGTATTTCCCATTTACTGACTTTACAAAAAAAGTATTGAAAATCAAAATTAGAGTATGAAGTTCAGCATATGCAATTTACCGTAGCCAAAACCAACAAGGAGCTTAGCGATAATTCTAAGGAAGTCCCTCAAATTCTTTGCCCACCATCTGGAACATTATCTGATTTTTGCCATTTAAATATAATATGAGAAAGATGTGCACACTTTAAAATATGGGATAAAATATGGAATTGCCATAATCTAGAGAAATTGAAGTAGTCTCAGCAATGGGTAGGAAATAATCAATAACAACCAGATGCTCTGTAAATTTAAAGTCTAAATTAAAAATAAAATAAAGCAGATATTCTAGTATAATATATTATGTAATATTTTCAAACTTACTGTACTGGCAGTTCCTCCCCATGAACTCGCCCGGGCACTCACAAGAATAGTTAGCAACCATATCCGTACAAATCCCACCATTTTTACAAGGATCATTTTCACATTCATTAACATCTAAAAAAAAAAGGAAAAAAATGTGGTTAGATTAATATTGCAGCAAAGACAGTAAATCCATTCCAAGATTTAAATGAAAACGTACTGTTTGGTTTCTGGCTTCATTGTTGAAATACAGTTTTGCTTAGAAATTTACATTTCTACTAATTTAAGTATTTTATAAGCCACATAATGAAAAAATAGAATGGCTTACTGTCAATACCTTTCTTTTTCCAGAATTTTTGACCAGTTCATGGCTTCTTATTTCTTGTAAACTATCCATGTATAGCAATGTATAAGCCAGCATTTTCTTTACATCCCATCAGGACTGTGCAGAAAGCAGAAGCCAGTCCATCACAGGACACACACAAACACTCATTAATGCTCACTCACACGAGGCAAAATTAAAGATATCAAATGACCTTATATTGTATGTATTGTACGGTATGTACTGCAGAAGTATGTGGAAAAATGTCACAGAGACATGAGGAAAATGTGCAAACTTCTTATAAATTGTTGCCAGTTGCGATTTGAATCCTGTCTTATTGTTAAACCTGTTATACCCATACAGGATCCTAGAGGAAGGAACGTATCCTGGCAGTATTGGGTGCAAGACACTAATAAGGCCTGGATGAGATGCCAATTGAATGTAGGGCATAATATTACACATACTGTCACATAACGCAAATTTAGAAATGCCATTTATGTTAACTTGAAAATTGAACCATTGCTCAAATCGAACAATAGTGATAATGAAATGAATTGGATTTTACACATTGGCACAAACAGTGAAACTGACACCTCTTCATGATCTGTTGATCATGGACTATTTATGATTTGTCGATGATAGTCTGCTGGAGTTGTTAAAATAAACTGCCATGCTGAGCAGTGCTGGAAGAGTCACAGTAAACAATTTGCTTGTTGCAGACAGTTTCTAGCAGCCAGTTGCTGCAGAGGCATATGGGTGTTTGTCAGTCTACTGATACTGAGGTGCATAGTTGGTAAACCAGTACAGATAAAGTACTGGTCCACAAACTGGTTGTTGCAGACACCAATTTTCAGCAAATTTATGATTGAGTGTCATTTTTCATTCATTATTAAATACATAGATTTCAATAATAGTAACACTTGAATGTGCTGTTTCTAACCTGGTCTCTTCCTTCCTTGAAGAGAATGGATTGCTTGATACCAACCAGTCTGGCTTCAAGAAGAACCAATCGACTGAGATGGCTCTACTAACTGTGGTCAACCAGCTACAACTTACTAGAGCTACTAACATGTTATTAATCGTGCTGGATATCTCCCCTGCCTTTGATACTGTCAATCACATCTTTCTTGCCACCTGCTCTGACCTTGGCATCACTGGAACTGCTCTCGGATGGTTTAAGTCCTACATCTCATGCAGATCCTACAGTTTGTGTTTGCAAGGAGATTTATCAAATGTACAGCAAATATACTACATAGGTGTACCTCAAGGATCGGTGCTGGGTCCTCTACTTTTCTCTCTGTACACCACCTCACTGGACTCCATCATTCAACCCCATAGTTTCTTTTATCAGTGCTATGCAGATGATACACAGCTGAATCTGTTATTCCCTCTGGAGGATAATATGGTATCAGCTAGAGTCTCTGCATGTCTTAGTGATATGACCACCATCTATACTCAATCCAGCAAAAACTGAGGTTCTTGTGATCTCAGTCTGTTCAATTCCCCATCTCTGTACAACCTGGCTGACTGTCACTAACATCTGCCAATCAGTATGCAACATTGGAGTGGTGACTGATAAGCAGCTATCTTTTTCTGACCACATTTCTACTATTTCTCATTCATGCAGGTTCCCGCTGTACAACGTTTACAAGATCAGAACTTATCTGACAGAGTATGCAGCACAACTTCTGGTCCAGGCCTTGATCTTTTCTGGACTACTGCAACTTGCTTCTGCAGGAGTAACAGCATGTCCTAACAAGCTGCTGAAAATGCTCCAGAATGTCTGTCTTGTATTTAACCAACCATGACAGACACATGTCACTCCTCTGGTGCAGGGAAGCCGCCTACCAAATTTCGTGAAGATGGGGCCATAAATAAGAAAGTTCAACATGGCAGACGTTGTTGACCGTTATCGACCGTTACGTGTAGAATTTCGAAAACTGCTTAACTTTTGTAAGTAAGCTGTAAGGAATAAGCCTGCCAAATTTCAGCCTTCTACCTATTCTCACTGGAGAATTAGTGATGAGTGAGTGAGTGAGTGAGGGCTTTGCCTTTTATTAGTATAGATATATGTATTACTTTAGGTTTTAGATTTATGTAGTCATTGTTTTCAGGTAACTATTCAAACATTAATGCTCATATTTTAGACATAAAGGAAATCTATTTTAAATGATTTCATAATAATAGTTAATATTGAGTTTTGTGGCATTTACAACACCCTTAAAAGTGAGCAGACAAACTAATGTTTCCCTTTAGTGGCAGTTAATCAACACAGACACATTGAACATGCTATAAAATTGGCATTTTGTTTGCCTCATAATGCTGCATTTTTGAAGCCACTGCAGTAGGCTTTTGCACTGTTTTATCTCTGCTAGATTTATATTTGTTTGATATAAATAACAGACAAAAAATGCAAACTGAAATGAAATGCATCTAAAAAAAATGTAGCAGTAGCTGAACATTCAAGAACCACAAAATGAAGCAATAACAGCATTGAGGATCATACACATGACGAGAAAATGGTTGTGTCTATAGGATTTCATTAATTTATTATACATAGTATTGTTAAATACACCAAGTCCTAAATTAGATGTTGAATAAATACCAGTTAGAATATGCTAATGCTATTTTTTTTTAAAAGGAACAAATAGGAGGCACAGGTTATCTCGGCCAGTACTTATTGCTTTTCTGCAGTTTATCCATTTTGGAATTTCTTATCATTTGAAAGTCATCTTAAACATGCAGTAATACAATCTGAAAACTATTAAGTAAAATAAAGAAACCTGTCATTACTGAAGACTGAAAGCAACTACTGAGTAGTAGGTAGCTTTTTATCTTTAGAGATTTTATAAATGATTCTAATTTTAACCAATGCAGCATATCATGATAAGCACATAAGTATTGCAGATACTACAGAAAACTGAATCGCTAGAAATAATGAAATCACTAGTCTTTGTTTGCTTCATCAGATATATGTTGGGAAATAAGGTATATACAAAATGGAGACAGATTGAGCAACACTAGTAAAATGTAAGTAGTCCATAAAGATCAAAAGAAATCCAGAGAGGCTAAAGTAGGCAAAAACAGTGCATGTCCAGGTAACAGCATCGTGATCCAGTGCTTAACAGTGTTAGCTTACAGGACCTTGGTTCAACTTCTGTCTTCCTCTGGGGGTTTTCATTCATTCCAAGTGTCTGTACAGCTTTTTGTTCTGCATTCTAAAGATGCATATGTTAGACTAAATATCAACTACTGTATATACTGGCTTCATGTGAGACTGAATAAGCATAAAGGACTAGCAACCTGTCCTCATACTTTCTGCTTGTCCTCTAATGTTGTTGAGAAATGTTCCAAGTTTTCTCACATCCTATAATGGAAGAAGCCAGTGTAGAACTGTTTTGCTTAGGTGGATTTCATATTTGGTTCTAACTTCACATAAATACATCTGTTTTGGCAGTCACCTCTTTCAAAATAAATATAAAAGCATGGCTTGAAAACCTACCCAATCCTTTTTAATTATAAAACATATATTTACTTGGACAGTTTAGCTGAGATTAAATTATTTTGATACAGCCTTTTTTTTTGCCTTTGATTATTGTTATATGCCTAGCTTAATTAATACCCTGTAGGAAAAAGAAACACCTTTTTAAAATGTTATCATCTATATATTTATATTATTTATTTTATTTTATATATTTATAGATCTTATGCATTTGTTACAATAATTTCTGAACTATTCAATGCTAGATTTGTGAAAACTCTATACTTTAGAAACTCTATGTAAGTTTAACTGTATAAGTGAAAAGGACTACAGACACTCCTGTTACTCTAACATAATAATAATAATTAATAGTAGTAGTAGTAGTGCCACATGTAGTACTACTACTGCAAGAAGGCTTTATTAAATGAGCTGTTAATTGGAGATTAATGATAATAAACACTTTCTAGACAGATAATTTTGTTGAGATTAACAGTTTACAAAAGTACAGATTTATAAATATGATTTAGCTAAAGTGGAGATAAATAATTGTATTTTATTACCTGTTTTTGCACCTGAAAGCTTTAATAATGTAATGAACAATACAGAAAACAAAACAGAGTACTTGATTAATATAACAGGTTAAAATGAAAATATATGAACCCAAAAAGTCTTAATGTGACATTTTCCATCCTACTTAGTTTAATTTAGGGCCATGAAAGCCAGGGCCTATCCCAGCAGCACTGAGTACAAGGCAAGGAGAAAATCAGGATACTCTATAACACTTATGCACACAACTGCTTTAACACTGAAGCAGTACCAATTCCACATACAGTAAGTAATGATCAGGCACAAGATCCTGCATAATGTGTTGTGCAGAGAAATCATTTAGTGTAATTTGTGATGTATTTATTTTCATAAATATTAAACCTTTCAAACAAATAATTAACTAAATGTCTCTATTATAATCAGAAAAACCTGCGTCGAGATAAGACTTTTTAGAAGATGAGACAACACTTACTGGAAGATTTTTTCAAGTCCCGCAAGTTGAGACTTTGGCCTTGAGATTTTTTTCAAGTCACTCCCTCTTCTCAACCATACACAACCACACACACGGTACTCTCGCTTCATTTGTGTGAATGCTTTTGACAGACACATTTCCTGATCTCTCAGCTCTTATACATTTCAACGTTTTGATCACAGAGAAGCAATGCAAAATAGAATCGAAAGAGTTAAATGGTCGGATATATTAGAAATTCTATTGCACTTTACACAAAATTTATCTGCAAAATCCTCACATGCATTTATTGGTTACTTTGCAGAATAAATTATTACCTCCTGATGATGTAGATCGTTTTGTCTGTGCTGAAATTCCAAACAGAGAAACCTATCCTGAATTATGGTACAAAGTCATTAAACACATGTCTCATGGACCTCATTTAAAAGATTCAGCACGTTGGGACTCCAAAAAAAAAAGCATTTAAAGAAATTTCCTAAAGCTTTCATTAATTCAACAGATATGACTAAGACTGGCTTTACTGGTTATCAATGCAGAGATAATCATCACGAACAACACATTTATCACGGAAAGAAAGTTGTTAAAATTGTGATGATTGATAATTCAATGATTGTACCATATACTGTAACCCCTATTTGCTCA
The DNA here is from genome assembly GCF_016835505.1 of Polypterus senegalus. Classification (NCBI taxonomy): domain Eukaryota; kingdom Metazoa; phylum Chordata; class Cladistia; order Polypteriformes; family Polypteridae; genus Polypterus; species Polypterus senegalus. The sequence goes on from NC_053160.1 coordinate 130,991,655, forward strand.
AATGATTTGATGGTCATATTAATGTTGAATATCTGTTGTGCATCGGTTATGAGTATTAAGCACATCTACAAGTACATTCATAAAGGGCATGATAGAGTAAGCGTAGCTTTATCCAAAGAACAGTCTCAGGACGAAGTTCAAGCATATTTAGATACTTGGTATGTCAGTTCAATGGAAAGCGGGTGGCATTTAATGGAATTGCCAATGCACGGTCGAAGTCATTCTGTTGAATTACTACCAATTCAATTACCAGGTCAGAAAATGATTCAATTTAAAGAAGGAGAAGAAGTACAAGCTTTACAGGTAGCGAAAAAAAAAAATTGGCTTATTTTGAACTTAATAAAAATGACAAATGCAAAAGCATATACGTGAAGTGGCTGGGCTGGGGTGGCGAGCGAAGCGAGCAGGGAGCTGAGCCCCCTATTATTAATGAAATGAAAGAATTCAGATGGGAGTTTATTTGCCAAGGTTGCATAAAAACTTTGCTATTTCACAATATGTCGATTGCTATTTGAGTATGTTTAGGATGTCTTCTGTTTCTCCTGTCACTCTCGTCTCCATTCTGATTTTAAAGACATGTTACAAGCCGTGCTCTGGTCCAATGTCTTACCGATTGTTAGTTAAACCTTACAGCTATTTCTGCCATGGAAATATTTTGGTTACTGATAGCCTGAACAACAAAAATGGCTACAAAAAAATAAAAGCTTAGATTTCTTCAATATCTTTTCATTAAAAATAGGCTTTATTTTATTATATTCTTTGCGAGAGCAGGTAATAGAGGCATTGCAAATAGAATTAGGTTTGTGCTTTTATTAATAAGCTGCTGGGAAATTACAGTATATGTATTTGACAGATGCATGTTGCAATGATTTCGAGGCTTTCTTATACACTTAATTGGGCAAACCACTGCAGATGTGATTACACCTGCCCAATTAGGTTTACAAAAGCATCATGACAACTGATAAAAGAATATTAAGTGATGTGGTATTTAGCTATATGACAAGTAAAGGTCAAGCGATGCCTTGAAATACTTCTTGCTACTTTTTTTTTCATGTGAAACAGGTAAATACTTTGTTAAACTATGTTGTACATCTTGGTTTGGTGAAAATCTTTCAGCTCAAATCTAAATCAAAACTATTTTGCATGCAAATTTGAAGGGAGCAGTCTGTGGAAACTTTATGATACAGCTGAGGCAACATAATTGAACTTTCCTGTCTTCTTCTGTTTGGCTGATGCACTAGATGACTTTACAAAAGCTCTTTAGAGTTGTAAGTAAATTGAAGAAACAAGAAAAGAAAGTGCAGAAGCTCTCTGAAATGTAACTCATACTTAATGAGAGCTGCTGCACTAATATGCTACTTAAAACATATTTGTTAAAGTTATAAACTGTTAGTCATTAAAATAAAAAAAACACACAATTTAAATTATTCCACTTCCGACTAATTTTGTCGTGGAGAGCAAAAAACATGTCTACTACCCATTTACCACACACTTTCATATAGAATGGCATAAAATGTCAATGTAGTGCACTTTCATCCATGATGACATTGGATGATTTAATTGGTTTAATTTTCATGCAAACTGTACATTTGTTCTGAAACATGGTTTTCGATTTCAGAACAAGCATGGTAAGATTTATGAAAACTGCCTGCAACTTTTGCAACAGTAAGGTTATGTACAGTATAGTAAGGTTTTATTAGATAAATTTGAAGACATATGCTGTATCTTGAAGTAACATTATTATTAATCTTGTGTACCTTGTTGGGAGAAACTTTTTTCTTCTACTCAGTGGTGTCAATGATGTACTTTTCCATGATGTACTTTTGTGGTGCTCACACATTGTTTCCATTATTTGACAATTAATACTGCATTAATAATCTCATCAGATAAATGCTCATCATCTTCAGAGAGCAAAAGAGAGTCGGTTCTTTACTTCTGTTCATAGTGTTAACTTTTAATGGACACACAGAAGTTATGATCCTTCTATTCTTTTCACCACTGACTCCTTCAAATAGCCAGTGGATAGATACAGACTAGGATCACAGTGACATCAACCTTTTTAATGTGTCATTGCCTATGCATTTTATACAAAAATAAAAATAAGAAAAATGTAAGAATTTGCTATAGGGCCAATTTTGCCATTACCTTAATTCCTAATAAATACACAAGATAACTCAAACATAAATATAACTTGAAATGTGTGGCAAAAATCATTATATTTCAAATATTTTTTGCTGGCTTACGCTGTGGTATAAGCAATAAAAGTGTGGGGGAGACACTCAAAAGTTCAAGTTCAGAAAGTCATACATTGCCTAAAAAAGAAAAGAACTGGTCGGATATCATAGTCAACATGAAAAAAAGCAAGTCACAGCCCACCATCTGTTAATTCTGTGTCAGACAATACTACAAAAGCTGACCTCTGTGCAGTCTGGTTCATCATAGCACATCTCTCTTCAGGTACATGCTTGCCCACTGCATCACACTTTCTGTGCACTATAAAGCTGCACATTAATAGAATAGAAATGCTTTACATTTACATAAGCAAATTCATTCTCTGAAGGTGTAATGATGGCACATAGCGCCACAATAGTTCTCTGCTCTTTACTTTGAGGTGACTCACTACCCTTAAAAGGACTGCTTGCCTTTTTCCGTACTAGTTGGAAAAAGAACTTACATCTGTGCAGAGTTGCCATTTTTATAGGCTCTTCAGTTATACTGTATATGGTGTAATGCCAGCTCATTCCTTTGGTGGTACATCCTTGGCTGACGTAACTTGTCCAGCGCCGTTGCAATAGCAATGTGCATGCAGTTGACCGGTCGGATTACATTAGGAAAGCTGGAATTGCTGCGAATTGCATTTTTATGTTTTCCAGTTCAACCATAGTATAAGGAAATCTTATCTATCTGGATGATAAGAGGATAATATCATCCTATACAGCTGGCATGGTGCAACTTGGTGATGTTAGTGAAATACCTGATCATCAGCAATTTCACGTTGAAAAGCTCCTTTGGCTAAAAACCTGAGAGTGGGCAAAACTTTCAAAGAAACATGTAGAGCACAATTCCTCAAAGTCTACCTTTGTAAAGCCAGCACCAGTTCAGCACACAACTCTAAAAGGATAGCTCTTGGAAATCAAAATCGACAGAAGTCAGTCATCATCATCTGTAAATACACACTCTCTTCTAATTCTTCAGTGTTTTAACAACACTAAAGCATCTATGGTAGTTGGAATAGTTTGGCCATTCCATGCACCATTATATAGTTACAGAATTAGTTCAAGCAAGTGAATTCATTTTGTAAACGATATGCAATTCATATTTGTACATTTGATAAAACCTACATCATAGTTGTGAATCTAAAAAAGAAAAGCAGACCAAAGAAACAGTAAAACTGCTTTGACGTTGGGTGCTGCCAGTTTACAAAACCGAACAGAAAAGCGCATATGCAAGAGGGGACCCTGCCCTGAAAATGTGTGTGGCTTTACGCGAAGTTCAGTTTTTATACATGTAGAAGTAAGCGTGGAAATGGGCATATGCAGCATTTTTGTGCATCGTTTTTACTTGAGGCCCCAGGTGATTATTTTAATGCCCTGTCTTGGTAGAGGAATTAAATAATTTGACTGGTTTAAAAATAATGGCCTTTTTAGTTTTGCATTATACATTGTTGCAGCTTTTCATACAAATGGAATTGAGTTTATTGAGCCAAATTTAGAGCTACCTTGGGTGAGCCTATGTATACAACTAACATCATAAAGCAGTGAAAATAATATAAAAAACAGGCCTTTTTCTTTTACAAATATGTGTGCTAGTATAATATTAACTTATAAAAGAAAAATGTAATGGTTGTTAAACAAAATAACTATGCTTAATGGTTAAAATAAACAAACTGTAGTAGGTTCTTAAAATATTTACAATTTAATATAAAGCATCACATTATATGAACACAAGAGTCCAAATGTCACTCCTGCAAATGAACATATGCACACACTTGATTAAAACAGACACACAATATCTGTGTAAAAACAATTGTTAGCATTCATAGTTTTTAAAGTATCACGACTAACTCTTTACTACATTGCAATATACCTGAGAAACTGATATCAGAACAATGCCTTCTGTCAGTAAAGTGTCTAATAAAGAAGTGTACAGACCCTGAGAAGTTTGAAAGAAATGGAAAGAGTGGAAAGAAAAAGAATTGACAGCAACTGGGAAGAAACAGTTGGAGAAAGGGTGGACATGGGAAAGATAGCCCTAACTGACTGATCTGCCCCAATTTCATATGAATTACCCCACATCAGAAAATGCAACATTTAATCCTTGAAATGTAGTGTTATAAAGAGCATGATGGCATAAGATGGAATCAAACCAGTAGCTCTAACCAGTGCAACCCATTTTCAAGTGAAAACACATTTGTGAAAATTTTAAATCATCCTCCTAACAGAACACTCAATAATATGGCAAAAGGAAACACATATTCATATTTTAGAATAGTGGTAGTTTATTAATATGGAAACCTAAAAAATTGGTCAAGGTAATTTAAGAAGACCAGACATGTCCCATCCGCTGCCAAAATTGCCTATCCTTTTCAGAAATTGTAGACAGCAAAAATTTAAACAATTGCTTAAATGAACAGTTAAAATGGAAGAATGGTGAAGGCATAGCTTGACCTTTTTTTGGGATAGACTTAAGTGGATATGCTCACAATCGATTAGAAGGACACAATACATCAAGAAAGATAAAATTTGAAATATTAGAGATGACAAATGTATATAGTGCCCTGTCTTTACCTTTTCATTCATTGTTATTGTGTAAGAAAATGACCTTGAATAGAAAGGACGAAGTATGGTCATTTGTTTTAAGACATTTATTTATAAAATTAAAGAAAGTGGTCAGTAAGCATAATACCTCTTCAATCTTAGCAATTATGTCGACAGATGTGAAAAGTTTAGTTTGCTAAAGGACTTATTACATGACATTCCTAGAGGAATGGGGAGCTCAGAAACTTGTTCTTAGAAAGGTTAATGCTCAAATCATCTAACAGAACGGAGTCAATTTCAGCCATTATGGTTACTACTGTGTTTGGAAATGTTGTATGTAGCGGAAATATCACACTTTTGAACCTACCTGGGAAAGTCTAGGCCAACGATCTATTTCAAAGACAGAAAACTTACACTGCCATGGTCATGGAATGGTGAATTAAATCTCTGATCTTGCACAGAAAATGAAGGTGTTTGAAGGCTCATGATGGTTTATTCCATGAGGTCACGCAAAATGTACTAAAAGGGGATTTGTTCACTGCTGTGCTCCTTTTAGTCAATATACTTCTGGATTAAGAGTTGTGTCTACATTGGAGTACGGTAGTACCAAAACTGTATCTTGTTTGTTCTTATCCTTGATATTTTATATCATCCAACAATTGACAGCTAGAGAACATTGTTTTTGCTCTCCTGGCTGTGAAGTTCTGTGAACATTACATCCTTTCATAACCAGCTGTAGCACAGCAGAAAACAGGATCAGCACCTCTAAATCGGAAGTCGTTGACTTCTTCTAGAAAAAGGGCAGTTTAATCTCTTTAGGTGAGAAGGGAACAGCTTGCCTGAGTGGAGGCATTTAAGTTTCTTATGGTCAGGTTCCTTGAGGTTATATCATGAGATTGACTATTGAATGGGTGTACAGGCTAAAGTGTAATTGCTGTTCCAAAAGACACTGTTTAAAGCAGGAACTAAATCTGTGGACAAATCTTTCAAATTATTCACAAGTGGCTGAACTAAGTTTCTAACACAATGGCAAACTGAAAGGTCAGCAATCTGGGATGACTTTGTAGTAGAGCTGCTGCTTCTTCAAATTAAGGTGTGTTACATGAAGTGATTTGGGCATCTTTTTCACCATTTTTATATCACTTTCATGAATGAAGATCGGTTTCCTAAAAATATCCATGGTTATTGTTATGCTGAACAAATGATTACAAAAAGAACAAACTAAATGAATGTTTGGATTTCACACATTATCTGTTACATAAAGAGCTTGATAGCACAAAACCTATTGAAAAGCTATGACATGTTTTAAAGTAATGAACGTTTGTCAATGTAATATAGCACAATTATGGATTACTATGCATCATAATTAAATCAGAACGACATGGATACTTATAGTAAAGTGAAATAGGTTCAAGAATTGTAACTCAGAATACAACACATAATCATTTTAAATCCATACCACAATTAACTCAAAAAATGTAAGATTAAAAAAAAGAGGCTTGCCATAAATTAAAAGATAGTGAACACAAAATTTCCAGCAGGAGGCAAAGACCAGTTTTGCAAAATTTTGCCTGGACAGAAAATAGCCTTTGCTGGAAAAGAGAAAGAGAGACAGTAGAAAAATCCAAAAGAAGAAAGAATTGAGGGATTTTGTAGAAAAGAATAGATGAGAGAAACCTTAAAACATCATACCATAATATCAGGCTGGCTTGAGGGCATTTTGAGATACTATATGCCCAAGATTGCTCTTGATAAACCATGATACTTTAGGATATCCAGTGTCTATTTTGTTCAAGACCCTTATTAGCCCCTTCACTTAATAAGCTGTCAAAAATGCTAATTGTTTTAAGGTTGAGACTTGGTACTGATGAACTTTCCAAAATATGGCGGCCTGATGGAAAAAAACTAAATATCAAATATGTGGATTGTTTTAACTTTCTTTCCATTTATTTCTTCATGCTTGCAGATTCTGCAATTGTTTGCCATTAAATTTACTGATAAGCTTGTGTGCTTAAATTAGAAGCTATTTTGGCTTAATTGTAGTGTATTTTATGGTAGTTGCTAATAATTGGTTATTGTTTGACTATCTTCATTATATATATAGTTTTATATCATATTTATTTGCTTTCCTCCATTTATTGATATATACTGTCAATTTGCCCTTACTTAATAAAAAAGTTGATCACAAAAAAAAAAAAGAATCTGCTTTCCTTGATGTTTGATAATAACTGACAAGAAACTTCACATTTTTTTATTCTGTCTACTTTGCTACTGTAGCACAAAAATGGTTTGATAGCAAGGCTGGCCGGGTGTGTCAGTGACAATGAATTTTCGAGATGAAGGAACAGGGCTGAGTCGGCATATGTGCTAAGAAAATTAAAACTACAAAGGCTTATGTGCTCTGAATCCTGCTAGTCAGAGGAAATGATGGATATATTTTAAACTAAAAATATAACCAGCCAGTTTTGAAAGTTGCTACTTTTGCCACTCTTTACTGAGAGGGCAATGTGACCTCAGCAGCATCTCAGAACTTCAATATTGTAATTGAAGACTGAAAACAAATGCTGTATTACCTTGAAATTACAGACTAAATTAAGAATGTACTGTATACACAATTTAATGCAATTTACTAAGAATTTCTGAGGTTATTAATGTAATTCAGAAAGAATTAAAGGAATAATTGTGATTGAGTTCTTTTGTTAATATTCATACTAATTAATTATCCAATATGTGCTTCACAACATTTTTAATATAACAGCCATAGAATATTAACTCATTTAAAATAGATAATTATATTTTAAATCAGTTAAGTTGGTTCTGTCACTAACACATTCAAAATGTGGAAGCAAGGATAATAACATATACAGAAATTAAATTCACGTATCCTTCAGTATCTCCATTGGCTTTTAGTGGCAGGGATACTCCACCCAGAAATTATATTTCCAATTAACTATTACTTACCTCAGCTCTCTCTGAATCAGTTCGCAGCTGAGTGTGGTGGCTGGGATGGGAATCAGCAACTCCAAATCCGAGACCATGGTCCTCAGCTGGAAAAGGGTGGAGTGCCCTCTCAGGGTTATCTTGGGGTCTTATTCACGAGTGAGGGAAGAATGGAGCGTGAGATCGACAGGCGGATTGGTGAAGCGTCTGCAGTGATGCAGGCTCTGCATCGGTCTGTCGTGGTGAAAAAGGAGCTGAGCCATAAGGCAAAGCTCTCAATTTACCAGTCTTTCTATGTTTCTACCCTCATCTATGGTCATGAGCTATGCGTAGTGACCAAAAGAACGAGATCGTGAATACAAGCGGCTGAAATGAGCTTCCTCCACAAGGTGTCTGGGCTTTCCCTTAAAGATAGGGTGAGAAGCTTAGTCATCCGGGAGGGGCTCAGAGTAGAGCTGCTGCTCCTCTGCATCGAGAGGAGTCAGATGAGGTGGCTCGGGCATCTGATCAGGATGCCTCCTGGATGCCTACCTGGTGAGGTGTTCCGGGCACGTCCAACCGGGAGGAGGCCCCGGGGAAGACCCAGGACACGCTGGAGGGACTATGTTTCCCGGGAACGCCTTGGGATTCTCTCGGAAGAGCTAGAAGAAGTGGCCGGGGAGAGGGAAGTCTGGGCATCTCTGTTCAAGCTGCTGCCCCCTCGGATAAGCGGAAGAGGATGGATGTTACTTACCTCCTGTGGTTTGTAGTGATGTTTGAGAAACAATTTTAATCTCAACATTTTCATACAGAACAGACCTAACAAAGTTTATGCTTTAATGGAAGTAGGTGGTGACCAATGCTGGACAACAGCAAACAATATCAAAACAGCCATTAAAAATTCTCGCGTTACTCGTGTTGCATAATCCATATCAAGTAAGCCAGTCATATAGTCAAATATGCATAACGCATGCATTTTATGCTAAATATTCTTAAATCCATTCCTCTGGTAAAACAAAAGTAGCCTACAACCTGGAAGCACTTTCACACAAGTATATTTTCATGCAAATGATTTAAAAAAGTCTTTCTTTTGTACTTTGTTTATCAAAGCAAGATTAATAGAAAACTGCTTGCACAGTTCTACTGGAGAATGCTGTACTCTTGAATAACATATGGACCCATTTTCTTGCCACGTAATTAAGCAATGGCAACGTTTGCTTAATTTACAATGGCCTGTTTGTAAAAACTAGTAATTAACATATTCTGATGCATATCAACACAAAGTGGGTATTGTTAATAACAGAGCATGTTACAGTCATTGAGGAAATAATATGATATAACAAAAAGCTTATAGTTATATACAGAATCAAACATAAAAATACACACACCATAATCCTTAGAACATTTCTGAATGTTCTGCTTAATTCTTACACAAAATCTACTAAAAACATGGTAACTTAGCTTTTGTGGGATCCAGTCATTTTGCTGTTTGTTATCTGGAGAAATAATAAATGAATGAACAGCATCATTGACCTAATGTATTCATCCTTGCAGTACATGAATACATTGTACTTTCTTTCTCCTATTCAGAACTTCCAGAAAAAAGAGCTTTCATAGATCACTATTGCTAAACCACTCAATGTCCAATAGCAGATACGTCTGCCTCAAGCTTCATGAAAGTACTTTTGTTTAATAACAAAAGTAATACCGTTGGTGATGAAATTGTAAATTTTAAATTACTTGTTCTGAAATCATAAGGGAAACCAACTAATCATTGAAGTTGCATGGCAAAAGAGGTTGTATGGTAATCTATACATTATTCAAGTCCATTGTCGCTCATGCCTGGCAGATTCTGCAAGCAAGGAAAATCACTCAGGGAACATAGAAAACTAGTTATCCAGGCCAGAATAAAAGATTATTTTTTCTTAATCAAAGATAAAATGAGATTAATTTCCTCCAGTACATCACTGTATGCCCAAACTAGAAACCGTGGATTACAGAGGAAGTGTGTGTGCTACTGAGGACCTAGGACCCTGCCTTCAGGGAAGGTAACGAAATTGCCCTGAGAACAGCGAGGGCCAAACTATCCCGCACCATCAGAGCTGCAAAGTGCGCACATGCCCAGAGAATCCATGGACTTTTCCTACATGACAAAGACGCAAGGAGCATGTGGAAAGGCATCCAGGCTATCACTAATTACAGGACAACACCACCCACCTGTGACAGTGACGCCTCCCTTCCAGATGTGCTGAATAACTTCTATGCATGGCCTGAAGCACAGAACAATGGTGATGAGTAAGATCACTTCTCCTCTTAGCAACCAGGCATTAAACCTGACTGTGGCTGATGTGAAAAATACTTTACAAAGAGTCAACCCACGGAAGGCTGCAGGACCAGACAATTTTCCTGTCAGAGTACTAAGGGAGTGTGCAGACCAGCTGGCAGATGTTTTTACTGACATCTTCAACATCTCCCTGAGCAGAGCCATCATCCCAACCTGCTTCAAAACCACCACCATAGTTCCCGTGCCAAAAAAATCACAAGTGTCCAACCTCAAAGACTACTGTCCCATTGCACTCACACCTATTATCATGAAGTGCTTCAAGAAGCGTGTCAAGAGGGACATCAAAACCCTGTTGCACCCTCACTGGACCCCCTGCAGTTTGCTTATCAGCGGAACCATTCAACAGATGATGCAACAGCCACCACTCTCCATCTGGCTCTCGCTCATCTGGACAATAAGGACACATACGTTCAAATACTGTTTATCGACTTCAGCTCAGCATTCAACATGATCATTCCTCAGCAGCTGATGGAAAAGCTGAGCCTGCTGGGACTGAACACCACCCTCTGTAACTGGATTCTGGACTTCCTGACTGAGAGACCTCAGTCAGTCAGGATTGGAAACAACATCTTCAGAACCACCACACTGAGCACTGGAGCCCCTCAAGGCTGTGTGCTCGGTCCATTATTGTTCACACTGCTGACTCATGACTGTGCAACAATACACAGCTCTAATCACATCATAAAATTTGCAGATGACACGACTGTGGTGGATCTCATAAGCAACAACACTGAGTCAGCATACAGAGAGGAGGTGTAGCAGTTAATGGACTGGTGTAATGCCTATAACCTGTATCTGAATGTAGACAAAACAAAGGAGATGATTGTTGACTTTAGGAAGACTAAGAGTGACCATCTGCCACTGAACATTGACGGCTCAACTTTTGGAAGTCGTCAATAGCGCCAAATTCCTGGGGGTCCACCTGGCAGAGAACCTCACCTGGTCCCACAACACCAACTCTTTAGCCAAGAAAGCCCAGCAGCGGCTCTACTCTCTACGTAGGCTGAGGAAAGCCCATATTCCACCAGCTACTTTAACAATATTCTACAGAGGAACCATAGAGAGCATCCTGAGCAACTGCATCACTGTCTGGTTTGGAAATTGCACGGTCAGGAATCACAAGGCCCTACAACAGATAGTGAAGACAGCTGAGACGATCATCAGTGTCTCTCTTCCCTCCATCATGGACATTTACACCATATGCTGCATCCATAAAGCCACCAGCATTGTGAATGATCCAACATACCCTTCACATTCACTGCTAACACTCCTGTTATTGGGGAAAAAGGTACCGAAGCATTTGGGTCCTCACCACCAGTATGTGTATCAATTTCTTCCCCCAATTAGTCAAACTCCTGAACACTCATGGACCTGTCTGATATCTGATATATGTGTTCTGTTCTGCAGTGTTGTACATGTTTGCAAATTTGACCCACATGCACCTTGTTATATATTATGTGTCTTTATGTTATGTGTCATGGATTCTTCGTTGTCCTGTGTTTTATGTAGCACCATGGTCCTGGAGGAACGTTGTTTCGTTTCACTGTATGCTGTACTACTGTATATGGATGAAATGACAATAAATACTCTTGAATTTGAACTTGATTAATTGAAGACTTAGTGGAACCAATCCAACCTGGGAGACAAAACATTTCAGTGTGTTACTACATAAATTAAATTACTACTAAATTTAATTTAAAATCCTGACCAAAATTTTGAAACCTAATTGTTTAAATGGATGTTTGAAAATAGTATATATTTTTATTTTCTTGGGTGTACTGTAGGTTATGAAACACATAGCTGTGGAATCATAAATTCCATGTAATTGCTTTTATCTTTAATCTAAAACCAAGAAGCCACTGTTGAACCTATCATAAATTAGGATAGACTGTAATTTTTTTTTTATAGTAAAGAGATTTGAATTGTATGTTTGGCTATAAAAAACACAGTTATCTTAATGTCATTATTCAAAGTCACACTCCTAACAGAACTGCCACAGTAATGGCTTGTACAAAATATAGTCTGAAAAAATGACCTCTCATATATTTAAAGCCAACTGAATCAGCAACCAGTTAACAAAGCCTGTAAAGAGAAAATGCAGAGCATCACTTTCAGCAGTTTGGTACAGTAATTCAGATACTACTGCTGTTTGCTTAATTTAAAATAAAGATTTTACAGTTTAATTTGCATAATTGGCTTCCATTTGTCATAATTAATGAATCTTATGTAATAATGTAAAACAAGGTGCAAGCAGAAAATGGAAAAATTATATGAGGAATGCTGATTTAAGTATATAATATCACATTTACAATTAATTTTTAAAATTATAATTTTCATATAAATATTCTTGTTCATAATAACTGACAAACCAATAATTGCTAAAGTAATTACTTAATGAAAAATGTTGGGATATTCAAAGTTTGTAAAAGTAAATACATAACACAATTTTTCAGCCATTTGTATTTGAGAGAAATATACTTTCTTTATAGCGTTCTCAGGAGTTAAAGTCATTGATCTGTGGTGCGGCTCATTCAGAAGATTACTTGGAAAAACAAGCTTTTCACTACAAGGAGACATAAGTCAGAAGAATTACAGCTTTGACAATAAATCTACTTTCTGTTAGCTTGGGGATGTGAAAAAGGAAAAAAGTTCATCCTTGTGTGAAAGAAAGTTCTCTTTGCTGATTAAGCATTTTTCTCTGAATATTACTTTAACAATTATGTGATAACTCCAGAGCTCATTTGTCATTGATTTATTTGAAGTGAGAATTCAACCGCACTGCTCAGATCATTCTTTCCTGTTATAAGTACACTACATACACAGGAGGTAAAACTCAAACAAAAGCAATCTTTTACGTAGTTTAGGTTTTTTTTAAAGTTACTAAAACTGTGTGAAAATGGATGCCATACAAAAGCTTTCTATTACTTTATTATACAGTAAAGAAAAAAATCTAATTTTTAAATACTCCTGTATTTATGCTAATCTGGAAAGCATGTGCTCTAAAAACCTCAAAAGGTTTTAAAACCCAGTGAAATTAGATTAAAAAAAAGTTACTTTGTTTCTTTTATAGGAAACACACATGTAAACATATGATGCATAAAATGATGTCACACACGTGTGAATAGGAGGACGTTGTGTGGACCAAGTAATGGTAATTCCACGCCAGGCCAGGGGAGGGCGGGGTGCAATAAACCTTCTCTTGCTATCTCTGCAGACCAGCCGCAGGAAAGCCTATTTGAATCAGGAACATCACTTCCATTTCCGGCGCCCAGAAGAACGTCACTTCCAGTTCCGGCGCCCAGGAAAACGTCACTTCCAGTTCCGGCGCCCAGAAGATTGTTACTTCCTGTCCCGACTCCCAGACTGATGTCAGAGAGACATCACTTCCGGTCAACCAACATCACTTCCTGTTAATATGTCACTTCCTGTTTGACCATTTAAAACCGCCATCTTTTCAACCCTTGAGCAGTTCTGTTTTGGACTCCGTACTGATTACATCAGTGCTGAAACTTAAAAGACTCCTTTGCAGCTAGGAATATTATATGGGTGGCTGCCCCAAACCTTTTATACGTGTGTCGAGTGGCTTCATTTTACAATGACTGGTAACTATATTTGAAACTACTGTTTGACACTTATGAAGCCATAAGGTTATTATAAGACATAATAAAATTAATTCAAAATTAAAAGACCTCAAGCCAAGGGCAAACCAAATGTAACTTTTCATAATTGCTATTCAGTTATTGAAATGAAAGATATACCCTGTAAAAATGTATGCATTTTTGCAATGTAACTTTATTATGTTTGTGTTGCTTTGGATGCTGATGGTGTCTTGTTGTTTTCCAGGTAGCAGTTTTTATTAAAGGAAAATGTAAATATGGCATATATGATCACTGTAGAAAGCCAGAAAGATGTGGGTGTTTACAGGGTAACAATATTTGATTTGTTTAGGCAATATGCAATTAAAAAACACACATGAAAAGTTATGCTACAGTATATAGCAGCAACTGTTACGTATAAATCAAGTGATGTCATGCTCTTGCTATGTAATGCACTAGTGAGACTGCATGAGTGTACAGTTCAGATCCACCATGTTACAAGAAAACACAGAAGCTGTGCTGAGAGAAACACCACCATGTACAAGAAAACACAGAAGCTGTGCTGAGAGAAACAATCAAGCACATCCACGGACAAAAGGCATGTTCTACTCTGACAGGTTAACGGAACCTAATTCAGGTCTTCAAAATTATAAAAGGCATCAATAAAGTTAGTCCAGTTAATCATGTATCCAGGGACATAGGTAGAAATTAAGGGGGGGAGTGCATTCAGCTGTGAAGCTTAGGAAACATTTCTTCAAACAAAGAGTTGAAGGAAATCTGTAAGAAACTGTTGTTTGATGTGGAAACCTTGACAACTTATAAAAAGTGTCTGAATGAGATACTATAACATCTTTTATATCAGCTAACCAAACAAGCTTAATTGAGTTGTCTGCTCTTACTTGTCAAAATCATTAAGCTCTTTATTTTGACAAGGAGTGTTATAATACACAGGACTCATAAAAAGATGCTTGTAGTTTTGCCCTTTTGACTTTTTCCAATGATTTACTGTATATTGTTTGCACTTTTGACCATGAGATTTTGCACTGTTTATTTTTTCCATGTCTGTATTGTATATTTGCTTTCAAAGAAGTTAGCCGATAAGGCAGATGTTTGTGTTTCATCAGAAAGGTCTCACAGTGCAAAGTTTTTATAAGATCAATAATTTCTATCTCGCTTTTTCAGGTTAACTCCAGATCCTCTTCTTCCTAACACCATGTACTTTTTGGGGGATTTGCTTCTATGTCAAAAGAACCAAAGCAAACCAAAAATAATATTTTGAGCTTCACTTTTTGTGCCTGCTGTAGTGTGACAGTGATATTTTAGCTGTAATAATTGCTGCCATATCTTCAGTAGTTAATCGTGATAAATACTGTATGATGTTGTGTGAAATTGTGATGTTGTCATAACTACAAAGGAACATTTGATCCAGTTATCTTTTCCTCAAAAATAAATAAAAAAACACATCTCATCATCTATGCTAAAGAAAAGTACTTAAGCTAGTAGAGGAAAATTCTACTGGATGACACTATTGACAAAATGGAAAATTGTCTAAAAAGTAAGGTTGAATTTTCAGATAAAAATATAAAGATTATTTAGTTGTAATGAATGTAATGCTTTTGTGTAAAACAATTTATTAAGTATACTGTTAGCATGTGCAGTCGTCTTTTATCCAATAATAATGTTAGTTAATGTTAATTTCTATTAAGAAGAAAATTTTCCTGTCAGTTTGTATAACTGCATTGGACATTTTCCCAACAAATTCACTTAAGTGATCTTCCCAGTTGTATGTTAGTAGAATGGCTGACTTATTTTGAAAGTTTCAGAAAAGTAACAAACTGCTACTCAATGTCACTTTCTTAAAAATGGCATAAATTAATTCTGGCTGATGTGAAAATCAAGAATTGAATGTCTTATCAGTTCTAGTATAAATATTAAACTGTTATAGTCACAGGAGTTCTTCCCATTTTATTATCAATATTCCAATCTTACACAAAGTTAATCCAGGGTACATTTCCAAAAAATGATGACCACTTAGGGAATAATGGGGAACTTTACATTGCACTTAAATATTCAAGCTACTTTCTTGAACCCCTTCTTAAACGGCCACTTTATGACCCCTGAGTTCTCCTACAAAAAGCATTACAAATCGACTGAAAAGTAGTCGATAATAATATCTTTAAATGTTTTTAATATTACTATTTGCTGGAATGACAAAGTTGTAAAATTAATTAACAGTTAAGTGAAAGTGCATAAACAAGCACAAACTCAAAGATTTTTTGTTTCCAAAACAAGCAAAAAAAGATTGATAGACACGGCGTAAAAAAAGCACGGTTTTCAAAAGATGACCATGCTCTTTTATTGGATGAAGTTGCCAACAATAGATTGCTGCTGTTGGCTAAGGTATGTGACAGTCTTTTCAATGTCAAAAAGAAAGGAAACAAAAAGGCAAGCAGCAGCAAAAACAGTTAAATGCTTGCATATGGCACCAAAGTTCAGGCGATAAATTGAGAAAAAATGCCAAAACTTCTCAACTCCATCCAAAAGGAGAGCAGCAGAATTAAAGAGGAAGAGGACAAGGATTAGTGGGAGACAGACAGCAACATTGTGCCGTTCCCAGAAGAGGAAAGAGTCCTGGCAAGCCTTGTACCTGCAGTTACAGAAGGAATATCTGGAGGGACAGATGTCTATGGTGAACAGTCTGGACGAGAACAGGCCCTTCAGCCTAACAAAACTTGCCAGTCCTCCCCACTTAATTCTTCTAAAAAACATCAAGTCTAGTCTTAAACGTCCCTAAAATCCTACTGTCTAGCTTATACCAAGTGTCTATAGTTCTGTGTGTAAAGAAAAAACTTCCTAATGTTAGTGTGAATCTTAACCTTAAGAGGTTTCCAGCCGTACCCCCATGTTCTTGATGAACTCATATTAAAATAACAGTCTCAATCCAAGGTGCTAATTCCCTTTAGAATTTTAAACACTTTAATTATGTCTCCTCTTAATCTTCTTTTGCTCTTTTAATCTTTCTGTATAATTCATCCCTTATAGCCCTGGAATCAATCTAGTCACTCTTCTCTGGACTTTTTCTAGTCCTGCTAGGTCCTTTTTGTAGCTTGGAGTCTACAAATGTAGACAGTACTCCAGATGAGGCCCCACCAGTGTATTTTAAAGCTTGAGCATAGCCTCCTTGGACTTTTACTCTACACATTGTGCTATATAACCTAACAGCCTTCTTGATGGCTTCTGAATACTACTAAGACTCCTAAATCCTTCTCATAAGGTGTAGTTTAGATTTTCAGGCTTCCCATTGTGTATTCAAACCTAACATTTTTACTTCCTACGTGTAATACTTTACATTTACTTACATTAAATTTCACCTGCCCAAGCCTGTATGCTGTCCAAGTCCATCTGTAATGATTCAACGGATTCCAGATTGTCTACAAATCCACCTACATTGGCATCATCTGCAAACTTAACCAGCTTGTTATTTATACTCCTATTCAAATCATTTATATAAACATATATTAAAAATATAACCCCTGCGGAACACCACTCTTAACATCAGCCAATTCTGATAAGGTTTCTCGAACCATAACCCTCTGTTTCTTTTGTCTGAACCAATTTTGCACCATCTACAAACATCACCATGAACTTCAACTTCTTTTAGTTTGATGCCCATCGTCATATGAGGCACCTTACCAAATGCTTTCTTTACATCCCGATAAATAATATCATATGTTCCGCTTTGATCATATCCTCATAGAATTCTAGCATGTTACTAAGGCATGACCTCCATCTTCTGAACTCATGCTGTTTGTTCAGTTAAACTCCTGTTTTTGCCATGTGTTGCTCAATCTTATCCTTAATTACTTATTACTAACTTACTTATTAATTTTCCTTTAATTCACATTAGGCTCATTGGCCTATAGTTGCTTGGATCTGTCCAATTATACCTTTTATAGGATACAGGATAATATTTGCCATTTTCCAGTCCTTCAAACTTTCCCCAGTACACAGTGACTTCCTAAAAATATGCGTCAAGGGTTTATATATGTACTCGCTAACCTCCTTAAGAACTTGAGGGTAAATATCTGTTCCTGGAGGTGTGTTTGATTTCAGCCTATTTAATCTAAGCAGGACTTTTCTGTCTACAATTTTTAAACTACTCAGTAACTCTTTAGTAGTCCCTTTGACGTCTCTGAGTTTATCCATTTACTCACTCCTAAAAGCCTCTGAAAAATGTGAGTTTAGGGCAGTTCACTGTATTTATTTTTAATTGCCCTTTACTATTCCTATTACTTCACCTCCTCCTTGACTGTTCATTTATTACTAAAATACTAAAAGAATCTCTTCAGGTCATCTTTTGCCTTATCTGTATATTCCTCCCTAAATGTCTTTAAGCCTCTCTAATATCCTTCTTAATTTTTGCCCTCATGTTCTCATATGCCCTACAATTCACATTGGAGTTTTTCATTGTATATACCTTATACAGCTGTTTTTACCTTTGCAGTTTCTTTTTTAATTCTTTATTAACCAACTGCAGAGTTTTTAAAAGTTCCTAATAATTTCAAATTTAGGTATGTATCTGTCCTGCATTACTTGTGAAACGTTTTTAAACCTGTTCCATTGCTCCTGGACTGTCAACACACTTATAATCTTTAAGATATTGTATTAGAAACTCCTGCTGTTGTGCTCCTTTATTTGCAAGGTAATCCCAGTTAATATTAGAGTAGTTCAAGTTCCTCCATGACTATAAAATCCCCTGCAACCTTCCCTTTTTAATATTACTAAAGGCACATGTCCTCACTAAGATGGGGATAATCATCCGGCTGAAGAGGACTTGTTTTTAAATTCTGTTTGACATAAACAGCAACCTCAAATCCTTTTCTGTTCTGTCTATCCTTCCTAAAAAGGTGTAGCCCTTTATGTTATTCTCTTCCCCATCTTTGTTATTTAGACAGGTTTATGTTATTGCTATAATATCATAGTTATGCTCCTCTACATACAAACCAAAAAAACTTGTTTTACTTTTGATACTTCTAGCATTAGCAAGCTCTTTTTAATGTATCATTCATTTTACGTTTACATGTAAATGTTAGGTTAGAATTTATATTACTATGCATTTTTACTTGTACACTATTGATTGTTACTCCATGTACAGTTCTAAACCTGGCCTTTCCTAAACTCCCTGGCCCCTCACTTTAGTTTAAACAATCCTTGACCAACCTACTTATATGCCTACTAAACATATTTGTGCCCCTCCAGTTCACATGTAACCCTTCACGGGTTGCTGGTGTTGCGTGTTTCATATATCATAATAGAATAGAGAAAAATAACTAAAAGAACCAAGACTACAGCTGAACTTGTGGTACCTATAAAGCCTTGGACACTAGCTCCACCTGGCAGCATGTTATTAGGATGTCAGTACAAAGGCAAACTCCTGATACTTTGGAAATGTAAGATTGTGCTGGAAAGTTGTCTAATTTGACAAGCACTTTGGTTTCTACTTGTGGAATATGACATTTACGGAAACTTACTCCCACCACTCAAATTAAAAATGTTAATACATTATTTCACAAAAATATTGCATTATCTTGCAATATTTACTGTGATTTTTTGCAAAAGAATTGCATGATTTTGCAATAATTAGTAAGTTTAGTATAGATGTTATCACTTAGGACATTAATATATTGATGGCATTATACACAGTTATGTAAAGTTAAACGAAAGCCTTATACTTACAGCATCAGGCACAATTGTCCATTTTTGTGACACATACAAGCTGTTCAAGAGGGGAGAAACTGTCAAATCACTCTCCTGAGCTATGCTGATGGTTGCTTCAACAGCAACAATGCTTTTGGTTGAATTTTCAGGATTTAGGTCATTTTAATTGTTCTGATTCAGTTTTTTTAAACATAAATCCACAATCTCTCTTTTCTTTTTTTCAGTTTGGAGCAGAGTCAGATTAAACCAAATGCCATTAATGTCACCATGCTCCAGACTAGCTTTGCAGCTTTAGTTAAGAACATGGATGGCAGAAGCAGGTCATGCTGAAGGTAAAGCAAGCAAAAGTAAAAGAAAACCCTGAACAATGACCTATTCTTAATCTGTATTATTTATCTATTTTCCCTCAAACCAAATAATGGGGGCTGAATGATTTACAACACTATAACATTTTTTTATGACTTATTTACAGGGAAGCCCCACAACTTTGATGTCAAGCCATTCAGGAGATCCTGGACCTCCTGGTATTCTTCAGTATTTCACAACTTGACAGAGTACAATTTTTAATTCTGAGCATATAGTAAGATTTTATGTATAACAGCAATCAGTTCAGTTTCGTAAAAGGTGATATGCAACTGTATTAGATAAAATCCCATCTTATTTACATTTTTTCTCACTGACAAGTGTAAAACACACTCTCCTACACAAAGCAGGTGTACATATTTTCACTGGAAGACATATTTCACAAGGCACCTATGTGGATATAAGGAATATTGCTTGTAAAGAATGTGAAGAACAGCATTCTGAACACTTGCAAGTGGACCCTAAAGGATGTCTACATACTACTTGACATACAGTAATAAACTAAACATACAGTTTTAAACTTAAAGAATGTCTGCTTGACTTAATTCACTGCTGCCATGATGGTGATTAGTGGCCAGTGACTGTGAGTTCACCAGAAGCAAGTACTGAAAATAATTGGCTGGCAAGATTTACTCAGAAAAAGCAATGTTATATCTTTAATTATTTAGTCACACTTTTAATAATATAACCCAGATAAGCCCCTGTAGGTGTTAGAAATAAAGTTTTACTTTTTCTATAACAAATGGATAAGCTGTTTCTACGAACAACACACCTTATCACCTTTTTCAACACTTACCAAAACGAAGGACAAGTATAATATGTATGACTGTAAATAAATGACTTCTGACGGTTGCAAGAGAGAGAAAAAGAAGATAAGAAAACCTCACATTCATATGTCAACTAAACCTGGTCCTGAAAATGACGTGTGTAACACAGCATTTCGTAATGCTTGACAAAGTGGAAATCACAGAATTGTAAGGTTTGTTTTTTTTTTTTTTACCTCTGGCTAGCAGAACACAGTGTATAAATATTATAAGCTTTACAAAGGTAAGCCTTAACATAAATACAGCAAGACAAGCTGCTGGGTGCTTTGTGACGGGTCTCTTGCATTCTGCTTCCAGACTGATGCTGATTAAAATAAATCTGCTTTAATATGAGATGACTTGTTTATGTTTGTAAACCTAAAATTTAATTAGTGGAATGAAATTTAATCTTCTTACAATGTCCTGCTTTAGTTCAGTTAATTATGTTTTTAAAGATGGTTTTCTTGCCTTGCATGGCATGATCATGGCATTAAACAATGTAGCCTTTTCTGCTGTCATTTAAAAACGTTATTCAGACAATTTATTTTTCGATTTAGCAGTCGCAAAGCGACAGAAGTCAGATGACATTTGTTTCAGGTTTTCAAGCAGTTGTTAAAGGAGACATTGCAGCATGCTTAAGTGACAGTAATTATCAAAAAAAAAAAAAACCTTTAGGGTAGGAATATTCTGATAAATTACTATGTAAGGAGACCGATTATTCCCTTCAGGATTTCTGCTCTTTTAATTTGATACTAAAACTTGTGACCTTTTATAATACAGTAACACTGCTTTCACATCTGCAATAGAAAAAGATTAGAATTTTTTTATTCCTCATGGCCTACTTTAAACCTGATAAAACAAGGATGGAAAAATTTGTATTTTAAGGCTGAAATTCTTTCATAAAATTGTTTGGAGAAATTCTTTTATAGTTCAGCATAAAGATCTTATTTCAGGCATTTCACCTTACATCTTTTACATTTTAGTAAGAAATTCCACTAACTATGTGGCAAAATGACAAAGTTTCCTTTCTATCTGTTAACAAAACTACCCCCAATGGTTTTCCTGAGAAGAATACAGCCCATTTTTTTCCTTTATTCCAATATTGTTGTTTATGCTATGACTAGCTTGTCATCCTTTATTGGACAAAAACGTATAGCTTAACTTCCTAATTTTAATATGCAGTAGTTCCAATAAGCTGTTCATCTTTGCTAAAACTAAAAGGGTCAAGGAATATAGAGAAATCAGCCTTGAAGGGGCTTCCCATTGCAACACCGACGAATGCAAACCACTAACTCTTACTCAGCGAGCTTAGAATTATCAGTTCACAACAGAATGATGGTTTTTCCAACTCCTCATTTATTTAGCGGTATATAGCTGTGAAAATGACAATAAGCAGGCTAAAAGCATTGTTTGGGACTACTGTACTTTGTATTTACCATATACATCAGTGACTAAGGCTGAAGAGCACCCATACTGACAACTGTAGAATAATGTGACAAAGGTTAAATGATGAATACAACACCTCTTATTAAATCTTGTATCTGTACTGAGATATGGGGGGAGGGACATAAAACTTAATGGAATTATTGAATACATAGACAGAACACACACTGGAATGACTATAAAGTAAATAAATTCAAAAGAAAGAAGCGTTCTGACTTGGCTGTCACAGTCACAGTGAGACATTATGTAGATGTATTGCTGTTGGCATAAAAGAGTCCAATTAGGATTTCTTGACACACTTCTGCTGAATAATTCGTTAGCTAAAAGTACTCAGTATTAGTGTGTCAGAGAGAGGATATGCAGAATTGTTCATAATGGCATTCAGTTTTGTTTTAATTCTTTCCTTTACTACCACCTCCAGGAGGGTCCAGAGTGTATCTTTAACTGAACTTACCCTTTTAATTAGCTTGCTGATTCAGCAGGCCTCTCTTGAAGTGATATTTCCAGCCCTGCACACCACAGCACAGAAAATCGCAGTGGCCATCACAGAGTTACAGATTTGAAGGATGACACTTTCCTAATTAAAGGAATGTAGTCTCATATGGAAAAATGCCTGCTTAGGCCCTTTCTTATATAATTTCTCTATATTCCTAGCACAGGAGAAGGGTGTAGTTATTGAATATGCTGTGTCACACACGTGCGCATGGGAGGCAGCTAAAGGGCTTGAGTGACGGCAGTTCTGAGACAGGCCAGGCTGTGACAGAGTGCACTGACTCTTTTTTTCACTTCCCTGTAGACCATCCCTGGGAGACTCCACCTGGCTCTCGTGACATCACTTCCGGGACCGAACCAATGGAGACAGAACTAACCGGCGCCGGCCCCCCTGATGTCACGTCCAGGCCTGATCCAATGAGTGATGAACACGTGCCTGATTCCCATGACCTCACTTCCTGTCTTCCCCTTTAAAAGCCTGCCCTTTTTCCCCTTTCCCTCAGTCTTGTCTTGGATTCGTTATATGCACATCAGTGCTGTATTTCTGTGAAAAAGAACAATTTTGCAGCCAGGTTTCGAGATTATACGGGTGGCTGCCCCAAACCTTTCTTTGAGTATGTCTCAGCTTTGTGACAGCTGTTAGGTATCACATGTGTACAAGTGTGGTTAATCAGTCTGCTGAGTAGCATTGGGCTAAGTTAATCGAGGGCTCATTTGTGGCTTGTATTCTAGAATCATGCAGGTGACTTTGGGTTTTTTATTCTCTACCACAACAGTTTTTCAAGAGACAATGATTATTACATCTTTCGATGCTGAAGGACTTGTTGATAAAGCTTGTTCCCCATGAATACACAGTTGATCAGTGATATGCTACTGCTAAAGTTTATATGGGAAAGCATTTTGGAAAAATGCAAATAGCCATAGCAAGGACACATGAAATTTTACTGAATTTTACACTAATACATCACACCTACACACAACACATTATCAGTCAAAGAGTTTCGGATCTGAAACAATGTGTTTTTTTTATCTCATTCCATGTGGCTTCTTTTCTGTACTAAACAACAGAACAGTAACAAAATATGTGTAAATGTTAATAGAAATGACAAAAGATCAGGGACATGTGCATTGTATCTGAAGGAGAGTATTTTGAAGGGTTTATTATAAAGTTTTTCTTCTTTTTTAATTTTAA
This sequence comes from Polypterus senegalus, assembly GCF_016835505.1. Taxonomy (NCBI): domain Eukaryota; kingdom Metazoa; phylum Chordata; class Cladistia; order Polypteriformes; family Polypteridae; genus Polypterus; species Polypterus senegalus. Next base: position 131,015,282 of record NC_053160.1, read on the forward strand.
AAATTCTGAAAATTTTTGGCAGTACACATCTGACAGCTTGCAGACTTTGGCCCTTTATTTACAATGAAAATCTGCTACCAAATATTATTAATGACTCAACATTTTCATCAGACATATTAACGCAATTTAAATACTTTATAAATAATTCAAAGAATTCTGATGGAATTGCATGTGTTCTAAATTGTAAGATCAAAGTTCAACATGAACAATTCCAACTAAATCAAAAATATTATCAGGTAACTGAAGCTGCTAACCACATTTCTTTTTAAAGTTTGTGTTCTTTAAAACAAAACTACGTCTGTCTCGACTACAACTCTCCAAAATGTTTCCAGGACATGATCCAACCTGTGAACGCTGCAAATTAGCTCCAGCCTCACTAGGTCACATGTTCTGGGCCTGCTCCAAATTAACATTATTCTGGACAAAAATTTTAATTACCTCTCAGACAGTCTTGGACTCACAATCCCTCCTAACCCATTAACAGCTGTGTTTGGGGTTCTTCCAGAGGGTCTTAAAGTGGAGAAAGACAAACAAATTGTGATTGCATTCACTACACTTTTAGCACGCAGACTTATTCTGATAAACTGGAAGAACCCAAACTCTCCTCTTTTAAGTCAGTGGGAAACTGATGTGTTATATTATTTAAAATTGGAAAAAATCAAATACTCAGTTAGAGGATCTGTGCAGACTTTTTTCAAAACATGGCAGGATCTAATCAGTAATATTTTGAAATGATTATATAAAGCACAGAGAATTTGTTGATTTAGGTATTTTTAAAAGCCTTAAATTTTACACCGTTTGGCTTGCTCTCTCTCTCAAGGGTGGGGATCGATCTGTTCTTAGCATAATTCTTTTTTTTTTTTTGTAAAATGTGATTGCTATGTATTGATTGTAATAAAATTAAAAAAAAAACTACGTCAAACTAGTTGAATTACTTATTTTTATTTTTCTTACTTTTGCAGTTCTAATGCATTTTGATAGATGCTTTTTATAAACCCTTAAGCACTGGATTCAGAGAGGAAAATGGGGGGTGTTAGAGAGGAGAAGGTGACAGATTCAGTTCATATGAGTTGTGACTTGGGAGCTGACAAGGTGCTGAACAGCCCTACTTTGGCTTTAAGCGCCTTGAGCATGAGAAAGGCGCTACATAAATAAAATGTGTTATTATTATTAAACAGAAGTAAAAGGCAATTTTGAATTATACATGTCGCTTCAATGCTCTTTAATTATGCTATCATATTCTTATGTACTGCCCAGGTGCAGGTCAAAGCAACACAGAATCTAAATGCAAATGGTAACTAATTTAAAAGATTTCAGCTTTCAGACATCTAACCCCTGACACTATTAACAGATAATAAAATACTGTAGAGACTACATTAATAGACAGACAGCAATGCTTGATTTCAGTTTTTGCATGCTGAATGTCTGCTGCCCAATGACCTAAATGTTTAATAATCAATGAGGTGACCAAAACTTTATTTGATGAATTGTGTAGTGTAGTATTGCAAAACAGGTGGGCTGGAGCCTTCATGCTTCAATTCTTTACAATAAGTGGCTCTCCCTTTTAGACCTTGTCTTTCGGCTGCTGTTGGAAAGAGTGTGATTTATCATGTCCACCCAGAGGGAAGCCAATAAATGTTAGAAATGGAAAGATGAATATTAACTCGGTTGATTAATTATAAGTTTTGCCTTTGGCAGCAACCAAAATGTATTATTATTATTATTATTAGTAGTAGTAGTAGTAACAGTAGTAGTAGTAGTAGTAGTATAATTATCAAATAATTCAGTAAGACTTCTACTTTATTTACCCTACCTTTTCTCTGTTGCAGGTCTCTGACCTTTTGACTTGTATCAAGGTAATTGCATTACACTCATTGTAAGAAACAGAGTATTACAATTTATTAATAAACACAAGGATTATAAAAATATAAATATGTACTGCATATATATGTTGAAATATAAGACAAAATGCTAACAGGCCTGACAGACAAATATGGAATAGTTTTACAATACCAAGACTTTAAAGATGATGTCCAATATTGTGTGGAGTTGTTGCTTGGTTATTGCCTGGGGTTCAAGTGGAGGATTCTTCTTACAGCACACTCTTTCTCTTTAATGCATGATCCATTGTTTGTAGTGTGCAGTGTTTTCCTCAGTTAGGCCCTTTGGTGTATTATTTGCAACTTCATAGGTAAAAGCATTACTCTTTCTGATGGCTGTATTTCAGCCTTTCCAGCCCACTGGCCTACAGCTTGGCAGAGAGATTGTCAATTTCTGACCCAAAGAGAAAAAGGTTATCAATTCTCTGCTCTAATCAGCTTCCAGTTTCAGAGAGAGAGAGAGAGAGAGAGAGAGGTTATTTGAGAGATTTTGAGTCATTTTTGGAGAGTGTGCTCAGGAGTGACCATAGACCAAGTGCTCTAAAGAATTCTCTGAGTGTTTTTCCGCAGGGATCCCTTTAGAGAGCCACCTGGGAGAAAGCCAGAGTAAGAGATGAGTGTAACTAGTTTATGAAAAAAAGTGAAACCTCTCATGATCGGATTAAAGTCACTTCCAGTTACAAAATCAGTGTCTCCTCTTGGGCAAGTTGTTCTATCCATCAGAGTTGCCTTTCATTGATTTACAGCTCTTTGCTCTTGCTCCAGTCCATTTTGTGCCTTCTGTCTCAAGATGTCTGCAGAGGGGCTTCTGGAGAGATGTCAGTGCAACTCTGATTTACACTTTTCTAATCAGATGAAGTACAGGTAGATACTGGTACAAACTGGAGTTAAGTCACTTTGTTTGGAATGTAAGTGGGGGAAGGTGCAGCTGGATGTCTGTATCTGTTATACCTGCTTTCTTAACCGGTCTGGTGTGGCACTAAACCCTAGCAGGCAATGTCCACTTTGTCCTAGACTGCCTTCTTTTCATTTCAACCTTAGTAGAAAAGCCATGGCACCTCAGACATCTCAGTAAAGAAAGAATTGCAAAAACACTCTTCTGCTGCTGAATGTGTTTGGTTTCTCTGAAAATGGCGATACAAACAGAATCTTGCAAGCAATGTCCAAATGTGGTGTCCAAGGTCAACTGCTTGCAAATTTTCAATAATTAAACTTACCCCAACTGTGTGCAATTGTGTCTTTTCCCCAGTAAAATCTATATATATAATTCACTAAGGCAAGACAACCATGGAAAGCACACCGGAAGGGTGTGTATTCACTGAGCCGCCGACAAGTAAGACACCTGTGGCGCACGCAGGAAGGAGCCACGCCCACCAACTCCTGGCACCACCGAGCCATGTTGACTGTTCATAGAGGCATGTTTCTCGTGGAGGTGAATCGTCATATGCAGCGTGTAAAACGGTTTGCGAGGGGTATCCCATGGGATCCTCAAAACAATCCTTTACAACTGAGGTTAAAACACAATGAAGTAAGCAGTCTTTAAAAACCGAGTTTTCGGTTACGACGTATGACCGCGTGCACCATATCAAACTGTTTTACACGCTACATACAGCAATTCGCATCTGCCACAAACGTGCGTCTTCTTAAATGCTCCTGCAGGAAGACGGAAAGTCTACGTGAGTCACAGGTGCATCTGGACTGTGCAAAGACGACAACGACTCAAGTGACGAGTTGGAGGTGGGCACATGAGTGATGGCGGTCCGCCAGTTTTCAGTCACGGACGATTGTGTGTTGGTTCGTTACGTGCATTGTTACAATGTTACTTTTCTTGCTGATTTATTACATTACCGATTTTTCAAATGTTAATTTTCTCCCTGTGCTTAAAAATCATTAAAAAACCGGCCTGATTATGCGGCGTAGCGGGTTGAATAATCTGCTAAAATATATTTTATGAGCCCATGTTATTTTCTCAAAATGATTAGATTTTTAATTAATAACTGTACAAAATAGACCTTTTAAGCTTAGGCAATTAGACAGTGCCACAGTAAGAAAAAGTTCAGTTACCATGACATCAACATATAGAAACAGTTAGTTCAGTCTTCGGTCTTCAATTAGCTAGCATCAGACAATAAGTACTAAAAATGAAATGAAGTTTATCATATTTCAAAAAATATAATTACATTTATTATTTAAAACCCTACATCCCTAACTGGGGACAACTGTTGGAAGTAGTTACAGTAAACCCTTGTTTATCTCGGTTAATTCGTTCCAGACTCTACCGCAATAAATTAATTTCCACGAAGTAGGAGTCTTTATTTATAAATCGAATATTTTCGCAGTTAGAGCATAGAAAACATGTTTACGACCTTCTAAATATGTTTTTTTTAACATTGTTAGAGTCCGCTAGACATGAAATAACCCCCTTTAGTCAAAAGTTTAAACTGTGCTCCATGACAAGACAGAGATGACAGTTCCATCTCACAATTAAAAGAATGCAAACATATCTTCCTCTTCAAAGGAGCAGAGAATATCAGAGAGAGGGAGAGAGACAGAGAGAGAGAAAAGCAAACAATCAAAAATCAATAGGGCTATTTGGGCTTTTAAGTATTGGAAGCACTGCCGGACAAAAGCAGCTGCAAGGAAGGGAGCAATGTGAAGGTAGTCTTTCAGCATTTTTTGGAGGAGCGTCTGTATCCTCTAGGCCAGTGTGCAAACAGCCCCTCTGATCACACCCCCTCCGTCAGGAGCAGAGAATGTCAGAGAGAGTGAGAGAGACAGAGAAAAGCAAACAATCAAAAATCAATATGTGTTGTTCGGGCTTTCAAGTATGCGAAGCACCGCGTGGGAAGCATATCATATATCATTGAGGAGTTTTATTTAATACGTAATACATGTTCTGATTGGGTAGCTTCTCAGCCATCCGCCAATAGCGTCCCTTGTATGAAATCAACTGGGCAAACCAACTAAGGAAGCATGTACTATAAATTAAAAGACCCATTGTCTGCAGAAATCTGCGAAACAGCGAAAAATCCGAGTTATTTATTTAGATATGCTTACATTTAAAATCCGTGATGGAGTGAAGCCGTGAAAGTTGAAGCGCGATATAGCGAGGGATCACTGTTACATTCATTTTTTTTAAAAAAAGCTGTGGCTTCTGGCACCACCACATCAATTTTTGTTAGAGGAGTACAGGGCAACTGAGATAGATTGTCCCTATAATTTACTGCAATGATGGGTACTTTCTACTGGTGCACCGATGGACATTTGAACTATGTACTAATTAAACAAAAACAATTTCAAAACATGCTTAACAGATTACATTATCTACCAAAATAAAGAATTTTAATTTTAAGGCATAACTTAAGTTAATGAGTGATTCTAAATTATCTAACATGCACATTTTTAGAAATGTGGAAATAAAACTAAAGTACCTAGAGAAAACCTCATGCAGACACAAGGTGGAATGTGTAAATTCTGAAATGAAATACTATTAGTTACTATGTTTGAAATGAGTCATCATTCTAAATCTGATGCCATGAAAAGTCAAGGCTATGTGACATATAGTTAAATAAATTTTCATGTTTATTCTGAATAGAACTGATATTCAACACTTCCTTTACATTCTTTGATTATTTTTATTATCCTTTTTTAGCAAACAATAAATTCTAAGTGACTCATGTTTCTTTAATTGTACAGCAATTTGTAATTATACAGTCTTGCAAAAGGATTGCTTGACTGGTAAGGAAAAAAAGCACCAAATCAATTCATATCATTTTAAAGACATTAAACATTGTAATTCAAAAGCAAGTTGGTATTATTTTAAGTTTTCTGTAAGTGGTAAAAAATCCAGTACTAATATTGTTAAACTTATGAAAGTTATCATCTCTGAAAAAAATATCTTCACTAAGAGAAAAAATAAAAAATGGATCATGGAACATGTTTGCTAGATGCTTGTCCAACAGACACATCGTCCCTAATTTAAAAGATTGCATACGTAATCCGAAAATAATTTTCACATTTGTACATTTCTTTTTTTGACTATAATGAATCTGATTCAATGCACAAATATGACAGCAGCAGAAAATCTTTATAGTGTCTCCTGACTCGGCAGGAAAACAAGATAACAAATTTCTGAGTTAACCGGGACATGTGGGCATAACACAAAACGAAAGAAACCATAGCAATTAAAATCCAGATGAGAAGCAAAGTGGAGGTCAAAAAAACAGGCAATGAGTTGATAACCAGGCAAAACTAGAAGATTAAATACACAATAAACCAAAAGTAAGCAAGGATTTACCTGCAGATCAAATAAGGTTCATGAACAAGGCTGATCTTTTATGCCAGTTGCTGATTAAGTCAAGTTCACAACCCTGGAGACTCTGCCTCTAGAAATGAGGGTCATGACCCTGACAACAGTATACAATGTGGCTTCTCTTAAAGCTAAAGCATCAATTTCCAGCTTAAATCATAACAGAGCGATCACACTATAGCACCTCCTTACTACCTTCACAAAAAACAAAATGCAGCAAAAAACAGTTAAACTATACATTTTTTAAAGTAAAATGCTACAATATTATTATCATTATTGCAGGATATTTGGTGGATGCCTTTTCCCTAGACAACGACATCAGGATACATTACATTAATTTATATATACACCTTTTTATAATTGAAGCACAAAGGTGTTATGAGACACAGTGAGTTGGAGTAGAGAATTGTGGTATACAGTCCAAACCCTCAGCCACCACACCTCTCTTGCTTATTTGCAAGCAATACTGTTCAACATTCATAATGTAAGCAGTTATATTACTACTCCAGAACAGAAACAAAGTTAGCTGTCCAAGTTGCCAGATTATTGCATGGATTCCAGAAGCAAATGCTTCTTTAGTCACAGAGAAACAGAAAGTGCAGAAATCTCAATATTCATTGTTCTTATGGAAAATAAATCTTTTATTAAACATTTTTGACAGAATATGTTGTTTGTCTTCCTTTCTGTAAACTCTTTAAAACAGAAAAAAGTGTGTGTGTCTTTTAATAGGTTACAAAATAATTACTGTTTAGGTGTACATTTGTGAATACATGTGTATGCAACAGTTTTCACTTTAGCTTTCATTTAAATAGAGTGTATCTGGCAGGGTACCCTAGCTTCCTTTGAATTAGGTTATTTTTAAAAATAGTATTTAATTGCCAATCAGCAAATTCTTCCCTGACCTCCTGGTGAAGAGAAAAGTACAACTGTATAAAACTAAAAATAAAGATTGTGTTCTTTAAAATTCTGATCACTTACACTCTCCAGGAAGATCAGTTGAAAAAAATCCATTTCTCTTTTGACCAATTAATAATAAAGAAAAAATGATAAAAAATAGCAAGATGAAGTACAGAAAGGCAATTTTGTTGTGAGTATCTTGGCAAAGAGGAGGTGTTAATGTTGAAAAGAAAGTGAGATTAATTGACCACCAGATGGAAGGCCCAAAAGGGTTTTGTATTACAGAGTAAAACGTGAGTAACAGATGCACTATAGTAATCTCTTACCACTCCTATTGTGAAGTGTCACGCATTTGTTTTCTTTTATAATAAAAATAATATTCTGATCTAAATATTTATTGTATTACTTTATGATTTTAATTTAATACCATCTTTTATTTTCATAAACATCTTCAATACTGTTGTCAGTTAAGTGACTACTGAGGATACAGTGTGTGATACCATTACAGCTTATCCAATTAAACTCAGGTATGCTTCATCCTGCATCCAGTTATTGGCTTAAGATAACAGATTTCTATTTGGGATCTTTTTGCTCTTTTCTCTTAGTTTTGCCTTTTTGGATTTTTTGACTGCTAACATTTGTAGACTTTCAGTTTTGCCGTTTGTTTCTTAAATATCTCACTTATTGCTAATGAACCTCAACCCATTTTGACTTTCTCGTATACAAAGTATAGGGAAGGTATTGCAATTGTCCAAAAATTTGTTGCCGAGATTTTAATGAATCTCGACGTTTTAGACCTCCCCAAGTCTGAAAATACAATTTTTTGAATTATGTCTGTGTATCTGTCTGTGTTTGTGTGTATGTGTATGTAAACACGATAACTTGAGTACACTTTCGCTTAGGTCAACTAAATTTTGCATACAAGTACAAAATGTAGATTTCTATCAACTTTTGGGCTATTTTCGCTAACTGGAAGTAGTACTTTAACTGAACATATACTTGATTTTTGTTAATTTTTTTTTTTTCATGCTGCTGCAGAGTTCAATTTATTCAACTTTACTTTTATAGTAATTGTTCAATATATTATTAATTTCATTTTATTTGCTGTTGATGGTTCTTTAATGTACATAATATAAAATATAATCATTGTCTATCATTTTACTCCTCAAATATCCATCCCCATATCCGAGTATACGAGAAAGTCTAGTGAAGACCACTCCCGATTTTTTGCTATTACAATCATCTTCTTCTTCTTTTGGCTGCTCCGGTTGGGGGTCGCCAGAGCAGATCATCTATTTCCATATCTTTCTGCCTTCTGTATCTTGTTCTGTTACACCTATCACCTGCATGTCCTCTCTCACCATATCCATAAACCTCCTCTTAGGCCTTCCTCTTTTCCTCTTTCCTGGCAGCTATATCTTTAACATCCTTTTCCATCCATCTCGCCTCTCTGACTTTGCCTCCCAACTGTCCAAGTTGAGCTGACCTTCTAATGTACTCATTTATAATCCTATCCATCCTCGTCACACCTAGTATAATTCTTAGCATCTTTAACTCTGCCACCTCCAGCTCTGTCTCCTGCTTTCTGGTCAGTGCCACTGTCTCCAACCCATATAACATAGCTGGTCTCACTACCGTCCTGTAGACCTTCCCTTTCACTCTTGCTGATACCTGTCTGTCACAAATCAATCCTGACACTCTTCTCCACCCATTCCACCGTGCCCACACTCTCTTTTTCACCTCTCTTCCACAATCCCCATTACTCTGTACTGTTGATCCCTTGTATTTAAACTCATCCACCTTTGCTAACTCTACTCCCTGCATTCTCATGAACTTCCTCTCATTCACTCACATGTATTCTGTCTTGTTCCTACTGGCCTTCATTCCTCTCTTCTCTAGAGCATATCTCCACCTCTCCAGGGTCTCCTCAATCTGCTCCCTACTCTAGCTACAGATCACAATATCATTAGCAAATATCTTAGTTCATGGGGACTCTTGTCTAATCTCATCTGTCAACCTGCCTATCACCATTGCTCAACCTGTCCATCACTATTGCTATTTCAATCATCTCCTGACATTTTCTGAATAGTCCTTTTCAGGACAAAAAACTGTTTTTTTTTTTCATCCAGGCATTTTATCTGCTGTCTTTGTTTGAAAACAATGACACTACATTTAGAAGACTATAAAAAAAACCCCTGTGGTATTTGAAAGAATTTGCCTGGCACTGAACTACTTTCCTAATCAAGATTTGTTTCTGCTTTTGGCTTGATAATAGTGAGATAGGTTATAATTTCTCAGTAGCCCACTATTGCAAAGAGGCACTTTTGAAGAATGGCTGGATGATTGATTAGAAAAAAATAACTAATTTATTCTTGCAATACAATTATACTGCTGTAGGACCATACAAAAAGCTATTTTATATAACTGTAGCTACTGTACATAAAATAAAGACTAGTTGATTGCACAGTTTATGATAGCTGTTGTGCTTTCATTGTGATGATTTTATGTGGATAAAAAGTGATAGCTTTTCCGTTCCCTTCAAAAGTATTTTTTTTGAATTTTGAAATTTTATAAAGAACATCTTAATCATTAAAACACAGGTTGTCATTGTTTGTTATTAAACTATTGCAAACTACACCATGTACATGTTGCCATTCCACTACTTTATTGAAAATTAATAAAATCTTTGATTCAGTGTTTTTTTTTTGGTATGGAATAAAGATATTCCTTTGCCATATATTGATTGTTACTTGTAAACTACTAATACACTGACAGATATAAACAGAATGGTAGCATTTGCCATATTTTAGGCCTTCAGGGTGCAAGCTTATGCTGTTTGTAAATAAGTGATTTATTATTTCATATTCCGATTTCATGGTTTAATAAATAAGATGTCCCACACAGTCTTCTTTTTTCCTAATATTAACTCTTAGGTTCTCTACCCCCTTGTAACTTAGGGGTAATATTAGGTTGCCATATTTTAACACAGGCAGATTTCTTTTATATTATTTAGGCTTCAAAAAATATATTTGGTTAGGTAACACATAAAAGAATGAGAATGTATGCATCATTCCCAACATAATGTGGCCATATGGTTTATTCTAAGCAAAATGTTTTTTTCATGATTACTTAATTTTATAATGTTATGCCTTTCATTATGCGTGAAGTAAACTCCCCAAGAAATGGCAGTAATTAATGCTACATTTTCAAAAGAAAACCATGAAACACAAACCTTGCATTATTTAGATCACGTCAGTCTTAGAGGGATTAAACAATACTGCATTTCCATTTACATCACCTTTGCCTGAAAGGCCATTTTGTCTAAGTGCATACTGTATGAGGAAAGACCATTGATAATGAATTACTAAAGCACCCAGAAGACTGAGTAGTCACATGCTTGTATGAGCCTGCTCTTTTAGGTCTAATATAAAGCCATTCTTTCCCATCTTTTTTTGCCCACATAGTTAGAATAGATGAGGTACTTTAAAAACTTGGCTAATATCACATTAACAAATTGCAGAAAAAAAAATCTGTTTATTATGTTTATATTGTTTTGGCAGAACGAATGAAAGAAATAAAATATTATCAGAACTACATTAACAGTTGCCAATCATGATTTAAGTCAATACGCAGGATACATAAAATGTTGAATAGAGCTATGATTTTGATATGGCTGTACAAAACACTGAATTGTAAGCATGCTTTATGATTTTATAAATATGAAGGTGAAAAGGTGTCTCAAATGTCCACTGAATAATTCAGTCATTTTTGCTCCAAAAAAACAAAAAATACTCCAGGGAACATCAAGGAAAGCTGCAGCAAGCTGTAATGTGTACTCCTGCCAACAATGCATTGTGAGGTCATTTATCACATGAGATGTATTTCTTATTGTCTACCAGCACCCTCTGGAAAATTGATCTAAACATGGCTATGGCAATCAATGCGGTTATGCTTTGTATTCTCCTGTGGACTGCACTGACTGGCTACTCTAAAATTACAGTTATTAATGTCAGTAGCTGGTATCATCCTTAAATAGACTGTATTTCTCCAAAGTAAACAATTAATGTGCATTAATGTTAACTACATACTTGTTCTGACTGCTTTCACATGCTTTAAAAATAAAACAAAATTTTCTTGTAGTTCGTTTCCTAGTAAGGATACTTACATTTGTGCCAATGTTGGTAAAACTTTGTATAACTTTTGTAGCAGTACTATTTTTAAGTACATTTTTAAGCTGTTTTTTGCAGCACTGTTATTCAAGGTTTATACTCATTTTCATGCACAGTATGCACTTCTTTATTTGCATTACAAGGGTATTTCAGCGTTATGCCTGAGAATATGAGATACCCAAGAGGATTAATGGTTTCATTTCATTGTACCTTCAGTGCCTTTTACATTATTTTCTGTTTTAAAATACAAATAAAAATTGTATTTTTCCTATTTAATGCCTACATTAAAAAAAATTAAAACAACATCATAGATTTAAAGGTAATGGATTCACTTGTTGAGAGTACTAAATGGTCATATACTTCAGTATAAACCTCATGGCAGCACAATGGCACAGTGGCCTAGCATCCTGGGTATGAATACTGCCAGGTGGCTGCCTGTGTCTGAATTTGTTTTTCTCAGTTTTCCTCTCCTATCCCAAATATTTGTGTGTTTGGTTACTTGAAAATTTATTGACCTTCTGTGTGCATGAGAGAACTCTGCGAGGGACTGGTACTCCATCCAGAAAGGCTTGTGGATTTTTTGTCTAATGTAACCCCGGGTGAATTGTTGGAAGCAAGTTTCAGAATTTTATGTTATGTATAAATAAAGGTGTTTATTGGCTAATTTTGAATATGTTGCTATTGTTGCATGTTAAAAGAGGCTGATACTGGATGTACCCCATGTTTTTTTGTTTGTTTTATGTAAACCATTCCCAGATGTGATTGTCTAGATATAGAATACACATTCAATCTGTGCAATACTCAATTTGAACGTCTTCCTTTTAATGATAGACTAGATACTCTTAAAATGCCAGAATTGATACAAAAGAGAATTATCTTGGAGTTGAGAACTGTTTGGACTGCCTGGCTCTATCCATCATGTTTTGACTGATTAGCAGCTGCAGAAATCCTTCATTCTTGTGTCAAGTCATACATGGTTCAACATCAGTATCAATATTCATTTCTTCCATCCTGCTTGTAATATATAGTGTATAATATTTAAAATTTTAGTGTATTAATTTATGAAAATCATATAGTACCTTTTAACAAAATGAAAGTGGAATGTCTTAATGACTATAAACAAGTGATTATAACCCTAATCCTCACTTGCTCCCATAGTGATGAAAAATTCAGAGAGACTAGTGCGTGCACTAGTTTGGACCGTTTACAATTTGCACATCATCACAGTTGATCCACAGAAGTTACTAAATTCTTTGCACTATGCATCATCCTAGAACTTCTGGATAATAAAAAAATGCTGTGCAACAGCCCTGCATATAGTCTATAGTTCGCCATCTGATGCTGTTATACTATCATACCTCTTAGATTTTGAACATAAGGCCAACTTCCGTAAACAGATTTTGAACTTGTAGATCCCAGTGAATGAAGACTGGCAACATCACTTCCTGCTAAACTTCTAGTCTTCTTTTGACAGTTCAATTCCATCAGTAAATTTGTTGATGAAACCACCACCATAATCCTGATCAACAACTATGATGAAATGGATTACTGAAAAAGATTTGCCTTCTAACACATGTGAACCTTGCCCCGGACACAGACAGGCAGACACGTTAATGTCACCCACAAACACACGTTTATTTTTCATCCTTATTTATAGTTCAGCTCACCAATCTCCAATACCCCTCAGTCCTGGCCAATCCAATGCCTTCTCTTTCTTCTTCTTTCTCTTCTTCTTTTTTCTCTCTTTCTTTCTCTCTTTTTCTTTTCTTCCGACTGCCTCCTGCCTCCTCCAGACGTTGCCACTCTTCCACCCAACTCTCGTCTTCGACTGGAGGGAGGCGGCCCCTTTAAATAAGCACCCGGATATGCTCTCACAATCTCCCACAGAGACACGCCCCAGTGTGGCGGAAGTGCCGGCTGTCTCTCCAGAAGCACTCCGGGTGTCCCTACTTTCTCTTCCCCCCAGCACTTCCTGGTGTGGCGGAAGTGCTGAGGTCTAGGATCTTCTAGGTATTGGGGTCCCCCTGGCGGTAACCCTGGGTCCCAACAGGGTCGAGCTTCCAAGCTCTTTACCCGAGGCCTCCAGGGCAGTCGCCACCTCGAGGTCTGGAGGAGGCACCAGCCCTCCTCCTGTCTTCTCAGGAGTCCCGGCTAGGTACCACCTCCATTCAGCTGTGACACACAGTGATTCCAGGGTAACAATAACTCACTTGATGTAGGCAAAACCAAGGAGCTGGTCATAGAGTTCAGCAACCAGGAGGTAGATCATACTCTTATTTTCAGCAGAGATGCTACAGTGGAGAGGTTCAGTGGCTCTTAAGTTACCATCACTGACGACCTGCAGTGTGCACACACAATTTGCTGTAAACAAAGTGGCTTACTCATACCTTTATTTCCTCGGACATATGAGGAAATTCTGGACTTCTCCATCTGTGTTACCCATCTGTTACACGTGCACAATGAAGTCCATACTCATTGGCTGTATAAAATTATGGTACTTCATATACTATACTCAAGACCTCAAACAACAACATTTATTTGTATAACACATTTTCATACAAACAATGTAGCTCAAAGTGCTTTACATGATGAAGAAAGTGAAAAAATACAAAATATAGAAGAATTAAAATTAGGCAACACTAATTAACATAGAATAAAAGTAAGGTCCGATGGCCAGGCAGGACAGAAAAAACAAACAAACAAACAAAAAAAACTCCAGATGGCTGGAGAAAAAAATAAAATCTGTAGGGGTTCTAGGCCACAAGACCACCCAGCCCCCTCAAACACCCACAAAGGGTATTGAAGTCGCCACAAAATATTATTGGAGCACAGCTCCCTTCTTTCCAGGACAAATGTAACACACACAGCCTTAGAACGGCAAATATTAAAGAAACCCTAACTAATTACTCATTTCTATCCTCTATTCTAGTAGACAGTACAGATCCATTAGCATCACTAAAGTTACAAGCAGTTTTTATCTACAGGTAAGAAGATTACTCAAAAGCCACTAATATTGGCAAATTCATTAGTTATTCTTTTTTATATTTATTCTTTTGTGTCTGTTGGTGGTATTGTTTTGCTGCTACTAGTCTATGGGAGACTGTAGGAATTTCATTGTGCTATGTAAACTTGATGATAAAAGAACCCAAAATTGCATTGTAAACATCAATAGCATAATATCATTGTTTGCTCATTTTGCTGCTTAAATACTACTGAAGATTTTATTTCTACAGCTTGGAAACATTGCTAAAATTAACAATGTTCCAAAAAAGCTAATTCATGCCTTCATTTATATCAGAACTGACTGTTCTGAAATGTTGCAATGCATTAATAGGCAGTTCAAAGCATTTTCTACTCAACTGTTAATCCAAATTTTAGCATCCATGACTGCAACCAAAAATAAGAAATATGATCATATTACTCAACTTCTTAAATTCATGCACTGCCCTCCAGTTATGCTTAGTATGAATTTCACAGTTCTTAAAACTGTGAATAATTTGGCAATCTTTTACCTTAGCGAACTTATTAATGCTTATTAAGTCTTGTAATTCTTAGGCTGCATAAAATAACTATACAAAATAGACACTTTAGTTTAAAGGTCCCTGAAAATTCACATCATTTGTCATTTAATGTGAATCATGACCAATTGCTTTTAGTATATAATTTGGGGCTCATTGCTTATTGCTTTTAAGAATCTATTCTCATACTATGAGTTGATGCAACCAATCAGCCATTATACACTAAGATCATTCACAAACCCAATTCTGGGTCATGGGAGGCTGAATCTCATCCTGGTAGTATGGAGTGAAGAAATAAGTAAGATGGAGCAAGGAGCCATTCTCTTTCTCTCTCTCTCTCTCTCTTACACACACACTCACTATCAATCACTCTGTGCCAATATGGAAATGACAGCTCACACAAACATGGAGAGTATGTGCAAACAGGTTTCTAACACAGAACACTGAATTCATGAGGCAGCTCTAATCACCGGACCACTATGCTGCCCATCCAACAATAATGATACACACATATTACTATTTCATTGTCTTCTCAGCATTGCCTATTGTCTGATTTATTATTCGTGAAACAGGGTCTCCAGCCCATGGTGTCATCGTACACTTATCCTCAACAGTGCCCAACCTTTCAGATGGACTTAACTTAGCATAACATTAATCTTGAACATTGTACAATGTCATTTGTTATTGCATGCTGCTAAAATGCTGTTGGAAATGTTAGGCAGACAGCTGCCTTAATTAGTCAATTTAACTCTCTGTATAGACCTTGGACACTTACAATTTATTATACACTATGTGTAAATCAAGCTCAATAGTTTTTCTTTGCTTTTCTTTTCTTGACAATTAACATTTGCAATGCTTTGTGATGCTAAATTAATTGATTGGGTTATATACCATATCTTGGTCAACTATAACTTAAGACATAAAACTGCATCCAGTCACAAAAAACACCCACCTTATTATGAAATCCAGCCACTTACTGAAGATGCACCTTATATGACAAGTGCAAATTTGTAGGTTGGTGATTGTAGGGAACATATTGTAAGATGAGGGGGTCAGGTTGATTAAGTTGTATGAGTAGGAGTACATAATAAAGGAAAGGCCATGTTAGATACAACAAGTGAGAAAACAGCTTGCAGGAAACACAGTGCCATTTTTCTTTTAGCTCTAGCCTTGGGAAATATATGTCATTATTTTTTCTTACAGAATTAGGCAGATTTGGCGAGGAGTGTTACTCACAGTTACAATTGTTCATTTTACATTATCCGTGCATTTTTGAACCTGCTTAATTCAATTTACAATTATAAAGGCCAGAGTCTGTCCTGGCAGGATCACCTTGCTTGGTTCCAACACAGGAACCAACAATGGATGCCATTCTATCACAGGGCAACATTTTACATTAGTACATGAAAACCTATAAAGCACAGAATATCATGATATTAGTTTTGAGTAAGTATTCTGTATGTCACTATCATCATTTTGATGGCTCCAGGAGTCAACATAAAATGCACTTCAATGGTACCAAGAATGATCAGTGTATGTAATATAAATAGGTGGAATGCAGATGCAGTAGACAAGTAAAACGCATGTCATTCCATCCATTTTTTGAAAATATATTTTCTATTACAATATCAGAGATTCATAGCAGAATCTGGAACAAAGCAAGCATGAAAACATGGAAAGAATCTCATTCATAACAAAATATTGATCATACACAAGCCAGGTTAGAAACACCAGATAGATAATCTTCTATGTAATTAAATTTTTTTTTGTATCATTATACTGCTGCTGGATTATGTGAATTTCCCCTTAGGATTAATAAAGTATCTATCTATCTATCTATCTATCTATCTATCTATCTATCTATCTATCTATCTATCTATCTATCTATCTATCTATCTATCTATCTATCTATCTATCTATCTATCTATCTAATCTAATCTAATATGCACATCATTAGGAAGTACAGTGTCAAATGCATGGGCTTTGTGTGCCTCTTTTTTATTTAAAAGGGAATCATTTGAGTGCAACATTACCACTGACCTGAGTTCCTAGTTCTTTTGACTGAATCTTGCATACAACTATTGTTGTTACATACTTTGTTGTGACATTGTTAAAGTTAGTTTTTTATGTATACATATGTATAAATAAATGGTTAATATAGTATTTGTGAATAAGTAGTAGGGTTCAAGTGTTATAGAAATAGTTGACTAAACACTTGAGTGAAGGAGTGTTTCTTTGGCTTCACTGAATCATAACATACTTTTGCACATTCACACAGTGAAGAGGGCGGACAGTGGCACAGTAGTAGCGCTGCTTTCTTGCAGTTAGGAGACCCGGGTTCACTTCCCGGGTCCTCCCTGCGTGGAGTTTACATGTTCTCCCCGTGTCTGCGTGGGTTTCCTCCAGGTACTCCGGTTTCCTCCCACAGTCCAAAGACATGCAGGTTAGTTGCATTGGCATTCCTAAATTGTCCCTAGTGTGTTCTTGGTGTGTGTGTGTGTGTGTGCCCTGCGGTGGGTTGGCTCCCTGCCCAGGGTTTGTTTCCTGTCTTGTGCCCTGTGTTGTCTGGAATTGGCTCCAGCAGACCCCAGTGACCCTGTAGTTAGGATTCAGTGGGTTGGAAAATGGATGGATGGATATTCCTTTCATGACACTTAAGGCTTAGGTTGGTGCAGTAGCGCAGTGATAAGGACTACTGCTTTATCGATCTATGGTTTTGCTTGGATTTGCTACCATTTGTCTCCATAGTTTGCACCTTCTTCCCATGTCTGCAAGTACTACACTTTTCTCACAAATTCCAAAGATATTCATGTTAGGTTACATGCCTTCGCTAAATTTTCCATGTGTGCGTGTGTCGGTGAAGATATTAGTAGTGTGCTATACAATGGCCTGGCATTACAGTATGTTGTGCACTGGTTCCTCCTTGTATTGTATATATTTTCATGTCAAATAAACGGATACCATGTGTTCAGCAAGCAGATGGATAAAATAAATTCCTTCTACTAACCTTTCCCTTTGCTATACTGTTCTAATTTGGTCAATAAAATGTTAAAGTTAAATTTACTTGTACAAAGCCTTGTGGTTAAAAGAAAGAAATTGGAGAGAGTGAGGGAAATGCATTTTAACAGTAGTGATATTACTCATTAAAATTCAGAAAGAATGGCAGTACTTGGAAGCGTTTGGTATATATTAGATATAGACAAAAACTCAGTTTAGTAGCTTTTTGTTCCTGCATGTTACTGGAAAAAAAGAATTATTACTTGAGTAAAGCTAGTAATCACAGGTGACAGGTTGGTTTACGAAACTTATCTAACCAAAGACGCCAAAATTATCTAGTTTTATCTGCAAACCCACAAAAGATCCCAAAGAAACTATACTGTATATCATTTTTAAGACATGTGCCAAAGAAACACCACTGGAAGACCAAAGGTAGCAGGCACAGCCATACATGCACTGCAGCAGGGGAAATTTAGTAGAAGTAAAACTCACATCCGATAGGCCAATGTTCTTCCCTTCCTAGGTTAAGGGAAGAGTGCTCAAAATCAACATTTCTAGGCAGATACATCCATCAGTGCTAAGGTATAGCTCAAAAAATCTGAAATAAGTGTCTCTATTAATTTCTTATAATGATGCATCTCTCTCTCCCGCCTCTTCCTTCTCTGTTTTTCTTATTTCCAATGTCTACAGCAAGCCAATTTTTTTTCAACATTCAAACTGTGTTGGGCAAGGAAACATGATCTGTAGAATCTATTTGTTGGAATAAATCATAGAGCTTTCATTCAGTCTACATGTGTTTTGTAGACATATAGAAGGCATGTTTTTCAAGGGATTCTGTGGATGGTGCTGGGAGAGTACTGGGTTTTGGGGCCCCTAACAAGGGCTATTCAGTCCCTATATAATCACAGTGAGAGCTGTGCCTACATATTCAGAAAATATTCCCAGTGGATGTAGGACTTCACCAGGGCTGTGCTTTGTCTCCTATTCTATTTTTGTTTTTCATGGAAAGAATATCAAGGTTCACCTGGCACAGTTCAGCGGCCTAAGAATTGCATAACTGATTTTTTTTTCAGACAACGTGGTCCTGTTGACTTCATCAGGCTGTGAAGGGATGGTGAGATCAACAGATGGATAGGGGTGGCGAGTGAAGTTATGCAGTCCCTATACTGATCTATAGCAGTGAAGAAGGAGCTAAGTCAGAAGTCGAAGACCTCGATTTATCAGTCGATCTACTGTATGTCCCTACCCTCATTGATGGTCATGAGCTTTGGATAACGACTGAAAGAATGACATTGCAGGTACAAGTGATTGAAATGAGCTTTCTCCGCAGGGCAGCTGGACTCTCTTATAGCGATAGAGTGAGAAGCGCAGAAATCCAGGATAGGCTCAGAGTATAACCACTGACCCTCTGCATCGACAGGAGTAAATAGAGGTAGTTTGGACATCTGATACGGATGCCTCCCAGACACATCCCTATGGTAATTTTAGAGATAGGGTGAGCTGGGTGGAGACTCCAGGGAAGACTAAGGGCCTGCTGGAAGGATTCTATCTCAAAGTTGGCCTGGGAATGCCTTGGGATCCCACAATATGAGTTGGCAAGTGTTGCTGGGGAAAAGGACATACTGTATGGGCCTCACTGCTAAGAGTGTTGCCCCTGTGACCCGGTTTCAGATAAGCAGTGGAAAATGAATTAATGAATGAGCTTTCTTCATAATCTTAAGCAAAACTGCATGATCTCAGACGCTGCCTCAAATGACTGAGTTCTGGGTAGCACGGTTACAAACAGAAGGAAACATAAAATGCAGTGCCAGATATGAGTATGAATGAACGTCAGAAGGTTGACAACTTCCTTCTATGATGTTGTAGTTTCTCTGTAATAATCTGTCATGTTTGTTTTTATAAAAAACACACTATATTGTATTCTTTTGGTCTCATTAGTATTTATTCCAGGTGCAGAGGGTTGCCACAAGGGCTCTCTCGTATCTCAACACATATAATAAGTATTTGTAATGTAGTTTTCTTACCTAGGGGGTCAAACACAGTTTTGAGCAGATTATAGTCAGTGCACAAATAAAAATAAAACACATACCTGCAAACAGTTTTTAAATGTGAGTCAAGAAGAAAAAAAAACACTTTATCAGCAGGAGGGATCAAATGTTAAGCAATAACTGTGATGCCCTGGGGTTTTCCGTTAATACACCATAAATTAAGAATGAAATCTGCTACAACATACTTGAGAAGAGAATTTCTCCCTAATTTCAAATGGTTACATATTTTTACAGGAAGAAAGAAGCAGGTCACTTCTTTCTGTTCGTTTAAAATATCTCAGTGCCTATAGCAAACTAAACAGTACATGCTATGCTTGAATGCTGCTTATATAATTCATTCTGCATGCATAACTATGCCAGTTAGATGTTTAGAAGTTTGTAGAAAAATACAGTTTTAATTGTTCTAGGAAAACAGTATCTTGTGTAACCTTTAAAGCTGCAGGAAAAATCTACTGCTATGACAAATGTAAGGCATGAGAAAGGTACTTGCTGAGAGATATCAGCAGTGTCAGCATTCCTCTGGGTAATTATGCTAGGAAGTGTTGGCGAAGATACTTTGTAGGCTATTATTTTCCTGTCTGCAAAGCCTTGAACCCTATATCTGCAAGACACACATTTGATAAGCAAAATTCAATTAACGGGTCAATTTTACCCAAAGGAAAGGAAGGAAGCAGTTTATCTCAGAAGCTTCTCTTTTCTAAACTAACCAAAAGTTAATGTTTTGACAAAATCTAAAACTTTACTGTTTGTCCAATAAGTGTGAAACAAGAAATAAATTGCTGCTTTTCTTTTTTTTTATCACTCTAGGCTGTTAGCGAAAGTGAACTGTGCATTGTATTATCTTATTGGCAGGGTGCCCTTTTGGTACACCTTCATAAATTGGACTAGGCAAAAGTTGAAAGTCAAATTCTATTTATTTCTTACATGCCTCAAGCAAATATGTTATGAGCAGAAAGCTACAGAAAAACACAAAACTATGTATTTTTTCTCTATGACAGCCAGGTGCTATGTGATTTCCAGATTTATAAAACACTTTTAACTGGCATTGTCTTTTAGAATAGTTTAGGCCTTTTGCTGTTCAAACCTTTTGCTTTGTTTTTATGATCCTGAATCTTGGATGTGAAAAATTTAAGGTTTTCTGACAGTGCACCATGTCTATTTGTACTACAAAACGTTATTCCATTTTTAGGTAAATTCAGTCTACAAATGTTATCCAAGATAATCTATGGGTAATCTGTGGATTAGTTCTATCAGTGAAGGAGACACATCCAGTGGTTTTTGGAAGAAAATCTCTGTTAAGCATGACAGCTCCATTACAACAGTATAATTACAGTCTGTGGCATAGTAATAAATTGTGCAGATTGTGCAAAGCACAAGGGCCTATGAGCTTGGGGGATCCACCCGGGGCCATATATAATAAATCACTTCCACAGTTCATTGTGTTAATAATTCACAGTTTCAGTGGCATGTTTGCACCATCACCAGGCAAGTCCAATCCAATCCATAATGATATTACCTATTTGCCAGGCCTACAGTTTACAAAAATTTAGACTTCAGGAGTTCAGAGAGATTGGAGCCTACAGCACGCCCTACAGGGAAGTGCACATTTCCAAATTTGGCGACCTTTGGGCGTGCCAGGGTGGACGTGAACGGAAGACGTTTTGAAGGACGTCTCGTGAATAGTGTAAATATACATTATTATCATAATTATTACTTTTTTACTTTGATTTGATGTCAACAGTTCTCGAAATTCAAAATCGTAAATAATAATAATAATACATTTTATTTATATAGAGCTTTTCCCATGCTTAAGGCACGTCACAGAGTTTAAGAAAGAACGACAGGGTATACAGTATATAGCATTGTACTAAACCAGATAAATAAATAAAGAAGAGTAAGATCATACAGTCAGAAAAAAAAAACAGACAACATAATTGATGGTCTAACACACACACACACACAGGTTACATGAGCATCTTGGCATTGAGGTAAACTGAGAGAAGGGTAGTAAAGTCAAGTAGAGCTAAAAGCCTTTCTGAACAGATGAGTTTTGAGTTGTTTTTTAAAAGAATTCAGCTGATCTAATTAACTTCGGTTGGTCATTCCAGAATCTGGGTGCTATACAGCTGAAGGCCCTGTCATGCATGGAGTGTAGATTAGTGTGGGGCACAATAAGATTGCCAGAATCAGAGGACCTTAGTAGGCGGACAGGCACATAGTGATGGAGAAGGTCACTGATGTAGTTTAGCACAAGGTCGTTTAAGGCTTTGTAGGTTATTAGTAGAATTTTATATTCAATTCTGTAAGACACAGGGATCCAGTGAAGGCGTAGCAGGATGGGTGTGATGTGCTCACTGTTGTTGGTTCGAGTAAGGACTCTTGCAGTCGAATTTTGAATAAGCTGGAGCTGTCATATAAGATTAGAAGGGGCACCTACCAGTAGGGAATTACAATAATCGATGCGGGATGCGATAAAAGCATTAGAAAAGCATTGGAAAAGGAGAGGAAGGAGTGAACACCTGATATGTTACTGAGGTGAAAGCAAGAAAGTTTCTTAATGTGATTTATGTGGGTGGAATAAGAAAGGGAGGAATCAAAAATGACACCAAGATTCTTTGCAATAGAGGCAGGTCTGATGAGATCACCGCCAAGATGGACTGGGAAAGAGCTCATTTTATTAAGTTGAGCTTTAGACCCAATTTTCTGGAGTTCAGTTTTGTTGCAATTTAAATTTAAAGAGTTCTTCTCCATCCAGGTTTTAATTTCACTGAGGCAAGTTGGGAGCTGAGTAAGCTCTGATGAAGTTCCAGTTTTAACATTGAAATAGAGTTGAATATCGTCTGTATAAAAATGATAACCCAGTCCAAAGCTATGAATAATATAGCCAAGGAGAAGCATATGAAAGCAGAAAAGCAGAGGACCGAGGACAGAGCCCTGAGGAACTCCTTGTGTGACTGGCGCTGAGCTGGATCTGCTGTTGCCAAGACTAACAAACTCTTGTCTATCAGTCAGATAGGACTTGAACCACTGGAAATGGGAAATCAAAGCAAGTTTGTTGTTAATTTGTTAAGTTGTGGTCCCCATTAGTTGGCAAACACTGAATATTTGAACAATTGGATGTTTTTTTATACTCTCGCCATACAATGTCGGCCAGTAGCAGCAGATCTGGCAAACATTGGTGCTGCTAAACGTAAGACACACCTGCAATAGGAATTGTAAAAGACTAAGCTTACTCAGATTTCTCAAAACTGAGCAAGGGCCAGCAGTAGTAACTGAGAATGCTGATGCTGATGAATCGTGGCAAAGGTCGCAAGCAGGTTATGCAGACAGTGCAGTGCATCGACACTTCACTTTATGTTGCCCATTTTCTCAGAACCTGTGTAAAACAGGTTGATTGTGAAGTAGTATCCTGTCAGCTGGTGTTGTCATTTTAATTTGTTACAAAATGAAATTGCTTAATTTTACAGCACAGAACAGTTTCTACTTTCTAGCTTACTTTATATTTTAATCATCTTCCTTGACAAAGTTGTCTTAGAAAAATAAGCGGGTCCACATCTTACATATATTTATTTACTACTTCTACTACCCACACCTCCCACATTCCATTTCCACAATTTATTTTATTTTTGCTAACTTACAGTTGCTGTAATAAAGCAATTAAAAATGTTATTACAAATTCCATTTAGAGAGCCTGTTTGTTTGTCACCAGCGTGTGATCTGATAGATAGTATTGCAGACACCATTGCCCAGTCAGCCCCTAGGATCTAGTTGCACATAAATTACTAACAGTTAGGCTAGACAGGAGGGGCCAACCTCAGGGCACTGCATGAGGCCTTCAGCAAGCTAGCTACGGCACTGACTATAGTGGACATAAAAAGTATTCACCCAGATTCACAAATTATTATATTCAGAATTGAATCACAGCTGATTTAATATGTCCTTTTGAAACTCTTTTCCACAGAAAAAGTTAATGTGAAAACAGATCTCTGCAATCTAATCTTAATTAATTTCAGATGTAAAACACAAAATAATTGATTGTATAAGTACTCGTCCTCTTTAAATCTGTATTTTAGTATATGCACCTTTGGCAATCAGGACAGCCTTAAATCTAGGTGGACAGTTCTATATCAGCTATGTACTGTACATGTGGATTGTGCAACTTTCTCCCATTGTTCTTTGCAAAACTGTTCAAGCTCTGTCAGGTTACATGGGAACTGCGAGTAAATGGCCCGTTTAAAGTCTAGCCACATGTTTTCAATTGGTTTGAGATATGGACTCTGACTAGGCCAATCCAGAACATTAACATTGTTAATTGTTAAGCTATTCTTGTGAAACTTTGGGTTTATGGTTGAGTTCGTTGTCTTTCTGGAAAACAAATCTTCTCAAAAGGCACAGATTTCTTGCAGAATGCATCAGGTTTTTCCGCTTCATTTTGGTGCATTTGTTTTACCCTCTACCTTCAATAGCCTTCTTGGGCCTGATGTAGAAAAACATCATCATGATTCTACCAACACCAACTTTATGGCTGGGATCATGTCTTTTTGATAATGGCATTTAGTCTGATGGCCAAAAAACTCAATATTGGTTTCCTCAGACCAGCCTTCTAGCTGACTTTAGAATTTTCCACGTTCCTTCTGGCAAATTCTAGCTACAATGTTGTGTGTGTGCTTTTTTTAAAAGTGCCCTTCCCTATGCCACTGCCACCATAAAGCTGTGACTGGCGAAGTGCCTGGGCCACAGTTCTGTAGTACAGTCATCTCTAATCTCAGCCACTGTAATTTTGTAACTTCTTCATGGGTCTCAAGGTGCACTGAAAAAAATGGCATGTCAGATTAAAATAAAAAAAATATGCACATCGGTTGCACATAATAAAATTGTTTTTATCAAAAATTTGTTTAATAATGCTTAATGCACTAAATTATTATAATCTGAAACAACATATTTTTTATATAAAATGAATTAAACTTTTTAAAATTTCCCTGTTAAATTAATTATGTTATGTTAAACTTGGCTCTTGTCAATGAAACAGCTCCATGCAGGGAAGCGAGCCCAGGTCTCTTTACTGTGGGGCAGCAGCGCTAACACTGCACCACCATGCCGGCCTTGATAAAACATTAAAAGAGACTACAAGAAAAAACCTGAAACAGAGTAACGTTAGTCTGTGTGATTATGTATTTTAAATGAATATCTGAATATTTCTTGTTGTGTGTGTGTGCGTTTTTTTTTTTACTTTTATTTCACTAACCTTTTGCTCTTAACCAGCAATAATAACTCAAATGAACAACCTGTTGCTTCTTTGAAAGTCACATGGCTTTACCGCCAAGCTATCCAACCTCTGCTTAAGATAAATCTGCTTGGTGCATATTAATTTCCGGTGAGGACTAAATATAACTATTTTGACTTCTACCTAATTGACTGAAATTAGTATATTGCACATCCCACAAGATTCAATAAATTAAACATGATTGAGTTATGTTCAAAAGTGGAACATAAACAATACATGTACTATTAAAGTAAATACTTTCTTGTAACAACCTGTCATTTCCCTTTTTTCAGTGTGGTCTCCATCATTTGTCTTGCATGATCACTCAGTTTTTGTGGAGGGTCTGCCCTAGGCAGCTTTATAGCTGTGTCATACTTTTTCAGTTCCTTAATGATGTATTTAAATGGACTTCAAGCTATATTCAGTGAATTGGAAATTTTCTTTTATCCAACCTGTGATTTTGCTTTTCAAACACTATTTTACTGAATGCCATGATACTTATCTCACCATAAATTGGACCTTTTACTTGCAGGTGCATATATGCTACAATCAACTGAAACCCTTTAACAACAGATAGGAGATCTTCATTTAATCAATAATGAGACTTCTATAATCAACTGGCTGCACCAGTGGTGATTTTGGTGTATCATATCAATGGGAATGAATACTTACGCAATCAGTTATTTTGTATTTTATATTTGTAATGACTGCGGTGGGCTGGAGCCCTGCCTGGGGATTTGTTCCTGCCTTGCACCCTGTGCTGGCTGGGATTGGCTCCAGCAGACCCCCATGACCCTGTGTTAGTATATAGTGGGTTGGAAAATGAGTGATTGACTGACTATTTATAATGAATTTAGACCAATTTCCAGAGATCTGTTTTAATTTTGACATTAAAGGGTCTTTTTCTTTTGATCAGTATCAAAAAAGTAATTCGATGTTCTGTAACAATATAATGTAAACACTTCCAAGGGGGTGAATACTTTTTAAAAGCACTTTAACTAAAGTATGGGGGGTTTGGGAAGATTGTTTGATTTTCTAGTTTCTATCATCATCGGCCTTTGATTTCCACCATCAGGAAAGCTAGTAAATGGAAAAGTAAGTCCAGTTTCCAATAGGCGTTTGCTGATTTGCACTTCTTTTGTGTGAGACTTCCAATTCCCTCTCCTTTGTATACTGTTACCTTTTCCTGCCTGTCTCTGGACTGTGATCAGGACAAGTCAGGGGAGTTTCTCCATTAGCGATTCCAGTTGTGTCACGCTCCAGGGCCAGAGTGTCATGCTTTGGGGTAGGACCCTGTTCTTGGGTTCCCTTGTCCAAATTTACAGCATGTAGTGCCACACAAGGCTTGAATGCTAGAAACATTTGCCTATTATTATCAACTTATACAGTGCTTTTTTCAGTCCAACAAAGTACATGAGTAGAAATCAACCAACGACTGACCAAAATATTCTGAAATCGTGACCCCTCAAATTACTTAAAACTCCACTCACATCTTACCTTCAGAATGATCTAGATTATAGGCTTGCAGTTTTACAATCCCATTCATTCATTCCATTCCATCATTATATATACATATAACATACTCATTAAATTAACACGTCTTGTATACCAGAACTTAGCTACTAACACAACACAGAATATATAAACATCCTAGACTTATGTATATCATGTTTAGCCTTTTAGGCTAATAACATGTGGTACTTGAAATCGTGAGCAAGTTGATTTGGAGTTTGGTATGCTGCATAATTCTCCCATAGCCTAGAAAATTACTTATTTATTTTGAATGTGGGTGGCATGTAGAGGCTCCCTCACAGCTCTAAGGGCCTGGGCTTAAATCCTGCCCATGTGGAATCTACACATCCTCTCTCTGCATGTGTTCAGTTTCCTTCTGTTTCCTGCGATTAATGGATTTTGTGAGCATGCCCAGTGATGAACTCAGTTTCCCATTCAGGGTTGATTTCTGCCTTTTATCTAATGCGGCTAGAATAGGTTGTAGCTTCCTGCAACTCAGAAATGAAAAAAGCATGTCAGAAAGTAAGTGCATGGACTATGTTGAGTGTACACATATACATGTATGTAAAGAAGTGACAATGAGTGGCTAAAGATTTATATTGTTTAATTGTTTATCCTGAAACTTGTGTTTTTTGTTGGCTGAATGCTGGATTTATCTAAATGTTTATGTTTATGAAATGACCTGTGAAACAACAAACTTCAATGACAAGGAAATAAACTTTAAAAGCATTCCAGTCATTCACAGAAATGAATCAGAGATTTTTGAGGAAGAAAAGAAGTAAGAAAGCTCCCAGAAACATGGAACATAATTACAAACCTCTTCATTAAAGTGGAACTGGTTTAAAAAAATGTCTGTCTTTGGTACAATGAATTCAACAGAAAAAAAAACAAACTTAAAAGCTCTTGTGAAAATAAACTCATCTTGTGTACAACGCTATCCACCTGCACATATATATATATTTATATATATATATATATATATATATATATATATATATATATTTATATATTCTGAAATTTTGAAAAGAGTTTAAAAGTGGAAGGTATTGGTAAACAATTATAGCAAATATGAATTAAAACCCTTTCAGTTTTACTGCATAAACTCATATTCAGAAGAAAAATGGTCACTAGACTGCACACAATGATCTGATAACAAAATGAGTGAGAAAAAAAATACCTAAAGCGTATATTCATATTAACAACCAGCACTTCCAAATGTCAATGACAGGTGGCCAAAAACAAGTAGGTTTATTTCTTGTTTAGTTTTGAGATTATGTACTAACATTGTTCATGAGTACATTGTAATATATATTAAGTAGTATTTCAAAATAGGAAGTCCCAAAATGATTGACTGTTGAGCACACACAGCACATTTTCTTTGGAATGAGAGATAAATTTTAAAGGCCTTTAACAGGTCAAAATAAAAACACGGATATTTACACTAGAAAATAAAAGTCACAGAACAAGCAAAAGTCAGAAACCTCATCTATTCGGAAAATGAAATGTCTCAAGAAACAGATTTTCTCTCACTGATGATTCTTTTATTTATATTCAAAAGTGCAGACAACACAGAGAAATGGTTAACCCTTAAATAACATGACAGTCAAAACCAGAGGATCATACCCACCCGTGCTAACCCCATGCATAAATGCCCAAATGTTTGACATGAACCCTAGCAGTGCATTGAGTCATAGAAACCAAGCTCCTCTCATGGGCGTGCCTTCCAGATGCACCCACAGAAATGAGAAGGCTTGACAGCCTCTCAGAGCCAGCTCCTCAGATGAAAAAGCTGAACTGTTGAGCCATACTATGATGTAGTGCTTCATAAAGCATGACCATCTGTGAGAATCCACAGTGGAATACCAATGAGAACTAGCTGATTTAAATATGGGCATGGCACAGTAATTAATTAAAGCACTTTTAATATAAGTTCAAATACCATAAAGAGTAGTCAAAAAACAGGCAGAGGGTCAAACATAGGACAGCAGAAAACCCAAAGAAATAAAGAAATAAACTAAATTTATATGGCCATAAACAGGCATATAACAAAACACTATATAAAAACAGAATCTAAAAATCAAAAAGCATCAAAGGCACAAAAAAATAACTTTAATCTTGAGAAATTCAGAAGATGTGTGTTGCAGAGGTAAAAAGTACACAATGCTTAACAGATGATTGTGCTCTGAGCTTTTCAGTTTTATTTTCTCTGGCTGCATCATGTGACGGCTGAATAATAAGTATTGCTTAGCAAAAGCCACAAATGGGATGGGCTAGGAGAAAATGACATCCAAAGGAAAGGACTAGTGGTAGAACCCCATTCCAAACAAAGGCGGAAATGTGGAAATCTCAAAGCAAAGAAAAAAAAAGTAAAAAACTTAAATAGCTAAGATTTTGTTTTAATTCATGACATTAACAAAATACCAAAACAGATAAAATTCCAGTTAAAGTAACAAATATTTTGCTACATTGTTCTTAATAAATTATATTTATCTCTACAACAATGTCATGTTATTATTTTATGAGTAACATGAGGGTGGCATGCAGATGCCTGTGGCAGGGGCATCACCAGTTTAACAAAGGAAATTGCTATGCAAGACTTCCAATAGGGAAGTAGAGCTATACTAGCTCAAACAGGGCATCTAGGTAGAAATAAAGCAGAATAAATCTTGGTGTCCCAGATGGGCAGCAGGCAGGGGCACAAGTTTAAGAGAGACTTGCAGTAATAGTTTTGGCAGGATCACTAGAGCTAAGTTGTTAGGAATGCAAGATGGCCTATCCAGGTAGAACCACAAAACCAGAAAATGAAAACCATGTTGTAGTAGAGAGAAGAAGATCTGGAAAGAGGTTAGATAACTTCTTGGATGCTGGAAGACACTATGAACCTTTACAGTGAGAACTCCATTATTTAATAATAAAATATTACTGAAGAGTTAAAATGATCTGGTCTGGTGGAACCTATCCTCCTGAATGACATATTGTTCACAACAAAGCTGTAATCTAAGTCCCTCAAATAATACTGAGCACAAACACCACAAAACAGGTAAATGAGATTTTGCTAGGAATATGAGTCTTCAGCTTTTTCAAATTATTTGTGCAACTTGTTAGGTCTTCGTTGCCATATAACTACAATGCCCTATGTTTGCTGTGGTAAAGGATTACATGCTTCTGCATAGCTGTATTTTATTGGATCATATTCAAGAATATATGTAATCCCAGAAAGAAAGGTTTGATAAACTAACTGGTAAATACTAATTTCCATAGGTTAGGCAAGAATCAAGATAAAAAAAGTCTATACTCAAACATTTCTCAAAATATATTAACAATGTCAAAATAAAGGTGCAACCAGATATCACTTCCCATGTACTCCCTTAAATACAGGTGGCAAACATTACACTGGAAGTCACGTGGCAGCTGCTTGATGCTAAGTAACCAATCATACTAGGATATTGCATATTGGAGGAATAATCTTTTTTCTCCATATTAGATTCAACTTCTCGTAAAGCAAACATGTCTCAGGGGAGTATGAAAATTTGTCCATCTAGCTAATATTCACAAGTTATATCTAGCTAGGAGAAATCTGTGAGCACTATAAAAAATCTATATTACGTTGCCACAAAATTTTCTCTGCAAAAAGTTGATGAGAATATTGGAATGCAGCAATTTTATTGGCCAAGAACTATGCTGGTCTATTTTGATCCCAGTGCACCTTTATAATTGTGTACTGTGATGAGAAGAACTGAAAATGTTCATCTCATCTCATCTACAGCTTCTATAAACAAACTGGTTTGACTTCCAGTGTTGTGTCATGCATAAATACTATCCTAATTAATTTCTAACAACAGCTTTCTTAATTTTAATGGAATATAGTTAATAACTACTTGTCTATAATGAGCATATAGGATGTGTAGAAGATGCTGTAACAGTGCTCAAAAACATCCAACCTGCAGAACAAACAGGTTACTTACATAAACATGTGCTTAACAGATCTTGGATTAGAATTATTGTCTAAAACCATTGCAACAGGAAAATCCTGGAAATGACAGACTTAGAAATCTACTAATTAACTGAAAATATGTGTCTGCATAAGTACACTGTCTTAAAAAACATTCTTTAATTTTGGACACATACATAAAAGCATAGTTTCCATGAGATGAGTATTTTTATTTGAATCTGTCTACAGCTGAATGAGAATAAGTTGCTGGGTTTTGCTAAATGTCAGTAATTAACAACGGGCTCGGTTTGCCTCAAAATTACTTGCCATGACAGATGCTAACAACTGACATCTTAATATACAAATCTGTCATGCAAAAGAACAGCTAAATTATTCCATGATTTCTTGTAATATGCTTATATGCAAGTGAAATATAATATCTGAATTTTAGACAGTAATTCAAATATATTTTTTATTAGCAGCAGAGATTTGATAGCTGGCAGTATGATCAGTGAACAGCAGTACTGGATTTTGCTTCATTTTTCTCTTAATACTCAATACTACATAGCAGCATTTTGCAGAATTCTTTTACATCTATTCAGTGATTTGAAGAACCCACCAACAGAGCAAACTTAACAGATTTAAATACATTGTATCATGCCTTACTTTTTGATAGGGTCTGAAAAAGGAGAAACTCCTGAGGAACATTGAAAAATGCTTCAATCTATTTTTTTACAGATCATAGATTGCTAGTTGTTTTATCATTACCTCTAAAAGACAGTAACCTTACAACTTATATAACTGCAAGCACCTACTGATGCTTACAACTGAGTCGTCATTTTTGTTGACCTCTAATAATGAAAGAGAGTTGAACCCCATATTCACAATAAACCTTCCCAAGGTGATACCTACTGTTCCCCAGTGTCCTGAGATCTGTGGTTTGAGAGCTGGACTGCTCCGGCATGTAAAATCTTACACATAATCTTGACGGGTTTAATTCTACTCCATAGAATAGCTGACTGAAATTACATTATTTAAATGTTTCACTGCTTGGAGCATTTCTGGGGGTGACATGTTTTGAGAATAGAAAAAATTATATATAAGATTCCATGCAGCAACATGTAATCAAATAGTCTAATCTGGCCACTGGGGAACATTAAATGCCTCATACATTAAATGGTGGTAACTATCTGCAGCCTGTCTATTTTAGACATTTTCTAAACTTTGACTCAAAGTCATACAGTATATCTTTGTGATAACCCAACCAAATCCTCTTTCTTTTTTGGTAATTTTCTCATTGGACAGACCACACTGGCCATTTATAAAAGACTAAGTGAAGTCAAATACACAACGTAACATGATAAGAATATTTCATGGACATGTAAATCAGGGTGTATTTGGAATATAAACTGCACAGAATGACTGCAGTTGTGAATTCTTTTGAGGAAAAATGGTGTGCTCATGAGGCAATTTGTAAACTTGAAGATAATGAGTTGATTTTTCTTATTTGATATATAAATTTTTTTTTGGGGGGGATGAGTTGGGGTTTTCTTCGTTTGCTTTACTTGTGATATTATAAATGATTTGTTGAGTATCGATTAATAAAGTTTCGTTCAAATTTTTCTTTCTTTCTATTTAGTCACTTTTGCCTTATACTGCTTGGACTGCAAATTTGATATACAAAGCTTCCATTTGCATCATCACAAATTTATTGGTAATAGAAGTAGTATTAGTATTGTTATGTATAGAGAGTACAATAAAATGTACATGATAAAAACATGAAATAATTTCTAGGCAATAAGGGTTTGTTTATAAGGCCCCACATTTTTAAATAAACTACTAGCAAACATGAAGTGAGATTTGTCTTTGCTATCAGCATTCAAAGCTTAGCTAAATATCTAAGTCAAGAGTTTTTTATTTTGAACACTCACATGACTTGATGTTCCATATAAGGTTATTTTTTGCCTGTTTCTACAAGGATAGACACTGAGTCGCTGTATCGATAAACTAAATAAGCAAAGTAAACAGCTTCCTTTACTCCCAATGGATAACGTTAAATCTGCAATGTCACTGAATGAAATTTATTTTAATTAGGATTATGAAATCTCAAGACAAAAATATTCAGATTAATGACAAAAAATACTCTATAACCTTATTCATGAAAATCTTATTGAAATTCAAAATAGTTTAACATTTTACTTATAGACAAAATGTAAATATTGATATGCATGCTAATTGGCACAACTGGGAAAGTTTTGCCATTGATCATTTTTTCCTTGAAATAAATTCCATATTCAGATTTAATGACGGCGCTTTTTTATCGTATATCCAGGTCATCACAGATGTAACATACAAAATGGAAAATATTACATAAAATAGGTATTTATGCATAAATGCAGCAACAAGCTGTAAATATGCCAAGGTCAAATAACTCAGTTATACACAATATGCAAGGGAATTGTATTAATTCCTCCATCTGTCAATTCGTTCATTTGTTTTCTCAACCTGCTCATTCATATTTAAGTTCCTGGAATGCCACAAGGCAATAGCCACCCATTTAGAGGTGTCAAGACTATCACTGGGCATAAAGCCTTTATTTTGAACTACAGGATTCCTACCAGACCCTCAACGAAATTTAAATAGGAGAGAATGAGTAGGATCTTTAAGGATTTGATCTAGCATTTGTTACAACAATGTCGGCTTACGTCTGCCTGTACTGTGGAAAGCTTTCCCATGTTCATTAAATTTATCCTAAGGTTTTGCACTGAAATGTTTGGGGTAACACAGTTTTGCAGTGGTTAGTACTACCTCACTAAAATAGGATCATGGGTTTAAATTCTTTGCCCAGTTATTTTCTTTTAGGAGTATGCCTGTTGTTTTCATGCCCGTGTCTGTTTTTTTTCTCAGAGTATTCTCAAAGTACTTCTCACATCCCAAAGATGTTTTGCTTAGGATAACTGGCAATTAATGCCTACACTCAATGTTGCCAGGATAGCTTCTGCACTCTGTGAGCCTGAACTGAGCTAATAATGTTTGGGAATGTTATGCTATTTTAATGCTGCCTTAAGAATCCATGTACATAAAGTATCAGAAAAATCCTTAAAATATTTAAAATTAAGTTAAAATGTTCTCTGTGTGCCCGCCATTAAACTAAAACATGGTTTAAGTGAAATATTTGCACAATGTTGTCATCATGAGATAGCTGGCTTGTCATGCAAAAAAGTAGAGATTTATCCAGAGAAGCATATTGGAGAAAGGTACATTGGTGTTTTTTAATGTGGAGCTGCAGGCAAAGAAAAAATAGTTGCAGGTATTTGCCCTAAGGATGCTGCTAGGGAGCAACAAATCTTTAAAATTTAAAATCTTTTCCAGCACAATATTCATGCACAGCACAGAAGGAGCAGGTCTTGCATTTAGGAAACATACTTTACATACAGTATGTCTCATGTGATGCCAAATTAGTAGATATAGATATTTATAACATTAGAAGAGCTTGGATGAGTATAGGTCATTCAGCCTAACAAAATTAAAATCCTTAGAGCAGTTTATAATGTTTAGAAAGAGTGAGAGAGTGAAAACTGGGCTAACAGCCAATTTGGGTAAAATAAAAAGTAAAACACTTTTTCTACTTTTTTGGCTAGACACACATTTTGGTGATTGATCAAGACAGGCAGAATGTTTATGAAGAAACACAGAAAACTTCTGAGAGTAGAAATCATAAGGTTGCAAGCTGAACCTCCGACTCACTGTATCAATATGAAGAAGTTTTGTTGTTTTTTTTTCATACTGGGTTTTACAAATCCCAGAAATACAATATTTGGTTCACAAATATTGCAATGATTGTTAAAAGTATGGTGGTGTTTACGAGAATCAAAGTAAAAGTAATAAGTATGATAATTCTAAATTTTAATAAAAATAAGAACAGACAATCAAACCAATCTCTTTATAAAATCCCAGTGGATGCATTTTTGCCATTATTCTTGAAGTATGGAGATACCAGATCCACTGTTTTGAGCTTGCTATTGAAATCTTTGCTACCATTTCAATTACTTTTCAGTTCTCTCTAAAGAGCAGTAAGAGTTTTTTTGGCATTCTTTGCAGGGTTAGTTTATGCATGACAACTATTATGCTATTTTATTGTTACAGGTCATAGACTTATACAGTATAATATTATTTTTGATACCATTGTGCTACATTGGTTAGCACTGCTTTTACACAGCTCCAGGACAATGTTTTCAACTTCTGCCCAGTCGTGATCAGTGTGAAATGTCCACATTCTCACTTTGTTTTCATGTGTGATAAGTTAATGTCAACTGCAAAGTGGCCAATTGTGAGTAAGCATGTGGGTTTGAGAGTAAATTTTCCTTGCAGCGGTTAGGTGCCTCAAAAGCAGTCAGTTCCTTTAACAGCATCAGAACAGGCTTTGTCTCTTTGAATCATGTAATGAAATATGTCGGTACAGGATACTGGACTGATTTTATTAGCACTGTGTTCTGGTTTTATTCTGCAATGTTTTAAATTTCATAAAAATCTTTAAATGGATTATTAAAAATTAAAAAGAAAAAAGTTTTTTGTATACATTTATCATGTTTTTCACTCAATATACTGTATCAAATGAAAAATTGAACATACACCTGAATGCTGGCTTGTAAATTAATACCACTTAGCTGATCCCTTCTGTTGGATGATTCTTCTTTAATAAGTGCCTGTATTTTTTTAATTTGCTCTGTTTATTCAACTATCACTTTTATTTAAAAGATTCACAATTCACAAGTAGATTTTTTGAATATATTAATACCAGTAACGGCATACTGCACAATAACATGCAGTGAATACACTTGACGTGAGCATTCCTAGTTTTCATCCTCTTTCTCTGCCTCTGCTTAGAATTCATTTGCTCAGAGGTTGATGCGCTTGCTGCTTCCTGAGCAGATCTTCTTTTCTCCACCCTAGCGGCCCACTGCTTCTCTTCTTTCGTCTGCATCTTTTCGTGATAAAACTGATTAAGTTAGTTTTTGTGTTGCAATTATTTAGTACATTTTCTTTAATTTTTCACTTAAGCTGGCACTTAAGTCTTCAATCTGCCTCAAGAATGATTAGCGAAGGTGGTAGGGAATGAGAACGGCGTCCATATGCATGCGCCACACGACCGCCCTGCTGCGCGCTGCAGAGAGTTGATTCTACAATAAAATAAAATAAAAATAAAAAGAGTAATAAAAATGATCACCCCGAAAGCGGATAGTAGACATCACGTAATATATGTGTACCAAATATCAAGTCAATAGGTAAAACGGTTTGCGAGCTACAGGTGATTTAAAATCCTGGACAGACAAACAAACAGTCACGGTAGTGTATTATACAGGAAGATAATGAGAGCATGGACAGGTAATAATAATGTTGACCATTAGAAAGAGGGAAGTTCTTCTTAAGTTCAACTGATTAAACTACATGTAGTTTACACTCTGAATCCAGCAGCCCAAGTTTGCATCCAATAGCTCTGAGAGGGACACTGCCTGAGCAAATTTCTTTCAGGTGAGTTTTTGGGTATTCATTTATGCAGGGAGAGGCAAGTGTAGAGATGATAAACTGAAAGAGCTTACTTTGCGAAGCAGACACGTCTGCAGTTAGAACCCTTATTGGCCACTAGAGAGAGGGGGAGCTCTCCTTTATCTCAGCTGGCTATTATGTCCGTACACAGCACTCAGAATCCAGCAGTCCAAGTTCATCTCCAAAACTTTGAGTGAGGATGCACACGTGAGTTTCTTATTGGAGACCCAGATTAAGTTACTTAATTAGGGAACTTTGTGCTTTATGGGAGAGTTCAAAATTGCATAGGCTTATTAGACCACATTTATTACTAAGAGTAAAGTTTAGTATTGTTCTATTTACATCAGTTATAATAAAATAACAAACTATCAAGTGGAAGTGGAAACAAACACCCTTTTTTAAGTGCATTTAAATATAATGCGCTAAAAACCCATTGTGACAGTCCATGTCTGTCTGTGTGTTCGCACGAAAGAATTAGGCCCCCAGGAGACCAATCTTATTGAAATGTGGCACTCTTATTCTTCAAGAAAATGTGTCTTAATTTTCATTGAGATATTCCCAAACAGATCTCCCTGAACAAAGTTTTGAAATTTCAAAATCTCACATTAAAAAGCA
The DNA here is from genome assembly GCF_016835505.1 of Polypterus senegalus. NCBI lineage: Eukaryota > Metazoa > Chordata > Cladistia > Polypteriformes > Polypteridae > Polypterus > Polypterus senegalus. The sequence goes on from NC_053160.1 coordinate 131,051,968, forward strand.
TTATCAAATCTGCAAACTCATGTATCTTTAAAGAGTAAAACATTCTGTATGATTTAAACTACAAATCAGTTTATTGCTTCAGTTATACCAACTTGTAAATTTAGCATATTTTACTGTTTTTCACCACCACTAGCTACTACTAATGGCAAAGAGATCCCCAACACAAGTTAATGAAACAAAAGCAGACTGCATTTTCAGGGTGATAGTTACTTTCTCTCACTTGCTGTTTGTGTGGGTGACCTCAGTCTTGTAACTTCAAGTCCAGCTGGGCATGCGTGGAAACGTTTCAGTCAGCTTTATGAAGTCTTCCCAGCAGCTTAAGTGCAAACTGAAGAAAACCAGTGCACCAGCACTTCACTCCTCCCAAAGCTTTAAGCTAGTGTTTCCCATGAACCATTGCACCAGTCCGTACACATTTTATGCCAGTCCACGAAAACACAGGCATATACTGTGTTAACATTGTTATTGCCTGCTGCTCATGCATGAAATGCTGGCTATGAATTATAACCGATCCATGGAGCTCCACCACTAGTAAACCCTGACTCAACCAGTTCTGGTTTCAATTATTCATTTATTAAGCCACTCAAAATCCTACAGGCATCACTCTTTGATCAAATGATAATCAATTAAACAACCTGAAAATCCACAGAAAGAGATTATCAAATTAAAAACAGTAAAAAAATAAAGGATGAAGACCACTGTAACTTAAATCATCTTCCTAAAATATAGGCAAGGAAAACAAAACATTAGATAGATAGATAGATAGATAGATAGATAGATAGATAGATAGATAGATAGATAGATAGATAGATAGATAGATAGATTTTGTATTATGTATTGTATATACAGTATGTATACATTTTAGTTAAAACTCTGTTCAATACTTGTCCTAAACTGGCTACCTATGTCAGCATAGAAAGTCTAATAAAGACTTATCACTGGTGGTGTACATTGCTATTATTTAATGCCAAACTCTCAGTTTTGTTTTTGTTTAGTAAACTATATTAATATAATTAATACACAGAAGGGCGGAACGGTGGCGCAGTGGTAGCGCTGCTGCCTCACAGTTAGGAGAACTGGGTTCGCTTCCCGGGTCTTCCCTGCGTGGAGTTTGCATGTTCTCCTCGTGTCTGCGTGCGGGTGCTCCGGTTTCCTCCCACAGTCCAAAGACATGCAGGTTAGGTGGATTGGCGATTCTAAATTGGCCCTAGTGTGTGTTTGTGTGTGTCCTGTGGTGGGTTGGCACCCTGCCCAGGATTGGTTCCTGCCATGTGTTGGCTGGGATTGGCTCCAGCAGACCCCCGTGACCCTGTGTTTGGATTCAACGGGTTGGAAAATGGATGGATAATACACAGAATACAGACCTAGTTAAAAGCTATACTTAAATACATTAAAATTAAGCTAAGATAATCAGTGGATATAATATAATTACTTTCCTGAATATATTTTTGCTATATTATCAAGCAATATATTTAAAAAAAATAAAAATTATAGTGAATGCCCTGTGGTGGGCTGGCGTCTTGCCCGGGGTTTGTTTCCTGCCTTACGCCCTGTGTTTGCTGGAAATGGCTCCAGCAGACCCCCGTGACCCTGTAGCTAGGATATAGCGGGTTGGATAATGGATAGATGGACATTGCAGGGAAAATCATTCAAAAGTCCAATGTAGAAATTGCATTTATGGAAAAAGTATGTTTATGAATATTGCAGTAAATGCCGTAAAAAAAATATTTTTGGCTCTTACTCATTTTTTGAGTCCTTCTAAAACTACCAATTGAGAAACTGTTTTCCATATGAAGACATTAGCTTTCTAAAGGACACAGTTACAGTAATTTAACACAAAACCATGGAAAAAAGTATTTTGCTTTATAATTTGCTAAAATATTGATAATAATTTTGTTTCTTACAAAAAAAAGATAACACTTTTTAACATCTATACTTGTGTTTTTGTATTCTTATGTTATTCATTTTGCCATGTAAATTGTTGGATTCCATTGTTTAATTCCATTTTTTGTTATAAATTAGTTAATTTTCAATTTAATCACCAGAAAAGCCATGTGGGATTAACAAAACAATTGAGCCCTTTGATAATGAAATGTGTAAGTAATGCAAAGGAAAAATAAACATCAAAATACACTGCCTTACTTTCCAAATTATTGCCAGATGTCTAATGTGAGGTATAATACTGTGAAATGCACTATGAAATTTCCTGATGGGCTCTAAAAGGGTTGTCAAATAGTCCTGTAATTATTTATATTGTACACATCTTCACACTAAACGTTTTGCTGTTTAAAGCCAGTAAAGCCGAGAAATTCATGTAGGATTCGAGCAGTGAAAGTAGAAAAAAATTAGTATTGTCACCTTTGCTGTTACCCTAAAAGATGGCTAGAGAATGATATTGATTTATGGTGCAGACACTTTTCAATCTAGAGCATATTTTATTGCTGCAGTACTGATTGCTGCATAGTGGCAGTATGTAGACTCTTATCCCTTTAACAGTATCATATGATAGTGTAATTATAATTTTTGTTAAATTCCCAAAGGGCAATATAAATTGTTTTAAATAATTTTACCATAAAACTTTTTTTCATTTTTTTACTGTTCTAATTTCATATTCTTTATACAGTTCCTATAACATGGACATAATTTAAAAGTTTCATCTGGCAGAATAAATTCAATGGTATTTTCATTTTGTGAATACTTACAGTTTGAGCCAGAATGAAAATCTTAATTTGAATAAGGTACATGCTTTGTGACTCCAATCAGGATGGAAGTGTGCCCACAAGGCAACTCCTCATTTCATTGGCACTGTTGTTTAGCAGAATAATTGGCTGTTTTCATATCAATTTGCTTGCCAATTTATCTATTTTATTTATTGGACTATGTTGCATTCAGTACCCAATTTATATCAAGTGCTATCCACATTAAAATAAAATTGACCATAAGTGATGGAAATATCTCATTAGAAATTCAGTATTTACAGTTTTTCTAGCTTAATTACCGTATGCTGGAAAATCTACAACTTCTAACCCTGAAGAAGATGAATCAGTGGAAGAAAGAAATCTTTTTATGGACTTGAAAATATTTCAGTCCACACATGACACATTATTTCAAACTTTGTAACTGGAAATAAGATAAAGGAAATGGAAATAGAAATAGAAAGGCATGAGCCAATCAAGTAGAACAGCAAAAGTGCCACTTAACAGAGGGTGTGTTGGTTTTCTTGTCTAATCTGGTAAATGAAGTCTGTGGAGGTTAACTGAGTTTCATATGGCATTTCTCACTGAGAGAAAAACAACAGATTAAGGGGAAATAAATCTCACTAGATCAATCACTAACACAAGCTTCTGCAAACACAGAGAGGAAAAGCAAAACCAAGCTAAATTGAAATGTGAAGAACCTGCAAGGCTTCTAACATAGAATAAGTACATACTGTATATGGTGCTGTATGTTGTTATATTTTCTTTTAAAGCTTTCATTATAAATGTTTTAATTAGCTTTCAAGGATTTAGAGGTATGGAGTATTTATGTTTTCAGACAGTCAATTTTGCAAGAATGAATCAATTACCTGATGGAACACTGTAGGCATATGATTGTGTAATTATGTTCTTTAGCTTATTCCGAATCTGGAATGAAGTCAAACCAAATATCTTATTTGATGGTGCAGAAACATGAATAAGCTGATAAAATCTATCTCTCTCCAAAATGTGATTTTTAAAATGAAATGATAGGATTATAAAGTACTACAATTAATGATTTCTCTAACTTATTACACAAAATCCACATAGAGTTATTCATTCATTTTCTGAATCTGTTGATTCCAATTCTGGCTAGTGGGGTGAAGGCAACTATCTTGATAAAAACAAACATAAGATAGGATCCAACTGTTTATAAAGTGCCTGTTTGTCCAAAAGACGGTCAGCAGCTATGAAATGGCATTGTGCGAGGCAGTGTGTGTTGCTTCTTTCCATGTGCAAATTAAATGTGACTGAAAATAAATGGATGGATGGACAGATACTTCAGCAATGGCACTTCCATTTTTGTGTGATATTTTGATTATACTGATATGCAATGCATTGTTATAAAAATAATAGCACAGATAACCTGTCATACTGTATGTAAATTCAAACCAATAAATATAGAATTCAACATGCATTGCTGTGCACAATGGGGTGACAGTTCAAAAGCTTATTCTTAAGCTTCATGGTATTTTTTTATTTTTCCAACCAATTTAATAAAAAGATGCTATATCCTGCTTTTGTGTGGGGTCTTTGATTAATTGTCTCAGATGTTTTTCTAGTCTAGTGTGATAACATTTTGTAAGGAAAATTTACACGTTATTTGTGTTATTTTTAACTGCAACTTTTAATAAGATGTCTTTTTCAAGTCATTTTTTTATTCACTGTTTTAAGGGGAATTGACTTCCTTAAATATCTCCATAATGTGATAATTAGCAAACAGGAAGTAGACAAAGGTGCAAATGACAATGAATGTTAAGGAGGAGTGCCACTTGAGTGCTCATTAGTGAACAGTGGTTGAACTAACCTAAATAACTCAAAATAAATATGGGAGAAAAATCTTAACAATGCAATATTAGGGAAACTATTCCATGACTGTAAATAAAATAAGCAAATTAAGATAAGAGGTGACTTGATTGAAGTGTTTAAAATTATGAAGGGAAATCAGTATGATGGGTTCCTGCTGTTACATTAAAATACATTTTTCAAAAAGAATAAAACAGGGACAGAGTTACAATCTTGCCAAAGGTTAATTTCACACAAATGCTTGAAAGCTTTTCTTCACACACACAAAAAAACCCAGATACATTAAAAAAATTACCAAGTAGTATGGTAGAAACTAAGACTTTTGGGGTCTTCAAATGTTGACCCAATTTTATTTGGGTTGAATCTGGGTCAATAGGATTAGCACACGATTGAATGGCTTGTTCTTATCAGAATTGTTTTAATGTTATAAAAATACACAAATACAAGTTACATTTTTTAATTTGAGAATTTTTGCATTCTTGTTTAATAAAGGCATTAGTCCAGTTAAAATGGGAAATTAGTTAGAACAAAAATCCCGTGTGTCTTACATAATGTATGGTGTCTTACATAAAGTTGCATTCTGCCTTGTATCAAGTGTTGCCTGGATAGTCTCCAGGCTACACAATCCTGACTTAGCTTAATTTTGTTTGATGAAAGCTACAGTAATTGTAAAACAACCACTTAAGAAGATTAAATATATAAACATACTGGCTACATAGAGGATAAAGTGTACTGAGAAAATCTCCTGGCACATGTGACTGCAAGCTGAAATAGAAAACTAGACATAATACTATTGACATTTACACCATGAACCTATAAATAAACCAAAAGACACTTTTTTTCTATTTCTAAGTATATAATATAAGGGGCCATTAAGCTTCTTCTTTAAATGTTTGGCTTCAGTATTTGCACATAAATTAGTAGTAAGTCTACTATGAAATCTACAGAAACAGTTTTAACCTCTGCAAAGAAGAATCACAGATACAATTTTCCAAATTGCATGACATTTAAAACACTACAGTTATAAGCTGCTATTAAATGGCTCTAAGATGGATTTTACTAAGCTCTGCCTGTGGAAAATATAATGTTAATTTTCAGTCATAAAAAGACATTTATCTCAGGTTTGCTCAAACCTGATAAAAAGCATTGGACTTTAAATGATCTTTTTCTATCACACTCAGCTGCAATTAAAGCTTGAACTTGCCATAACAAACCATGTTAAGCTGTCATTTTTCCACGCAATTATCTTACCTCTTTTATCATTTAATTGCCAAAATTAACAAACCGCTACATTTATTCATTAATGACTTTGGGTATACTACAAACTTGAGGATTTGTAATGACTAAAGAAACCTCCTGCAATCATTACATTAAATCCATCCATCTATCCATTATCCAACCTGCTACATCCCAACCACACGGTCACGGGGGTCTCCTGGAGCCAATCACAGCCAACACAGGATGCAAGGCAGGAAACAAAACCCAGGCAGGGCGTGCACACACCCACATACCAAGCACACACTAGGGACAATTTAGAATCACCAATGCACCTAACCTGCATGTCTTTTTTGACTGTGGGAGGAAACCCATACAGATATGGTGAGAACATACAAACTCCATGCAGGGAGGACCTGGAAAGCAAACCCGGGTCTCCTAAATGCGAGGCAGCAGCGCTACCCACTGCACCACCGTACCGCCCATTACATTAAATATATTTTGAAATCAGTTGCTCAGACATGAAAATGATTTACCTTAATGGGTAAAAATAGTAACTTACTTATGGTTACTTACTTATTTATAATGTGAAATTGGTCTGAAAACTAATTGCACAAAGTTTGTCTTTTAATATTGTGCAATATTTTCCCAGTTTGTTTGTTTGTTTTTTGTTCAAACACAATGATAATTTTAATGAAAAAAAAATTACTCACGATTTAAAGTAAGTAACCATATTGGTAGCATATTATAAACACAACAACAACATTTATTTGTAACACATTTTCATACAACAATGTAGCTCAAAGTGCTGTACAAGATGACAAAAGAAAGTTGCAAGAAGAGAAAAACTTAAGATTAGGCAATACATATCTATACTAATAAAAGGCAAAGCCCTCACTGACAGACTGCTGACTGACTGACTCACTCATTAACTCATCACTAATTCTCCAACTTCTCGTGTAGGTAGAAGGCTGAAATTTGGCAGGCTCATTCCTTACAGCTTACTTACAAAAGTTGGGCAGGTTTCATTTCGAAATTCTACGCGTAATGGTCATAACTGGAACCTATTTTTTCGTCCATATACTATAACTAGCAAAATACCCACGCTTCGCAGCCCAGAAGTAGTGTGTTAAAAAAGTAATGAAAAAGAAAAGGAAACATTTTGAAAATAACGTAACATGACTGTCAATGTAATTGTTTTGTCACTGTTGTGAGTGATGAGTGTTGCTGTCATATATATACACACACACACATATAAACATATATATATACACATATCCATACATATCTACATATATACCTATACACACATATATATATATATATATATACACACACATATATACATACTTATATATATATATATATATATATATACATATATATATATACTTATATACACATACATCCACATATATATACATATATACATATACATATCTACATATACACACATACATATACATACACACACATATACACTGCTCACAAAAATTAAAGGAACACTTTTTTATTGGGCCTGGCATGAAATCAATTAAACCTGTCTGATAATTTTCTGGTTGGTTAAGCAGCTGAGGTCATTGTTAATCACTTTCAGCTGTATTGGTGTTCATGGACTTAACGACAGGTGCACTAAAGTGGCAACAATTAGAAAACCCTCAAAACAGGACTGGTTTTACATGTGGAGGTCATTTCAAGTTTCTCCCTCTTGATCTTTTTGGCTGGTTTTCCACTCGTGCTAGTTTTGGCTTGAGTAATTATCTCTACTGGCAGTATGAGGCGATTCCTTAACCCTACAGAAGTTGCACAGGTTGTCCAACTTCTCCAGGATGGCACATCCACACGTGCTGCAGCAAGAAGGTTTAATGTGTCTCCCAGCACAATCTCCAGAACATGGAGGAGATTTCAGGAGACTGGCTGTTATTCTCAGAGAGCTGGACAGGGCCGTAGAAGGTCCTCAACCCATCAGCAGGACCGATACCTGCTCCTTTGTGCAAGGCGGAACAGGCTGAGCACTGCTCGTGCCCTACAGAATGACCTCCAGAGGGCCACTGGTGTGAATGTCTCTACCCAAACAATCAGGAACAGACTTCATGAAGATGGCCTGAGGGCCCGACGTCCTGTAGTGGGCCCTGTGCTCACTGCCCAGCACCGTGGAGCTCGACTGGCATTTGCTCAAGAACACCAGAATTGGCAAGTCCGCCACTGGCGCCCTGTACTTTTTACAGGCGAGCAGGTTCACCCTGAGCAGCTGTGATAGGCGTGAAAGAGTCTGGAGAAGACAAGGAGAACGATATGCTGCCTGCAGCGTCGTTCAACATGACAGGTTTGGTGGTGGGTCAGTGATGGTCTGGGGAGGCATATCCATGGAGGGACGCACAGACATCTACTGCGTAGGAAATGGTGCTCTGACTGCCATAAGGTATCGAGATGAAATCCTTGAACCCATTGTCAGACCCTACGCTGGTGCAGTAGGTCCTGGTTTCCTCATAATGCACGACAATGCCCGACCTCATGTGGCAAGAGTATGCAGGCAGTACCTGGAGGATGAAGGAATTGAAACAATTGAATGGCCTTCACGATCCCCTGACTTAAACCCAATAGAACATCTGTGGGACATTATGTTTCGGTCCATTAGGCGCCAGGTTGCTCCTCAGACTGTACAACAGCTCAGGGATGCCCTCATACAGATCTGGGAGGAAATGCCACAAGACACCATCCGTCATCTCATTAGGAGCATGCCCGACGTTGTCAAGCATGCATACAAGCTCGTGGGGCCACACAAGATACTGAAAAGCATTTTGAGTAGCAGAAATTAAGTTTTTGAAAAAATGGACTAGCCTGCCACATCTTCATTTCACTCTGATTTTAGGGTGTCTACACAATTGAGCCCTCTGTAGGCAGAAAACTTTTATTTCCATTAAAAGACTTGGCATCCTTTTGTTCCTAAGACATTGCCCTGTCGTTATTTGTATAGATATCCAACTTCATATTGAGATCTGATGTATCTAATGTGTTTCTTTAAAGTGTTCCTTTAATTTTTGTGAGCAGTATATATACACACAAATACATATATATATATATATATATATATATATATATATATATATATATATATATATATATACATACACACACATATATAAACATATATATACATATACATTCATATCTACATATATACATATACACACACACATGTAGATATGAATGTATATGTATATATATGTTTATATATGTGTGTGTATGTATGTATGTGTATGTGTATATGTAGATATGTATATGTATATATGTGTATATATGTGGATGTATGTGTATATAAGTATATATATATATATATATATAGGTATATATGTAGATATGTATGGATATGTATATATGTAGATATGTATGGATATGTATATATATATATGTTTATATGTGTGTCTATATATATATATGACAGCAACACTCATCACTCACAACAGTGACAAAACAATTACATTGACAATCATGTTACGTTATTTTCAAAATGTTTCCTTTTCTTTTTCATTACTTCTTTAACACACTACTTCTCCGCTGCGAAGCGCGGGTATTTTGCTACTTATAGAATAAATAACAAAACAAGGTAAGGTCAAATGGCCGGAAAAACATAAAAAACAGCAAAAAAAAAAAATCTGCAGGGTTCCAAGGCCAAAACTCCACCCAGCCCTTGCTCAGCAGTTCCTACATCAAACCTCTTAGTTCGCATGCATCTCTTGACAGGATTAGATGAATCTGGTATAAAACATCCACCTTCATTCCACCATCTAAGGAGGCTTCATGGTGCCTTGATCAGGTGGTGGTGGTGCAGACAACCACCGCAGAAGAATCAGAAAAAAACAACAGAGAATAGTGGGGATTCCTGCATCACTGAAATTGACCTGCTTTTTCAGATTACTTTGAATTCAACATTTTTAATTAATCAAATGAATCACAATGGTAAGGTGGTTAGTAGTCCTGCCTCAAGGATCCAGTGTTCAAGGCTTAAATGCCACACCTGCTTATTGTCCATGGAAAGTCTGCTAGTTTTTTCTGTATTGGCTTTTATCTGGTTACCTATCTGTTTCTTAAATATCCTCAAGGACATACTGTATGTTTCTGGTTAATTATTAATTTCAAACTGGTCCTATGTAAAAGTAGATGTATGACTGAGTGAGCAAGTGAGACGGACTGGCACCAGGTCCTCATACTTGATGCTGCCATTATAAGTTACTTTTCCCTGCAACCGTAGACTTGATCAGGTAGGTTTCATGGCATTATGTTATGTTTATTCCAGCATATCCTTTTTTAAACAGGCCTAATATGTTTGTGATAGTCTTCCTTCCCATAGCTAGACTTGATTATATTATGGGCTGTTTCACCCAATATTAACTGTCATGGATAATTCATCAGTGTCGTGAGTGGGGTGTGCTCTTAGCAAACATTGTGATCTGCAATGGGATGCCTTTTGATTCTATTATATAACATTAGAGCACTCTTTGATGTTTAAATTTAGCACAGACAGGGAACAGTAGATAGATAGAACTTTATTTGTCCCCAGTGTGAAATTTTGCTTTTTACAGGAGCTCTTTAAATAAAAAAAATATATATTAATAGATAAAAATATATACAGGGGTGGACAAAATTAGGTTAACAGTTATGAATATGCAAAACACAGAGTTTATTCTTGTATTTTATTTATTTAATTATTGTATTATGTATTTGTGTTATTTGTCTTCTTCTTATTATTATTGTTATTAGCAAGTAGACTACAAGAATGAGTAAATAATGAAGACCAGCAATTTGAGTACTTATGAGATTATACCCAAGTGCAATGTGCCATTGTGACATTCTTTTGAGTTAATAAAGTTAATAAAGCTATTATTGTAATAATCATAACATGCATGTCATTTTCCATATGAACAACCGTAAACCTACTTTTGCCAAACCTTGTATATCCTCACACACAATGTAGGCGGAGCACACCACAATGACTTAAAAGAAAGAACATCCATCCATTCATCCATCCATTATCCAACCCGCTGAATCCGAACACAGGGTCACGGGGGTCTGCTGGAGCCAATCCCAGCCAATACAGGGCACAAGGCAAGAACCAATCCTGGGCAGGGTGCCAACCCACCGCAGAGAAAGAACATTAAAAGAGAAAACGTTCTGACTTGGCAGTCACAGTCACAGTGAGGTGCTATACAGGTGAATTGCTGTTGATATAAGTGAATCCCAGTAATGTTTTCTTGCAGTGAAAGTACTCAGTGTTAGTATGTCAGAGAGAGGATGTGTGGCATTGTTCATAATGACACTAAATTTTGTTTTAATTCTCTCCTTTGCTACTAACTCCACAGGGTCCAGAGTACATCCTATAACTAAGTTTGCCCTTTTAATTAGCTTGTAGATTCAATGGGTTTCTCTTGACATGATGTCACCAGCCCAGCACACCACAGTGTCACTGGCCACCTCAGAGTTGTAGAAGATATGAAGGATATCATTACCCACATTAAAGAAACACAGTAGTGAGGCATAAAGGTTAGAACTTCGAGTTCAATGTTGCTGACCTGGGTTTGGCTTGATTCAGGGTAAAAATATGAAGTTTTATGTTGTCTGTCTGTGTGAGTTTTCTGTGAGAACTGTGGCTTCCTCTCGCATCCCAAAACTGTGCATGTTAGGTTACCTGTCAATGCCATACCACACTGGTGTGAATAGTCATAGCAATGTGTGATTGTCACTTATGCAGGACTGATATCTGCCTTGAGACTAATCCTAGTGGGATTAGCTCCTACTTCTAGCAACCTTCCGAAGGATAAGATAGTTCAAAAACTAAAAGGACACAAATATTTAAAGGAAAAACAGTGTACTTGGGACAAACCAACATGGATACAGGAATAAAATGGCAACTCTTAATGGTTACTAAGCTGGATATGGATCTCGTGAAGATGAAGCTGTGAGCCAGCTGACCTAATCAGTATACATACTTTATTACAATGGTCTTTAAATCAAGGTTACATTCAAAAAGAATGGCTATAGGTTTCATGTCTGATTAAAAACAGAAAACTCTACATTTTAAGCATGTTTCCTTAATACTTACTCAGGTCTGCAGCAAGTATTTAGAATAGGCACCCATCAAAATAAAGATGCACATCCACACAAATCTACAGTGGAGAGGGCAGAAGGTTAATTAATTGAAAAGAAAACACTACAAAGTTAAATGAAATAAGAAGCCTTCCAGGTGCAGTCATCAAAAACAGGCTGCCAGTAAAATAAAAGGAGAATAATTAAGAAAAACAGAGCAATTGTCCTTTCTGTGTCTGTCATTAAAGACAAAGCTAGATGATTAAATGTGTATACTTTAAATATGTTCTGATAAGATAATTGCCAAAATTATTTAACTTCATAATATGGGAAGAGTCAACCGAACATCTAGAAAATGCTTTTCTATGAGTGTGTCAAACCTGACAAGGAAAAAGTGAGGTTTTGCCATGATGAGCTAGATGAAGTTTACATGTAAATACAGGGCTAAAGTCTTGAAAGAAAATTTAACATGTTTGATACCTTAAAATACAATTTTAAGAAGCAGTCCGTTCACTACAATAACAACCGTTCTATAAAGCAAATTATAAAATTAATTGGTGTTGGTTGATCACTGTCCTGAATGGGGGCATAACAGAGCAAATTTTCCAGCACCATAACCTGAGTTATTTACTGGTATGCTAAGTTGAATAAAGATCATACGAGGTGTGATCACAAAGTACGGTGACTGTTGATGCAGAGCACCATCCAAGAGCAACGCAAAACAATTCAATACAGCTTCTGACATTTCCATCCTAGAGCCTAGTTTGTGTCAAGTTTTAACGTGTTTGATACTGTCAGTCGTTTGTGAGCCACTGTTGAGTTCAAGTGTGTTTTTTAAGTTTGTCGTTAATAATGGATATCGAGCAAAGCATTAACATTAAATTTTGTTTCAAATTGCAAAAAGCTCATGAAACCCATCAGATGTTAAAATCAGTTTATGGTGACACTGCACTGACAATTAAGACTGTTTACAAGTGGTTTGATCAATTCCGTAATGGATCTGACTTAGTTGAAGACGAGAAAAGATCAGGACGTCCTTCTACATCAATAACCAAGGAAAATGTTGAAACAGTTTTATTCTTCATCATGACCATGCTCCTTGTCACACATCCCTTCTAGAATGACAATTTCTGCTGAATAAAAACATTATGCTGTGTCCTCATTCACCTTATTCACCCGATCTGGCACCGTGTGACTTCTGGCTGTTCCATAAATTGAAAATTACCATGAAAGGCAAACAATTTCAATCCATTGAGGAAATCCAGGCAGCAAAGACAGCCCAACCAAAGACACCCTCGAAAGAAAACTTCCAGAACTGCTTCGCAAAGTGGCAGGAATGCTGGGATAAGTGCATTCGAAGTGGAGGAGAGTATTTTGAAGGTGACTAGTTGTAAATATTTTACTGCAATAAACATTTCTTTTTTAAAACATTCACCGTATTTTTTGATCACCTAGTAGCTTCTCATTTCTCTGGGAGCATCAATGATTAAAAATAGCTTAAGAATAACAATTAAATTGATGTCTTCTAAATTTCCCTGTGGAGTGCAACTCAAATGCCAAAAATTGACAAATTATATTAATAGTCTAATAATGTATATTTTAGCATAACACATATTTTAACAGTCTTTAGATATACTTGGGTTTTTCCAGGGTGCAACACAAAGTTCTTCACACATTCCAAAAGATGGATAGGCTAGACTGAATAGCATGGTTCAGTGCAGGAGAGTGAAAGATCTATGTGAAGAACTGGCACCTGATCCATGACGATCTTTTTGCTGGAACACAATGCTTCTGGGATAAGAACTGTCCCATCACAACCCTCCATAGGTGCAGAAATTGAATGAATAGACAAATATTTTATCAGGTTTGTAATCCACAGCAGTAGTTCCCTTACTAAAAAATCATCTTATGAGAAGCATACAGCATACAGTGCTGCATTGTCCAGGTCCTAAAACACAGACATGGTATTTGCTTATACCATTTTTTTTGTAGTCAATATTTTTATTGGAAAATATGTTTTTAGGTAGAAAAACTGCATTAAAAAGATGGTGCACACTCATTCATTTATAGTGACTATTTGCCGTTTGATGTTGTAATAAATACACTTGACATTTAAAAATGTATTGCAGTGATGGTTTTGATAGTGTTGTTTACTTTTTACACTTAGAGATAAGAATAATTTATTGTAAGTAACAAGTTGCTGGAGAAGAGTGTATTATACATTGACCTGGACACAGTTGAAAAACTGCCCAGGGATTTACAGCTCAGTTCATACAAATTAAATGACACTTAAAGGAAGGGCAAAGGTCTGAAACTTTATAGAATTGATTAGGACATCCCATGGGTTTAGGCTACCATCAAAAGAGAAAAATAAAAGCTAAATACAAAAATGTGAGGTAAAATGTAGTAATGAGAATGAATTAAAACAAGATTGGTCCTTAGAAGTTTAAACATTGGATCTGGATAATTTTATGTCAAAAAATAATGAAGTTCAGTCTTTTCTGATTCCATTTTCACAAATATAATATTTGACCGCTGAAAATGAACATGTAAATGTCTTGAAAGGCACTGACTGGAAAAAAGAGCAAACAGAACATAAAAGGAGTTCCTAGAGATGCCTGCTTTCTTCCATGTGCATTTGAAAATAGCAGCTAAAAATGGCCAGAGACAAGAAAATAAACAAAAATCAATACTAGATGATGACAGTCTTCAGTCCTATGGGCCCAGCGGAGCAGAAATTACCAGTATGGAAAATGGTGAAAATGTAAAATGAAAGTCTTTTTCTTTTTCAACTGTTCAACACATGAAATCGAAAATTCTCTTCCAGATTTTTCAAGCCATGCATTTAAATGACTAATTATAAAAATCAATATTACCATGTTAGAGAATGAAAATAAAACAGGGTATTAACATTTAGTTTTGTATTAGATATACATTAGGTAATTAGCACACTTTCAGAAAGTCTCAATATAAGCTTGTTTATTTTACTTCTTTAACGTTTAGAACAACTAACATTTGACATTTAATGAGCCAATTACAGAAAATAAATTAGCAATCAAGAGCTAATTAATAATTAAAAATCAAACGTAAAATGTTACAAACAATTCTGACCAAGGGTTGTGCAGCTTCATTAAACGTGTGTAGTTATTCTTTATAAAATAAATGTGTAAAAGTAATGCGGCAAATGCTACATAAATCAAACAATACAGTACATATAAATACAGATAAAGTATTTTGATATTTTTTGACAAATTTATATTCAAACTAAAGATATGCTTTAAAGCAGCAAATTTGTAGAGTACTTAACACTTAATTCCAGTAATGTGCAACAATTTACTGAAAACATTGCCCATTGCATTTTCTTCCATATTATGCAAATTAAAGGTCCAGTTATCATCAAACATAATAACATCACTGACATTATCAGACAATCAAATTATTCTGTGAAGGTAAAAACACGTTCCAAGCACACAACACTCACATTCTAACCAGTTAAATGGCTTAGAATTATTCCTTTCTATGAAAATATAGCCCAAGTACTGTGAGCTGCTGCATTCTCATTACCAATAGTGAATACCTGACATAATGACAAAAGGTTAAGTGCAAATACTTTCTAACTAGTACAAAAAAAGCATTTAGTAATTTTCAATACAATGAACTTCTGTCGTTTCTCATAAAGCATTTCCCATTCACCCAAATGTGCCCAAATATTAAGGATGTGAAATGTGACCAAATTTTTGTCTATTCAGCAAACTGCATACCACCTACTACAACACTACTGCATACTATTCTGTCCCTACTGGTACATTTTAAAACTTCCCTGCATCAATTATGAAATGTGCACAGAGAGAGCTGATCACAGCAGCACGCAGGAAAATAAAACAGATACACACCAAGAGCTTGTTATAGTGTTGGGAGAGAGGCAAGCCTTTTGAATCCTCATTCAGTAAGGTTAGGTAGCTCACAGCTAGAATTCGTTGATTGTCACCTGCTTAAACAGACTCACTATATGGATCTTAATTTCTTCACTAATGGCCTTTAAATGCGTATCCATTACAGAATAGCTAATACCTTATATTATAGTTGAAATGATTATAGTTTTTCCACATTGACCAGCATTTCATATTTTCTTGAGTTTGTTCTGCATTAGAAATAAATAATGAAAGCTAAAAGCATAACTTACTGATGTCTGACCTATATGTCTGAGTGTGTTTATGATCAGTAGAGTTATATAAAGGCATAGTACTGTGTGGATGGCTCTTTTATCATAGCTAATAACTTGCAGTGATATGCAATATATTTAATTTGTCATTTCAACATGTAGGTGTAGTGGTTAGCACTCTTACCTCAAAGCATCAGATATAGCAGCTAGGATTGATTCCAAGTCAACATGCATGTAGAGAGATTTTGTAAATGTTTTCTCAGGATAAAATAACGTTTTATTGGGTTTTACTTGTAAATTTAATTTGTTAAGCATGCAAATGACTACCTGCTGTTTAGATTGATGCTGTACAAGTGCTGTTCCCTGATTTGTGCCCAACGGAGCCAGGTAGGATGCAGCTCTTAAAAAGACACTTAAAAATAGAAAGCAAGTTTGATGAATGAATCATCTCATTTGTAGTGAAATAAACAGATAATTGAAAAAAAATATTTAAAATACAGTTAAAAGAAGATGAACAGGTGTGTTAAATGACAAAGCTTTGCGACATGGGGTGCACTTGAAATACTGTAATTGCACTGTCCTAGGGATTAGGTGAGCAAGTATGTACTTAAACCCTATGAGTAGCTAAGCAGCTCAGTTTAAACAAGGAAGGGAGGAAGATTTGGAGCTTTATATTTAAATAATGCTGAAAGATTATTCTTAAAAAAAGATACTAGTTAATCAGATATATAGTATATATTTCTGGTTATGGGCGTAATTAATTTCACATTTAGGATATTTTTTTAACATTTTATTGAATTTATTTAAATCAAAAAACAACAACCTTCACCCATGAGAAAGAGAGCTAGGCCAACAGAGTAATCAAATCGATCAAAACTTTAATAGTAGGAAAACAAAAATTACAAATAGAATAAAAAAGGGAAAGAGAATCAGTTTCCTAAATTTAAATGCTCATTCTAAATGTTATTGATTAGATCCTGACAGGTTTTGAAAAAGTTTTGTTCAGATCGTCTATGTGAGAATTTGCTTTTTCCAATTTCAAATAGTATATACTGTAACATCAGTTGTCCAATGACTTAAACGAGGTGAGTTAGGATTCTTCCAGTTGAGCAAGATAAGTCTACATGCTATTAGTGAAGTAAACGCAATTACAGTTTGTTTGTCCTTCTCCACTTTAAGCCCATCTGGAAGTACACCAAACACAACTGTTAATGGATTAAGAGTGATTGTGACACCAGGGAAGCCTCAAAGGCATTTAAAGATTTTGGGCCAAAATTATGTTAATTTGGTGCACACCCAAACATTTGGCCCAATGAGGCTAGAACTTGATTGCAGCATTTGCAGGTTGGATCTTGCCCTGGAAACATTTTGGACAATTTGAAAAGAAACAGATGTGCTCGATAGATGATAATAAGCTAAATAATTGTATGCTTTGCGTATATGGAGCTAGAGTGAATTCTGTGCATTGCTACCTTCCACTCTTTTTCTGAAATGTTGAGTGAGAAATCCTTTTCCCACTATACTCTGGGATCTTTGAAAGAGTGGGACTTTAAAATGTTAATATATATTACAGAAATGCTGTCTGAGACCTCAATACTTTTTTCTGGAATAGAGGTAGGTGGGAGGTGAGGGAAATTGGGCAGGTTTTGTTTAGTAAAGCCTTGAATTTGGAGGAAGTGAAAGAAATGTGCTCCTGGAAAGTTATATTTGGAATGTAATTGTTTGTAGGATGTTGTCTATGTACAGATCTCTAAGTGATTTTATCCCAAATGTTTTCCAGACATTAAAAACTGCGTACATTTGAAAGGGTGGAAAAAGGTGGTTATCATGCAGAGGTGCCACATCTAAAAGCTTCTCTGTCTTGAAGTACTTCCTACATTGGTTCCATATTCTGAGTGAATGAAGCACAATTGGGTTGTTAGTATATTGGCTATGACTTGTATTTATTGGGGCACAAAGCAAGGAATATAATGAAGTACTGCAGATTATTATAGCTATTACGGACCAAGCCTCTGTGTGTTCATCTATTTGTGTCAATGTCCAGGTTTTTATAGCTTGTATGTTTGGCGCCCAGTAATAAAATTGAAAGTTAGGTAGAGCCATGCCACCTTCTGCCTTAGGTCTTCATAGGGTCACTATTTGGATATGTGGATGTTTTGAATTCCAAATAAATGAGGTTATGATTGAATCTAACTTCTTAAGAAATGATTTATTGATATATATTGGAATGTTCTGAAACAGAAAAAGAAACTCAGAAAGGATATTCATCTTGACAGTATTAATTCTTCCAGCTAAAGTGAGATGAAGGGTAGACCATCTATGCAAGTTTTGCTTAAGTTTTTCTATGCAGACAGCAAAATTTTATTGATAAAGAGCTTTATGTTTACTTGTGATGTTTACCCCTAGGTACTTAAACTGATCTGCGATGATAAAAGGGAAGGTTTCCAATATAATATTGTGTGCTTGACAGTTCACTGGAAAGAACACACTTTAATTCAAAATAATTCTGAGACCATAAATCTTTTGAAATTCTGTTAGGACTGCAGGCACATTATTTTGTGGATCAGATATATAAAGTACCATATCTAAATATATAGAAATTTTCTGTTCAAGTCCTTCTCTGATAATCCCCTTTATCTCATAAGCATTTTGACAGTGAACTGCCAGTGGCTCAATGGCAATTGCAAAAAGCAGTGGTGACAAGGGGGATCCTTGTCTAGTACCATGTTTTAGTTTGAAGTAGTCTGAAATTATGTTGTTAATACAAACTGAAGCTTCTGGACTGGTATACAGTAGTTTGATCCATACATAAATGTTCGGGCCAAACGCAAATTTCTCCAATGTAGTGAAAAGGTAGTTCCATTCAACCATATCAACTGCTTTTTCTGCATCCAACAATAATAATATCTCCAGGGTATTAGACTTTGTGGGTGAATATATTACATTAAACAGGCATCGAAGACTGAAAGCTTAAGTGTCGGCCTTTAATAAATCCAGTTTGATATTTTGATATTACCAAAGGCAGCACTTTCTCCATCCTTCTAGCTAAGACATTGGAGGGTATCTTAACATCATTATTCAGAAGTGAGATTGGTCTGTATAATACACATTATAATAAGTCCTTATTTTGCTTAGGAATAATGGGAATTAATGCTTGGCGAAAAGTTTGAGACAGAATTTTATTGTCTCAAGCATCTGTAAATGTTGCTAATAAAAGGGGAGCTAACTTAATTGAGAATTTTCTAGAAAATTTGGCAGGGTAGCCAACAGGGCCTGCTGCTTTCCCACTATGAAGTGAGCATCTAGTAATTCTGATAGTGTCAGAGTTTTATCCAGTTTCTTTGCAGTAAAAGTATCTAGTTGTGGTATATGTAACGAATCCAAAAACACATTAGGTGGTGTCTTGTCTTCTTTAATCTGAGTAGAATATAAGGACTTATAGTAGTTTCTAAATGTGTGCACTATATTTTTATGGTTAATGATTTTGTCTCCGCCTGTGTTGGTAATTGCTGGGATTGCATTGTGAACTTCCTGCTTGTGGATTTGTTAACCTGATAGTGGCAGAGTTTTATCCAGTTTCTTTGCAGTAAAAATATCTAGTTGTGGTATATGTAACGCATCCAAAAACACATTAGGTGGTGTCTTGTCTTCTTTAATCTGAGTAGAATATAAGGACTTATAGTAGTTTCTAAATATGTGCACTATATTTTTATGGTTAATGATTTTGTCTCCACCTGTGTTGGTAATTGCTGGGATTGCATTGCAAACTTCCAGCTTGTGGATTTGTTGATCTTATTAGCTTTCTCTCTGGGTTCATCATAATGATGTCTTGATTTAAAAATGAGTTGTTTTGTTTCTTTACAGTAGTTGTTAAGACATTGAGTTCTGAATACAGAGCCTGTCTTTTCCTATGAAGAGCCTCATTTGGACACCTGGCATGTTCTTGATCTATTCTGATAATTTCACTGATTAGCTCTGATACCTTCTTGGTTTCCAATTTATTTTTGTGGGAAAGATATGAAATAATCTGTCCTCTTAAAAAAGCTTTCAGAGTTTCCCATAGTATTCCTGCAGAGACCTATGAGGATGTATTTCTCTAAAATAAAATTATTTGCTTGGATGTAAATTCTGTACAGTTCTTGTCTGCTAATAAAAGTGGTTCAAGATGCCAGATGCGAAAGACATATGTGGGGCATAGTGATTTTAGCTCCATGATCAAAGGGGCATGGTTGGAGATAACAATAGTGTCGTACTTAAGATTTAATTGTAGGCAAAAAAATTGTCATCTATAAAGAAATAATTCTTGAGTAACAGTGATGCACTGGTGAGTAAAATGAATATGCTCTTGAGTTTAGGTTTAGAAATCTCCAGGGGTCTTATAAGTTGTGATCAGTTGCAAACTGTGTAATTGCTTTGGCAGTGTTAGAAGCCAATGTCCCTTTGACAGGAGACCTATATAAGTCTTGAATTAAAACACAATTAAAGTCCCCAGCCATTATAATTTTGTGTATGGTTACATTGGGAATGGATACACATACGTTTTGGATGAAGTCCCTATCATCTACATTGAGTGCATAGATATTTATCAAAATCACTTTACAGTTAAATAAGTTACCCATGACGATCACATATCTCCCTTCAGGATCACATACTACATCTGATGCTACAAATGATATTGTTCTATGTATAAGAATTCCCACACCTCTAGTTTTCTTTGTAAAGCTGGAATGGAATATTTGGCCTGTCCAGTCTCTGTGCAACCAAAAATGATCCTTGCTTAATAAGTGGGTCTAATGTAAAAATACTATTTTAGCATTTAGACCTGTTAGGAGAGAGAATACTTTCTTTCTCTTCAATTCGTGATTGAGACCTTTAACATTCCAGCTCACAAAGTTAACTGTTTAGTTATGGTGACGTTGCTTCTTCACTTTTGTTGTCATTTTGTAGTCTTAATTTATGATAAGACAGCTTTGACCTTAATTTCCAGTTTTTCCAGGAGTTATTGCCCTGAAGCCTATTGTTACATTGGCACTTACAATTATAAGGATTAAAAGGATAGATTAGAAATAGCTTTCTCTCTTTCTCTCCTCCCAGTCCCCCATTTTGCCTCCCCACATGAGGATAGACCACACTTCACAAAGTCCCAGTCCTGTAGCCCTAATACAATAAACCAAGGGTATGATGTTAAACACACATTTAGGATATTAAAGTGTTACTGAGATGTTTCCAGGAGTGATCTTTCACAAACATGAAATATAACATAATGTTGGTGACTTAAATATCAAGTGGAAGCAAGCAGGTATTGAGGAAGATCTTTCAGAGACTGCTACAACTCCATGATTTAGAATAAAGCATTTTGACTGTGCCTTGGTTGTTTGGATTTGAAAAGGCAAAATTGATTATAGATTAAACAAGAAGTTGCCAACAAATGGGTTGATATTCTATCCATCAATAATTTCATATACAAACTTCATTAATACAAAAAGCAACACTTGTCTCACATCACATTATTTCAATTTAAGGTCATGGGAGGCTGGAGCGTGTATGTGATGATAGTGCAAACAGTAGCATATGCTGTTTGTGTGAGTAATGGAATTAATTGTCTGACATCCATATGAAATCACTATTTACAATAAATACATGTTACATTCATGACTTTTCTCTTATATGGTAAAGAAGCAACTATGCGCTCCACTTTTGTTTTGTCTTACTTACTTTATGCTTCTTGAGTGATTTGATTACCAAATGTACTGTATCTTCTAGCTATCTTTTTAAAGTTCACTTGTGCTTTTTATCTTGCCATAGATCTTCCTTTTTGTAATTTACATTTTCTTTTCAACTCTTTCTACTTTTCTATCCAAGTGGCATTTATTTAACTATTTACTCTTCTTCAGTTCTTCATCATCCTCACTCAGACTCCTTTTGGAAGTTCATCTTTCTGTCTTTTATTGTAAATCTGGATCTGCCCACTCATTGAGTGGCTTTATTTGTGTTTGTCTCCTTCACATTTTCCCTGGCACCAGGTGCTTATTAGTCAGACCACTTCTTTGTAAAAGTAGTTCAGGATGTTGCCTCATGTTTCCAGATAGAATTTACTAATTAGAATCTATTCAAGTGAAGCCGTTTTTTTTTTTTTTCATTTTGAAATGTTGTCTATTAGTTTCTTAGAGGGCTAGCTCATAAAGTAAACAGCAGCCATTTCTTTTATATATATATCAGCCACAATATTAAAACCACTGACAGGGGAAGTGAACAACATTGATGATCGGGTTACATGGGCGTCGTTAAGGGGTGGGACATATTAGGCAGCAAGTAAATAGTCAGTTCCTACAATTGGAAGCAGGGAAAATGAGCAGGCATAAGGATCTGAGTGACTTTAACAAGGGCCAAATCACAATGGCTAGATGAACATCAGAAAACTAGAGTAATCTAGGTGAGAACAGGCCATTCAGCCCAACAAAGCTTGCCAGTCATATCTAATTAATTCTTTTAAAAGCCATTGTCTAGTTTTGAAAGTCCCTAAAGTCCTACTGTCTACCACAACTTCATAGCTTATTCCAAGTGTCCTAATGTTTGTGCGAGATTTACCCTTAACAAGTTTCTATATGTGTCCCTGTGTTTTTGATGAACTCATTTTAAAATAACAGTCCCAATCCACTGTACTAATTCCCTTAATAATTTTAAACACTTCAATGATGTCTCCTCTTAATCTTCTTTTGCTTAAACCCAAGAGGCTCAGCTCTCTTAATCTTTATTCGTAATTCATCCCCTGTAGCCCTGGGGTCAGCCTAGTCACTCTTCTTTGGACTTTGTCTAGCACTGCTACTGTATGTCCTTTTTGTAGCCTGGAGACCAGAACTGCACACATTACTCCAGATGAGGCTTCACCAGTGTGTTATAAAGCTTGAGCATAACCTTTTTGGACCTTTACTTTACACATTGTGTTATATAACCTAACATTCTGTTAGCCTTCTTAATGGCTTCTGAACACAGTCTGGCAGTTGATAGTATAGAGCAGGGCTACTCAAATATAAATTTGAAAGGTCCACTTACTAAATTTCCATTCAGTCTGAGGTCCGTAAAAGTGACGGTCAAATTCCAAATAGAGAACTCCAAAAAAAGGCAATCCCCAAACTTTAGAACTATACACAAAAAAATGACATGGTAGGCCTTTTAGTGTGAAAGGTGACACCTTCTTTGTGCCACCAGTTGTTTGAACTTGGGCATAAAAGGTGTGAGGGCAAGGCGGAGGCACTGATGTAAATGTTCATTGGTGAGGGTGTGGCGGTATGTGTTTTCACCATGTTCATAGTGGAAAAGGCAGATTCACAGCAGTACGTTGAGGGAAACATTGTAAGAATTTGAAGGGCCATCTTCTGCAGGAGAGGAACACCTGCCGCAGTAACCATCTTTGTCCAGAAGGTGACAAGGTCACAGTGAGATTCCTGCCGTGCTAGGTTTTCTTGTAGCTCAATTAACTCTGTTTGCAGAGAAGCAGCACTGGCCCATTGGAAGACTTTTGTGGCTTAATTTGAGAATTCTGCAATATTTTTGACAAGAAATGGATTTTCGATACACAGCAAGACTTTTTTTCCCAAAGGGAAATCTTCAAAGCGAGTTTGGAAATTTTTAATCAGCTTGTCCAGGAATTCAGCATAATTGTGATGGTGATGTTTTCCTGCAGTCTGATCTAAAAGTCTTGGGAAGTGAAGCAGGTCCTGCTGTAAGTCACATTTGAACACCTCCAGCTTCCTCTGGAAAGCACGGACAGCTAACATGAGGTCACACACTGTGCTGTTTTTGCCTTGGAGCTTCATATTAAGGTCATTAAGATGGGAAGTAATGTCCGTTAGAAAAGCAACAATTTCCATTTTCTTGTCATTCTTCATGAAATCCACAAACGGTTTGGCTTTTGCACTCTTCTGATCCAACAGAAATGTCTCCAGCTCTTTCCGCAGTGCCCAAAAACGCTCCAGTACCTTGCCTTTACTAAGCCACCGGACATTGTTATGAAGGAGCAAATCATCAAATGTTGCATTCACCTCTATTAGAAATAAGCACAATAAACAATGCTGCAAAGCAGAGGATGCTCTCAGATAATTGACTAGTTTCATGACTGTTGTCATGACTTCTGAGTACCTTTCTCCAAGGCTGGCACACAAAACCATCTGGTGAATTATGCAGTGGTATGCCATGAGGTCAAGGTGGTGAGTTCTCAAGCGTGACACTAATCCCCTCTCTTTCCCAATCATACATAGTGCGCCATCAGTAGCAATGGAAACAACATGCTTCAGGTCTATCGCTCTGTCTCTAAGCATCTGTGTCACTGCTTCATAGATATCATCCCCCTTTGTGTGTCCATGGAGGTTTGTGAGACCCAAAACATCTTCATGAAATTCTCCCTTTTCTTCATCAAAAAATCTGACAAAGACCATGAGTTGTGCATTGTCCGTGATGTCTGTGGATTCATCCACAGCCAATGAAATGAATTTGGCTTTTTTTATAGCAGAACTAAGTTGTTCAAGCAAATCATCAGCGAGTATTTCAGTTCGTCTTGCAGCAGTGGAATCAGAACAGGGTATTTGGTTTATTTTCTGGATTATTTCATCCTTTTGAGTCCCTTCAAACAGAGCAGTCACCACTTCACTCATACACTCTTTGACTACTTCAGCATCAGAGAAGGGTTTCTTGTTTTTTCCCAGGACCCATGCTACTCTTAGTGAGGCTTCTGTTGCCCGCTCCTGTTGTGTGGCTGATCTAATTATTACACTGCTTGTAGCTTCATATGATGATTTCAGCTGGTTTATTTTTATGATCCTTACCTCTGAGTTCTGAGGGTAATTTTGTTCGAAATGTGCATGCTTGGTTTCATAATGGCGTTTCACATTACCACTTTTGATTATTGCTACCGTCTCGTTGCAGATTAAACACATTGGTTTTCTGCTTCCCACGGGGAGCACAAACGCATATTTTTCTATCCACTCACTCTTAAATTCACGGTTTTCAAAATCAACTTTTCTTTTCTTACCTTGAGCCAGCCATCTTCACTTTCAGTCAGCAAAAAAAAAAATTCAGTTATCGAAATTTGCACTGCCCGCGAGTGATGAGACTGCCTGTTCACCGGCCTGACCCAGAGCACGTGACCGGTACATAAATCTGGCTGCCGTGAATGAGCGAGCGGCGGCAGTATTGGGGAGGCGGGAGTAGTGGGAACGTTGCTATAACGATACTATTACAGCTGCTGTGATTGGACATAGATGAAGCAGCCAAACCGAGTAGAAACCTCAAAGATATATCGCGCGGAATCACAATTGCGCACTTTATTGAAAACTCATTTGGATTATGATTAAATTTGCATGTTTGTTTTGGCATCGGTCCAGAATTAACCGTATTTGGGTCCGGATGCGGACCGGAGTCCGCCTATTGAGTATCCCGGGTATAGAGTCTACTACAACTCCTAAATCCTTCTCATAAAGTGTGCTTTTGATTTTCTGACCTCCCATGGTCTGTTCAAACCTAATATTTTTACTTCCTACATGTAATACTTTACATTTACTGATATTCAATTTAATCTGTTACACATCTGCCCAAGTCCATCTGTAATGATTCAAAGGATTCCAGTTTATCTGCCAAATCACCTATCTTGGTATCATCTGCAAACATAACCAGCTTGTTACTAATTAAAAATAGTAGCTACCCTAGCCCTGACCCCTGTGGAACACCATTGTTAACATTAGCCAATTCTGATAAGGTTTCTTGTACCATAATTTTCTGCTTCCTGTGTGTCTAAGCCAACTCTGCACCCATCTACAAACATCACCCTGAGCTCCCACTTTTTTTAGTCTGATGCCTAACCTCTCATGTAGTACCTTATCAAATGCTTTCTGAAAGTCCACATAAATAATATCATACGTCCAATTTTGATCATACCCTTTTGTTGTTTCATCATAGAATTGCAGCATTTTAGTAAAATATGACCTTCCTCTTCTGAACCCATGCTGACTGTTCAGTAAAATGCCTGTTCTTGCCATTTGTTGTTCAATCTTATCCTTAATAATTCCTTCCATCAATTTTTCTGTGATGTATGTTAAGCTTATAAGCCTATAATTGCTTGGATCTACCCGGTCACCCTTTTCATATAACTGGATAATATTTGCCATTTTCTAGTCCATTGGAATTTCCCCAGTGCACAGTGACTTCCTAAAAATATGCATCAAGGGTTTATATATGTACTCACTAACCTCCTTAAGAACTCAAGAGCAAATATTACCTGGTTCTGGAGATTTCTTTGATATCAGCCTACTTAATGTAAGCAGTACTTCTCCTCCACAATATCTGATTCCCTCAGTACTTCCTTAGTAATCCCATTTACTGCTGGGAAGTAATCCACTTCCTCACTTGTGAATACCTCAGAAAATTGTGGTTTCAGAGAGTCTACTATTTCATTGTCTATATCTTTTAATTCCCCTTAACTATTCTTGATGCTCCTCCTTGACTGTTGTTTACCTACTAAAATGAAAGAATCTCTTTGGGTCATCTTTCACCTTATCTGCTATATTCCTCTTTAACTTTATTTCAACATCCCTAATATCCTTCTTTGTGGTTACCCTCATGTCCTCATACACCCTACAATTCACATTGCAGTTATTAGTCTTATACACCTTATAAAGCTGTTTTTCCTTTACAGCTTCTTTTTTAACTGTTTTTTAACCCAATGAGAGGTTTTTAAAAATTTCTTCTAATTCCAAATTTAGGGATATACCTGTTCTGCATTATATGTATAACATTTGTTAAACTGTTCCACTGCTCCTTGTCTACCTCCACACTTAAAAGCTTATCCCAGTCTATCCTCCTTAGACTTTGCTGCATTTGCTCAAAATTTGTCCTACCAAAGTTAAACTTAACAGTTTTAGTCATTGCATCCACACTCTTTCCAAAACAATGAGAACTGTATTATATGATGGTCACTTGACCCTAGTGATTCAATCACCTCTATGCCCTCAGTTCTATCCTGATTTTTATAAAATACCAGACAGGCTTCACTCCACATTGGTGCTTTAACATACTATGTTAAAAAACAGTCACTGATTACTTCTAAAAACAGCTGTTAATAAACTTCCCTTTTAATATTACTAAAACGATGTGTGTTAAAATTACTGTCTGCATTGGAGAGTTTATAATACACTCCTAAAATAAGACCCCTTTTCCAAGTGCTTTCCAGGTGAAGCCACATGTCTTCATTAAGATATAGATCAGTGGTCCTCAGTCACGGTCCTGGAGGTTTTTGCTCCCACCCAGTTACGTAATAAGAAGCACTTATTGCTCAAGTAACACTTCTGCTTCACTTTAGTTTGTCCCGCTCGTTAAGATTTTGAACCCTTACTGCTTATTTTAGTCTTAAACAGCTGTTTTCTTGGTTTTTAATTGCTCCTAATTAGCAATAACATGCAAATGACAAAAGAGACCAGCATTTCTCCATTTAGATTGTTACCATTTACACCTGTGTGTATTTCTCGTGCACTACTGGGTTTAATTAAATACTTGGAAGGAAAGTGAAGAGAAAAAAGTGAAGGGCTGAGAATTACTCATCCATTTTAGCCTTCAAATCATTTGGATGATATCCTTAGAAAGGATAAGAAAATCTAGGATATGAGAATTACCTGACATAGCAGAGTTAAAGCACTAATAAGCCATGAAATTAAATTACTGGCAAGAATTGCTTTCTAATTTAACAACCAGGTTAGAACAAAAACTTGCAGCCACTGTGGCCCTCCAGGACTGTGATTAAGGACCCCTGGAAGAGATTAAATTCTGTTTGACATAAACAGCATTCCCACCTCCTTTCTTGTCCTCTCTATCCTTTGTAAAAATGTGTATCCCTCTATGTTATACTCATCCCTACTTTTGTTATTTAGCCAGATTTCTGTTATTGCTATAATATTATAATTGTGCATCTCTACATACAACTCCAACTCGCTATTTTTAATGTATTAATCATTTTACTTTTACATTTAAATGCTGGGTTATAATTTACTTTAATATGCATTTTTATTTTTATACTGTTGTTTATTTCTCTATGTACAGTTCTAAAGCTGGTCTGTCCTAAACTCCCTGCTCCGCAATTCCCTGGCTTAAACAATCTACGGGTCAGAGCATCTCCAAAAAAGAAGGTCTTGTGGGGTGTTGCCTGTATTCAGTGGTAAGTGCCTACCAAAAGTGGTCCAAGGAAGGAAAATAGGTGATCAGGACACAGGGTCATGAGTGACCAAGGATCACTGATGTGGGTCCGATCCCAAAGAAAGGGTAACGTAGCACAAATTGCCGAAAACATTAATGCTAGCTATGAGAGAAAGGTGTCAGAACACACAACACATTGCAGCTTATTGCAGTGTATGGAGCTGCATATCCTCAGACAACTCAGAGTGCCCAATGCTTTTTACCCTCAAAATGGCCTACAATGGGCACATAAGCATCAGAAGTGGACGCTGAAGCAATGGAAGAAGGTGGCCTGGTGTAATGAATCACGTTTTCTTTCAAATCTTGTGAATGTCCAGGTGCATGTGCATCATTTACTCTGGAATGAGATGGTAGAAGGTTGTTGCAAACCATGTGCAACCTTTAATGGCAACAGTACTCACTGATTGCAGTGGCCTCTTTCATCAGGAAAAAATACCCCGCCACACTGCAAAAATTCTTCAGGAAGAGTTTAAGGAATGTGATAAAGAATTCAAGGTGTTGATTTGGCCTCCAGATTCCCAGATCTCACTTTGATCAAACATTTGTGGGATGGGCTAGAAAAAGGCCCCATGTCATAACTTACAGAACTTAAAAAATCTGTTGCTAACATCTTAGCATCAGATACCAGAGGACCCCTTCAGAGGTCTTGTGGAGTCCATGCCTCGATGGGTCAGAGCTGTTTTGGTGGCACAAAGGGAACCTACACAATATTAGGCAGGTGATTTTAATGTTGTGGCTGATCGGTACACACACACACACACACACACACACACACACATTATCTGTACACTGTATATATGGAAGCAAAGGTCTGTGATACAGTTTGCATGCTTGTAGCTAGAGATCCACAAAATGAGAAAATGAGTCATGTATCTCAAAATAGTTTTTATTCCTAAGCTTTTGACAACATGCAAGGTGTTGTCATCATCAGAGGAAAATGATTACACATACAGGAATCAAAGACAGTATACAGTATAGCTGGTGAAGGGTGGGGATGGAGGGGGAGGTTGTAAGCGGGAGGGTAGATTAGTAAGGTGGGGTTTGGAAGTGTGTTGGTCATAAAATCTTTTTTTATTATTTAGATGTTCTTCTCTTTAAGGCTGCATATGCTGGGTTCAAGTCCAAGTGTCTGTTAATGACATTTTCATTAGAGAGCCATGATTCAGCCAGCTCTCTTGCACTCTAAGTGTTGGCCCTGAATTTTATTTTCATAATGCCCCAGTTAAACATGTGTCCGTTGGAACTTAAATTTGTGTAAATAATTGACCATGGGTCTTTCCTTCTGACAGCATTGCAATGTTCCTGTATATGTTTCGTGAGTCTTTCAGATGTTTGGCCCACGTATACAGCTGGGCATGCATTCCATGGAATGCTGTAAACTACATTTCTTGTCTCTGTGGTTGACTTTTTGGTTTTAGCATTGTGAAGGACAGTCTGTAAAGTGCTTTTTGGTTTGTGCACATTATTTCCCATTTAGTTAAAAAGCTGAAATTTGTCAGAATGATACGTCTAGGTCAGTAGGCATTTGCTAACAAAGGACATTTCAATATATTGATTTTTAGGAGTAAGCCCTCCCAAATAATAGAAAAGAATACCCCAAAATCTCAAAAATGCCTTGATGGATTTGATAGAAATTCTCTTGAAATTCTCTATGTGGTACCACTTCGGGCTGAGAGGGGGAGCTGCCGCTGTCTTGTCATTTTCTTTAGAAAGCAATTGATCCCACTCCCAGTCCCAGAGTTCTGAAAGGACGACTGCCCAGAAGGAGGCGTAAATTATCATGGAGACAACCGACCAAAGGACCTCCAAGTCTGGCGACCCATCAGCAGAGCCGGATTAATCATAAGCCACCCCTTTTTTGTTGGTTTCTTACACCATCAAGCGAACTACCTACAACTGAAAAAAAACTCTAAGAAATACTGCACTTGAGTGAATGGCATAACCAAATGAAAATCATAAACATCTAATAATAATAATAATAACATATACTCAAATTTTACATTACTCCTACTGATTATCCATTTCAGTTCAAAAGAATATACTTTCCTCTAAACTTGTGTTTTTTAATGACCATCAAGAAAAGCCAAGTCACAGCAGAAAGAAGCTGGAATTGATCTAATACAGAAATGTGTCTCTTATGGGCTTCAATGACCTAATAATATTATTATTATTACTTATTATTTGACTGATGCCTTTATCCAGGTTGATTTATAACATTTGAGATACACTTGGTTATATTTCTTCTGTTTTCCCAGTTTAGAGCACAGGCAGGTGAAGTGACTAGCACATGGTCACTCACTGTCAGTAGCGGGATTTGAACGAAAAGAATCCAGGTTTGAAGTCCTAAGTTTAAAGCCTTAACCACCACAACACACTGCCTACCAATAAATATTAGCACTTGATAAAAAAAAAATACGCACTTAGTTAGTTCCATAGTAATTCTGTTACATCCAATTAGCCAACAACACTATATACAGTATCTCATCCTTCTGCAGATGTTTTATGATGTTTAAGTCCATTTGACTAGAGCACTCAAGACAGTCAGAGACTTGTCCTAAAGTCACTCCAGCATAGTCTTCACTGTATGCTTCCTGTTCTTGTAATGCTGCACTCTGAGGTTGTGTACACTCTGGAGCAGATTTTCTTTAAAGATAGGTCTGTATTTGGCTCCATTTACTCTTCCCTAAATTCTGATCAGTTTCCCTGTTTCTGCTACTAAGAAAGACCTCTTGGCATGATGCTACCGCCACCACTACCACCATGCTTCACCATAGGGATGACATGTGATGCACGGTGCCTGGTCTTCACCAGAACCAGTGCTTGAAGTTTGGCTGAAAGGGTTAAATTTTGTTTCATCAAACCAGTGATTATGTGTTCTTAAAAGACTGTCACACTCCAAGTGGGCTGTCATATGCACTTTACTCAAGATGGGCTTCTGTCTCATTGATGAAGTGCTTCTGAGGTGGTCGTTCTTCTGACAGGTTCTCTCATCTCAACAGAGAACATCTGAAAGATTAGTTACAGTGACCATTGGGTTCACTTCACTGACCTCATTACTTCTTTCCAAGTTTGTCAGTTTAGTCAGATGGTCAAGTCTAAGAAAAGCTCTGGTGGTCCCAAATTTTTACTATTTCACAATTTTTGAGGCCACTGTGAGCTCGTGAACATGCAAAGCTGTATAAATGGTTTTATTCCTTTGCTCTGATCTATGTTTCTACATAGGCTTTCTTGGACTTCATGATTTGGTTCTAAATGTAGTGTGAATTGTGGTTCCTTATATGCTCCATTTAGGTTTTAGACACTCTCACGGATTATTTAATCAAACATGATGCACCTGATCAAAATTTTCAGTGCCTCAGCAAAGGTTCTGAATACTCAAGACAGTACAAATTAAAGATTTCTGGCTTTGATGTTTAATAAATTTGCAAACCTTTCTGAAATATATACACCAATGCTTCCTGCAAGCTCCCCTTTAGACATGTGTTTTATGTACTAATTTTTTGTTTTCTTCAAAATCATTTAACAAAGACCACAGATTTTAATCGTAATTTTATCTATATCACTTTCCAATTTTGAATTAGAAAATCTTTGACAGTTGTTTAGAGTATATTTTAAACATATGCTTTACCTTCCTTTTCTGTGTAGAAGTGGAGCGCACAGATTCATAGAAAGAGTGGATATCAGTATGTTACATTTTGTTTCTGTAAGTCTGTTACTTGAAGCAGTTCCAAATAAAATTATATATATATATATATATATAGTTCACTTTAGGTGCACTATTTCCAATACTTTTTTAACTCTAGTATCTACTGAGCTGTTTTATAAGGGAGGCTGATTCTCCAATGACTGAACTGTAAAAGCAAGTCTACGATTCATTCATGGCTCTTGTATAAGTAACAGACCAAATGTAAGGCAATAAATATTTAAATTACTTAACTTATTGCTTTTGATTCCCATCATGATGTACTCAGCTGCCCAGCATGTTTGCTATTTCATGCATTCTCTAAAACACAAGCATATGTCAACAGATTGAAGTTCTGAGCTGCATCAAAGGAATGAAAGGCAATTTTTCATTCCAGGTAATCAATCACCTACATCTTTCTATTTGTTATGTGCAATACTGACATCTTAGTAAAGACAGGTTTCTCCTTCAGGCTTTAACCTCTTAATACACTCAGTATACTCACAGTGTTTCCCATCCTTTTGAAAAAAGAGTGGCTGCTACTTAAAAATAGGTTTACAATGCCACCAAATAAGAGCTGACCATAGATGTTGTGCATCTACTGTAGGATAAGGAGTATCTTTATAGAGCCTTAGTTGGTGTAAAGAAGCTTTCTTGTTTCTATACAGTAACTTATAGTTTTAACCCTATGAATTCCTAATTTTCTGCAACAGTGAAAGTCTCATTCCATATTTTGTAGTTGTGTCAATTTTTGTGTCAAAGAACAGGTAAATAGTCAGGAAAACCTATTGTGTCTACATGTATTTTTTGTACTGACACCTTCATCCAAAGTAACTTTCAACATCTGAGGAAAAATTGGCAACATTTCTTTTTGTTTTCCAATTTTTTTCCAATTCCAATTGGAGCGCAGACAGGTAAAGTAGCTTGCTCATGGTTGCACAGTGCCAGTAATGAGATCTGAACCCACAACCTCAAGATTTGAGGCTCAAAAACTTAACCCCATACCACACTGCCTATATATATTAAAAGATAAAACACAGTGACAAATTTACCTTGCCAAAGCTGCACTTTCAGGAAGGACAATGATCTACAACAATGATGTACAAACTAGTTTATTTAAGGATGTGTACTGATAGATCAAGGGGCTTAGGATGAAGCAGGCTTCAGTTATAACATACATTAGAATTGTGACACCTGGAGCAGTCAGATAATTTCTTCTAAAAAATGTATTTTACATATCATTTTCACAGCACATTTTATTCTTTACTTGTGTAGCACCCTCCTAGTTGGGTGTAATATTAAACTTAGAAGTAAGCCTCAGTGACACAACTTTTTTTTTCTTTGCTATGGGGAAAGCAGGGACAGAGATTTGATTGGTGCTATTTACTACCAATCATGGTATAGCACACCCTTAGTATTCCAATCATTTTTGTTTTTCTTGGAGAGCGAGGTGAGAGGATGAGCGTGGGGACACAGAGCGAGGTGGGGGAGAGTGTTGAACGAGTGTGTAAGAAAGCTAGTGTTAAGGTTGTGGAGTGAACGAGAGTGAAAAAAAAGAGGCAAAAAGATTTTTTTGGTGGTCAGTGTTAAACGTGAGAAGCATTGTGTGGGTTTGGCTCATTGGAACGTGGATGATTAAGAGATTTATATATATACTAGCAAGATACCCGTGCTTTACAGCGGCGAAGTACTGCCTTAAAATTTTTATTAAGAAGAAAAGTAAACCTTTTTAAACTGAGGGAATGCCACGTTGTCAGTTCGGCCCTCCGGTTGTAATATGACCAAGCTGTATGCTGAGCTTACTCTTGAGCATGCAACGTACAGTTGCCCATGTGAAAAGCAATCTTGTCTCAAATCTCACAGCTTGGATTGGTGGTGTCATAATCAGTTTGAGTTTCATGGTTTGTTTCAATTACAACAGTATTTGCAGGACTTGTTGTGTTGAAGTGACATTCGGCATCTGTCAAGTGTTTTAGGCATACAACCGGTTTCATTGATAACTTCACATCCAGCTTTTGAGAGTTTAAACATTCATAAACATCAAAGTGTCCACTACTAAAATCGTCACCTGTGAATCTAAGATGTTTAAGAGGCATTGGCGGTTATCCAAAGGTATAAAATATTTGGGCATTTCGGTACACTTGAAAGCGACAAACGAACAATTCAGTGGCAGCCATCAACTCACATGCAGAACCATAGGTGACGGGCTTAAGCATTTCACTCTTATAGTGCTCCTGTGTAGTATAATTATCTCCTGTACCATCATCAGTCCACACCTTGAACCTGTCCCAGTCATTCAATACATAAGACACAATGTTCCTCTGGATATCAATAATGAGCCTGATATGGCCGTGCAATATGTAACACAGAGAATGGAAAAGGCAGGTGCCATCTCCGGGCATGGAAACCACTTGGTAAGTGACAGTTCTTTGATCGATGGTGATCACCTCGATAGACATAGTAATGGGGGTACGGTTTGAGCGATAAAGGAAATGGGTACCTGAACAATGTAAAGTAAGTCTAAAATACCTACACAATAACTATAATCGTAATAAACGAACATTAAAACAGTGGAGAAGCCATGGATTAAATTTAAAAGGCTGCAGTTATCAGCAGGGAGATGTGAATACCGTGGCGAAGCAAGGAAGGGAATGAAGAGACCAGAGCGATGGACGGCCTTATATAGGCGGGCAGCCAGCTGACAACGTGGGAAACGTGGGATGGGGGACCCAACATCGCCTCACATGGTGACTGAGCTGCAGGCTATGGACATATATATGCACATAAGTAGGATTCAGTTAGCGTTGGGAACCCGCGTACCAAATTTCTTGAAGATGGGCCCCTAGGTAACAAAGACCGTTGGAAAGTTCAATATGGCGGCCGACAGTGGCATCATACTACCGAAATAAGTATGTACATCGGTTTCAGTTAGTGCAGGGAAGCCGTCTACCAAATTCCGTGAAGATGGGACCATAAATATGAAAGTTTAACATGGCGGACGCTGTCGACCGTTATGACCATTACGCGTAGAATTTCGAAATGAAACCTGCTTAACTTTTGCAAGTAAGATGTAAGGAATGAGCTTGCCAAATTTCAGCCTTCTACCTACACGGGAAGTTGGAGAATTAGTGATGAGTGAGTCAGTGAGGGCAACAAAGACTGTTGGAAAGTTCAATATGGCAGCCAACAGTGGCATCATACCACCAAAATAAGTACATACATCGGTTTCGGTTAGCACAGGGAAGCCGCCTACCAAATTTTGTGAAGATGAGGCCATAAATAAGAAAGTTTAACATGGCGGACGTTGTCGACCGTTATGACCGTTACGCATAGAATTTCAAAATGAAACCTGCTTAACTTTTGTAAGTAACCTGTAAGGAATGAGCCTGCCAAATTACAGCCTTCTACCTACACGGGAAGTTGAAGAATTAGTGATGAGTGAGTGAGTCAGTCAGTCAGTGAGGGCTTTGCCTTTTATTAGTATTTATATATATATATACATGTTGTATATATATATATATATACATATATATTTCTTGTTAATTTCTATGTGTGAACCTTACCTGTGCTGTAACTCAGACAAATTAATTAAATTAAGTTAAACTGTGATAATATCCCTTGAGTGGCATATTTAATAAATGTGTTTTATTATTATTTTTTTTTTATTTGTTTTGTTGTTTCGTACCATGATTGTGTGGAGTGCTTACATGGTGCTTGCATTCAAATAATTAATAAAAGGAGTGTTTACAAACTTTACTTTGAAATATTGTAACAGCAAGGATAAATATAATTGTTTCATTTGACCCATTGGTTATTAAAATTTATTGTGAGGTGATTAATGTGGATTCCACCAGTGAAATTTCATCCTATGTCATAGGTAACGTGCCAGTTCAAGTGGTCCCCCCTAGATTTTCTTGTATACTCAGATATGGGCATGAATATTTGAGAAGTAAACTGAAAGACAATGATTATATTTTTATACTATGTGCATTAAAGGACAATCAACAACTAATCAAATCAAGTTAATCATATATTGAACAATTATTATTAAAGTAAAGTTGAATAAATCGAACTCTGCAACTGCATGAATAAAAGGTAAAGTATTATTTCTGGTTAACAGAAATAGCCCACAAGTTGATAGAAATCTATGTTGTGTACATAATACTTGTATGCAAAATTTGGTTAACCTAAGTGAAAGTGTACTCGAGCTATCGTGTTTACATACACACACACACACACCCCCACACAGACAGACATGGAGACATAATTCCAAAAATTGTATTTTTGGATTCTGGGAGGTCTAAATGTCAAGATTAATCAAAATCTTGAAATGGAATTTTTGGAGGATTTCAATACTTTCCCTATATCATTCGTATACGAGAAAGTCAGGGAGGCCTAAAACGTTGAGATTCATTCAAATCTCGACATTAAATTTTTGGATGATTACAAAAATTTCCCTATACTTCGTAAACGAGAAAATAAAAAAGGTAGGAGGGCAAGACTGACAAGGAACAACTATTGCAAACTGACAAAAACTAGATTTCTTCATGGTGCACAAGATGTCCTACCTCAATTTCACATTCTTTAACATCAATCATTGTTGTTTAAAAATTTGCCAAAATATTATTCTGAAGAGTGTTAACATTTCACTGCATGGGTAAATGTGTTCAGAATTTGCTGCTTCTCAAAGTAGAATTCATTTTAAAAGCCTTAATAATTTTTTGGTGGTTCAGTAATTAGTACTACTGCTTCACAGCTCCAGGAGACTGGGTTCAAATCTCAGCCTGGTAGCAGCCTATGTGGGGTTTTCTCTGGTTGTTCCTCTTTTAACTGTCCTTGGTGCTACAGTATATACCTAGGAAGGCAAAAACCATATTTAAATACCACATATTCACTCATAAATAAACTTTATATAAGAATGATTAGAATGAATAGAAATATATTGTCACTCAGACTAGTTAAATGTAATTGCATCAGACAATTAGTATTAAATTCATTATATATACAGTATATATATATTTTTTTATCTTAAGATATGAGGCCCATGCACGAAAACAGCTGATCCAGCTGACTATGGTCCGTATGAAAGTGTGTTTTCTATGTAACTAAGCTGGCTCCATTCACTGCATTTTCCACCCAAGACCTAACAATACTGCAGTGGGCTGGCACCCTGCCTGGGGTTTGTTCCTGCCTTGTACCCTGTGTCGGCTGGGACTGGCTCCAGCAGACCCCTGTGACCTTGTGTTAGGATATAGGGGGTTGGACAATGACTGAAAGACTGACTGAATTCACAATATATACAGTATAGTGATATACATTATGTTGCAACAGAACCCCCCCACACCCCACACGATACATAGAACATTAAATAAATAACACAGTCACTAACTGAAAAAAAATCTGATTCAGATATTCACATCGTAGGTTTGATAACAATTTGATTATGTATGGAATTGGAAAGATAACAATTACTGTGAGATATTGAAATTATGAAAATGAAAGTTCAGAAGAAAAAGTGAACATTTTAACCTTACAGTAGGAGCAAGTCAATAATGACTTACACTCATCGATAAACAGTTGCTCTGTGTCACTGACAAAGCTGGAACCATGATGGTGTTCATCACCGCTTGCCAAAGACATATTCACAACAATAGAGGTTTGACAAAACATGACAATGTATCCCCCTGATGGCTTCTGCTTCCAATTTAAACATCCACACACCAATCAAAATCCATTCAAGATTCTCACATCACTGTGGAAAAAGTCTAGAAAGGACAGGTCTACTTATCCATTATGTACAGAAGCACCACCTTTAAAATAGTGTTACACAGATGGAAAATGATATAAAAAGATCATTATACTCCAACAATCCGAAGATGTGTATGTTAAACACTTCATCCAGGGTTGCTTTTTTCATAACAGCTGAAACTACAAACCACGCTCCAGCTCCCTATGATCCTGAACTCTGGATTAAGAAGCTATAGGAAACTGCTGAATGGATAGCAGATTTGAATGAAAGTGGATTTTAGAATTAGAAATACCATAATATAATAAGACAATATAAAAATGGTAACAAAGTGTTTTTGCGTGTACTGTAAACAATATATTACAAGCACAATCTAATAGAAATCTACACATTACACCTCCATCTACCACTGAATCACTTAAGTCAATTACAGGGCCACAAACTGTTATTCCAGCATCATCAAAAGCAAGGCCGAAACCTTCCAACGACAGGGCACTACTCCTCTCCATAGAACATTCACACACATATGCACACTTACGTGGGGTCAATCTGGAGTTGACAATTTATCTAAAAAGTATGAGACAAAAATCACAAAAGATCAAGAAAAAGTTATGCAAAAAGAAAAAGAGTGTTCAAACTCTTCAAAGACATTGAAAGGTAATAGGATTTGAACTGAGTCTCCTGGAGCTGTGAGCTGCAGCACTAAACACTGTGCCGATCTATCCTCAGTGCAGTAGATCCTAGAACAAATTTTTTAAAATGTAAAAACTACTTGCTGTTCTCAGCAGTGTCAGCATAACAGATGAAGCTACAACACATTTTAAACAATCATGTAAACTGCATAACTCTTTAAATATTAATAAGCAGCCTTGCTTTACTATGAAATAACAGAAGCTTCATTTTGCTATGCAAAATTAAACTAACTTTTTGCAGTCCTAAGAAATGACTAAAACTGCATTATGTACTGTGAAATGACTGCAACAGCAGGCAGTGCTGACAAATGACTAAAACACTAAATTCTGTCATGGGCTTTGACTAAAACTGCTGTCTTCTGAGCAAAGACTGAAGGAACATCTTGACTGGGGACATCACAGAAGATAGCAGAAATTGTGATGCCTTCTGGAGTTAGGATTTAAATTGTATATGTAATCACTGAAACTACAAATGTGCAGTACATGTAATGCAGTATAATGATTTAGGTCACATTCTTTCATGGCTGAAACTGCATCTGTCCTTGGGCAATAGCTAAAAGTACAGTTAGTCTTGAGCAAGAAATGAAGTTTGCCTCTGTTAAAAATTGCATTACCTAAAGCATATTTCTCTAGGCCTGACATCATGAATATGGATGCCTGCAACCTGACATTAGGCTGAGCATCACAGAGAGAGATTGAGAGATTC
This sequence comes from Polypterus senegalus, assembly GCF_016835505.1. Lineage (NCBI taxonomy): Eukaryota > Metazoa > Chordata > Cladistia > Polypteriformes > Polypteridae > Polypterus > Polypterus senegalus. The sequence goes on from NC_053160.1 coordinate 131,091,033, forward strand.
TTATATGTCTTTGTTCATAAAGCACAAGGGGTTCTTCTGGTAAAAGGTTAATTGACTTATTTAGTTTAGCAGTCTGAGTGAATTACTTAATTGATTTCTTGTTTAGTTTCTTATGTTTCAGAGCACCTAGCAATTAAAAGAGGTGTACGGGTTAAACAGGACACTTATACGTGTCCTATTTATGGGTAATAAAGGGTCAATTCAGCAGTCATATTATTTGAAAGGATTTTGAGAAGAAAAAAAAAAACTATGTGTGAGATATCTAGCAAATTAGGCATGAAATGCTGTGAAGAGAGAAGGCTGCTTTCCTAATTTAAAGAGGAACAAGCTGCCAAAGGGAGGAGACATGCCAAGAGATATCTTAATTCTGATAACTGCAGGAAAATGAAGGAGAGGCAAACTGTATGTGGACATCCACGCACCGGCATACGCTAATTTCTAATTATCACGAGGCTACCAGTAAATAGCACTAATACTGTAGACAGATACAGAAGATGGATATTATTGTTATCAAATCATGGTTCCGTAAAAGTCATTCATTTAGCTTGTCCGATAGATGATACAAACACTAATACTCCGGCCTCCTAGATCTGGAGGCCTGAATCCTGGCCTACAATCTGTGTGTGGGAGTGTTTGTGCCTTCTTCCAAGTTTTCATCTTTACTGTCACATCCTAAGGTCATGCTTTAAGCTGGGTTGAACAGTCCATGTTCCCTGCAATGGACTTCTGTCCCATCAGAGATTGTTTCTTGGCTTTTACTCAGTGTTGCTGGCATGCGCTTCAGCTCATCATGTAGGGCAGAGTGGTTTCAAAATGGATAAACTTGTTTGTATGTTTAAATATAGTGATAAATGTACAGTATGCATGGCACATTTCTTGTAAGATTGTACACCGTTGTACAATGGACATCTGACCAGTCCATGGCTGGTCCCAGCCTTTTGTCAATCCCCGTCACTGCCAAAAGAGATCCTACTATAATGGGCCCTTGAGCAAGGCCCTTAACCTTCAATTGCTCGGGGGGCGCTGTACAATGGCTCACTCTGTGCTCTGACCCCAAGGGGTATGTGAAAACGAACAAATTCCTAATACGAGAAAATTTATAAGGCAAAATAAAGAACAAAAAAAATATATATAGCTATCCTAGACACTGTATGGAAAAATATCCATTAAGATAAATGAGCGGGTGTAATCAAGTGTTTTTATGTATTCCTCTTACTAAAATATATTCCACACAATGCAATACATAGAGATTATTTTCTTGCAAGCATTTGCTGCAAAGTGAGCTCTCTTTATGGGGCACAATGCCTTTTAAAATCATTAACATGAATGCTTTACTTTATTGCCTTTTATTTCATAATGATGGCTGGTTATACATTACAATTCAAACACTATGACTTAACACACTACCTGAGTTCAGGCCCTCTTTAAGTGTGCCACACTTTAAATACAATATTTTCTTTTATTTTCACTGCAACAGCCAGTGTCTTTATACTTTATGGGCTGTGTTATCTAGTATTCAAACAAAGCTATCTACATGAAATAAAATTACTTACACTTTTCCGTCTGACTTTGTGACATCTGTTCACATACAGAAGCGAATAAAATTCTATCTATTTAATATGAACCCGATCATTCTGTTTTCATTTCCAATTTAAGCTTATAATAAACTATTCTTTTTGTAGTATAAAAATTTGGCAGCAACACAGCTCATTTACCAACTTCATTTCACATTCTTCTGAATTAACTCTTGCTTCCCAAGAATGTTTTTAGTAAAGAGTATTATTCCAATGGCATGTGTTTTAAGATTTTGCTGCTGTATCATATTTAATTATTTCCTTGTGTAGCTATTTTTTAATAGAATATCATACCTTTCTAGTATATACTCTAATAAGCCAATACCATAAGAAGGCTAAGTTCAAATGTGATGCTTAATACTCACTGCTCAGTGAAAGCTTATTCTTCCAAGTTTAGCTAAGCTCAAGTATCATGCACATGTAGTATGAGACTGTTATCTGCCTGTTTCCACACATTTTCAAACATATTTTCAAACAAGCGAGGCTGGTGAGTGGCTTGTTGGGACCAAATTAATTGCACATAGGTGGAAGAGAATGGGTACAGAACAGTCACTAACATAATTACCATTTTTACCCCTAGAGTAGAGACCCCACCTAAAAAACCAATGATGTTACTTCTCCTGTTTCCACTCCATCCTTTCTGGCAACCCAGTATAAAGGAAGATCACTTCAGTGGGTCATCATTTGATAGACCAATGTACTATTGGAAGCATCAACACTTCGAAAACTGCAAAAAAATAATGATGGACACCCTTACCAATGTTAATTTTTCCACCCTTCCTCGATTATGGCAATTAAGCAAGGTTTTTCAAGCTGGACTGCCAATATTCACAGGCATACGTTGAAAAAATCTTTTTTTTTTTTTTTGATATTATATATTTTTGTGTACTAAATTAAAAATGAAAACTACTTTTGTCCATCACTTACCACTTTTTCACAAAACACCATTTTTAAGCTTTCAATTACAGGTTTTTAATTTGATTTTGTCCATTAATTAGTTAAATTCCATGTATATACATTTATTTAAATATCATGTATATATTTTCATCATATATTATGGAAAAAGATGATCTGCTCCGGCAACCCCTCACGGGAGCAGCCGAAAGAAGAAGAAGAAGAATTAAATATTAGTATTTCATTTTAATGATAATTTGTTTGAATTTACTATTCTCTAACATTAAAATCTGTGTAAAGCAAAGCAATTATTTTGCTTGATAAAGTTGGTTTACATGTTGGGAAGTGAAAATTCTGTGTATCTGACTGGTTCAATAATCTGGGCACACAAAATTCCCACATTTTCTTTGTGAGTGGGACCATAGAGCCAAGAATCTGCATTGGGTGCAGAAGGAATGACCAGCTAGTAAAAAGCAACAGTTGGTGCCAAAAACAACATCAGGCCTTGCTTGGTGGATCCAGATAAAGTGATGTTACCACTGCTTCATATGAAGCTTGGTTTAATTAAGTAGATTGTCAAAACCCCATTTTTTATGTATTTGTGCCATAAGTGTCAGAGGATCAAATAGAAGAGGGCATTTTTGCCTAACTTGATATTACAAAGCTGATTTCTGATACAGAACTTAATGGTGCAATGAATGACTTAGAATAAGAGGCTTGGGTATCATTCAAAATATTGAAGTTTTTAGGTTACAAGAACAACCAAAATTATAAAGAAATGGTGAAAAAAATATTAGTTTAATTTAAGTAATTGGGTTACAACTTGAATCTCAAAGTTCTCTTTTTGGATTTGCATTTGGATATTATCCCAGAACATCTTGAGTGAAAAGCAGGGTGAAAGACTCCATTAGGATATCAAAAATATGGAAAGATGGTACTAGGGACATTATGATGTCAATATAATGGCAGACTATTGATGGATGAGTCACAGGGACAAAACGGAAAAAGGGTACAAAGAACAGGCCACCAAATAAAATTTTAGATTAAAAAAGGTAAGAAGTGGCAAAAACTGCAGAAGTTATAAGTCAATAAATATGTATTGTTGGTTTTTTTTTTGCATTTATGCTTGAAAATATTAGACTAAATATTTTCATTCATCCATCCATTATCCAACCCGCTATATCCTAACTACAGGGTCACGGGGGTCTACTGGAGCCAATCCCAGCCAACACAGGGCGCAAGGCAGGAAACAAACCCCGGGCAGGGCGCCAGCCCACCGCAGTAAATATTTTCATGTTAAACTTTATTTAAAACAATATTATCAGTCGGTCATTTTCCAACCTGCTATATCCTAACACAGGGTCACGGGAGTCTGCCAACACAGGGTGCAAGGCAGGAACAAATCCCACCACAGGGCACACACTAGGGACAATTTAGGATCACCAATGCACCAAACCTGCATGTCTTTGGACTGTGAGAGGAAACCCAAACAGACACGGGGAGAACATGCAAACTCTATATAGTGAGGACCCGGGAAGCGAACCTGGGTCTCCTTACTGTGAGGCAGCAGCACTACCACTGTGCCACCGTGCTGCCCGAACAATATTGTATACCTGAATAAATTATGTAACTAGTTAAAATTTATATATAGTTCTTTTCAATTTTGCACCATGGTAGCCTACAATAACAAAATGGGCCCATCGCTTGTGCAGATCAGGCACTGACATTCTACCCTCATGCATAAGCTATAGAAAAAAATATTATAAGAAAAGTGTGCAAATAAACAAGGTTCTACTGTCTTAGTTGCAACATTTGGCTGTGCATTGGTGACTGTTTCAAAACATGTCACATGAAAGGACGTGCACTAAATCTGATCAGTACAACAGTGAACTCTAGACTCTTATCTGCTGTATTTATGTTGACATTTTAGTATTTCTCTTGCAATTAATAACATTTTTCTTGTTGAAATAAATGCAATGCTTTTAGCTTGTATTTAAGGTTTAAAATAACACTAAAGTGGCTACACAATCAGATATTTTTCAACATTATTGACGGAATTGTACAGTATATGGTTAGTCCTAGCATCAATCCCGCACACAAACACATTCATGTATACCAGGCCTTTTTAAATTTTACACACATGGCCCTAATATATAGAGCACCTTGAGAAAAACCTACATAGACGTGGGCAGAATGTAAAAAAGCACAAGAATAGTGACCAGACCCAGGAATCAAACTAAATCTCTGAGACCTGTGGGGCAGCAGTTCTAACCACTGTGCCTCTCTCTTCACAGTATACTAAATAATAGTTAAACGGAGATCTCAGGACAAATCCATAATGACAGTCACAAGGCAGGGATTCAAGTACAGTGCTAACCACTGACATACTTTTTAATTAGTAGAAAATAAATTGTGCAACATTGATTCTATAAAGAAGAAAACATGCCATTTAGGATCAATGTGAAAAATGAGCATGCAGGATTTGAAAACACAGAAGTCAGATCAAGATGCATTGTATCTACTGATAAATCTGACATTTGTGGTTTCCCATGATGACAAGCTAAAACTGATTTTTGGCAGTGAAGCTGACAAAATTCTAACTTATAGCCTACTTCAGTTTTGGCCAAAACAGACACTTTCTTTTCCAGCCCTAACTCCTTTTAGAAATATCATTACAGAGGCATGTGGAACATCATTTTACTTTTTAATGTCTGGCCAAATATATTACAGTGGAGTTTAATGAGGATGCAGCATAAGAAGATGCACCCACAGCTTTTTTGGCAAAATGACCAAATGTATAAAGGCAATAACATGACAGTGCCTGTCTTTAAGTAAAGCTAATTTGATCAAAATCTTTCTGCTGGCCAAGGCTGACTTTGTTGTAGCTAGTGTTTGGTCAGGCATGCCTAGTGGTCACTTACATAGCAAGAGGGCAGGAGGACTGCATCAGTTTTTTGTTTTTCATTTTGAGTTAATATCCAATGTCCTGCATTTCAGTTCAAGCTATGTTTTTCTAACGACGGGAGTACCCACTCAAAAAACCTCTCAGGACTCAAAAACACATGCTGCCTTCTAGCGCATCAAGTGTCATGGCTCTGTTACTGAAATCTCTTCTGTTTTCTTACTTTAAGGTTAACATATTACAGTCACTGACACAGTTTGCTAAACGTAAAATGGAGGGAGTCACTCCCTAATTTAATTATGCCTGGTTCACAAATTATTTGTTAAAATGTTGTGGCCCCCGGCCGGGACGCCCAGGAGGACGTGAGGAGGGCTTGTGCCTCCTCCAGACCGCGAGGGGGCGTCCGTCCTGGTTCTATTGGGAGCCACGGGTCGAGGGCATGGAAGCCCTACCCTGTAGGGGCCCGTGGTTACCGCCAGGCGGCGCCCCGATGCCGGTTCATCCCGTGTGGCCCTCGGCCGGGGATGGAGCCCGGCGGGGCGCTTAGAGGACCGGAGGAGGGCATGTGCCTCCTCCAGACCGAGTGGGGGCGTCCGTCCTGGTTAGACAGGGGGCCTCGGGTACAGGGCTTGGAAGCCCAGCCCTGTAGGGACCCGTGGCCACCGCCAGGCGGCGCCCCAGTGCCTGTTTATTCCGGGAGCCCGGCACTTCCGCCACACCAGGAAGTGCCGGGGAAGACGACCGGGGAGACACGGACGGCTTCCGGATGCGCAGCCGGCACTTCCGCCACACAGGGGTGTGGCCACCGTTAAGTGCCGGAAGCAGCTGGAGCCCATCCGCTCCCCATAAAAGGGGCCGCCTCCCTCCAGTCAGCGGTGGAAGTCGGGAGGCAGAAGGACTGAGCTGGAGAGAGAGGACGGGAGGCGGCCAGGACAAAGGCAAAGAGACTGTGGGCCCTGGACTTTGGGGAAATCAGTGCAAGAGGCACTGGGGTTCGTGAGTGCACGTGACATTTATATGATTGTAAATAGTGTAAATAAACGGTGTGTGGGTGAAACAATGATGTCCGTCTGTCTGTGCCAGGGCCAGCGTTCACAATGTATACATCTCAACCAAAATTAGCTGAGGTTACAATCTGAAAGCTTTCTAGGCAGCCAACAGTCTTCCTAAACTGAGTTTCCAGTGCTTCTCTTATATGTGATTACACCAGTAGGCATAATTTCTCTAATTTCATGACTGTACTTAATGATATTTCTTATTACTAATTAAAAGTTAGATAACTTACCTTTAAAACATAGTTTCATCTTATTTAGATATTTATTACCTATATATAAAATCCTAAGCCTGAAAGTGCAACTTTTTTATGTGACATTTTTATGTCGCGCTTTAAATTTTAAAATCTACATATATATGATTGGTATCATTATTTTCAGAATTTCTCGAACTTTAATGTGATGTTGCTAGATTTTCAGATTCTTATTCTGTTTTTAAATTATAAACTAAAACATTCCAAGAACTAACGTCCACAAAACGAGACTTTGTGCCAAGAGATCTAACCATGCCTGGGGCCGGAAATAAAAGACAGAGTAGGACAGCTGCTGTACAGACTTTTAAATGTTCGAAGCGCAGCAAGCCAGCAGCTTATCGAGGAAAGAGGAGGTAAAAAAAAAAACTGTATTTGTTTCCCATTGTAGCACCATTTAAGAGGGGGTTTCGGAGGAGTGACTGCATCTCCTTGGGGTACATGTGGCCTTCCTCTTCACAACGCAAGAAGCAGAGATGTGAAGTAGCTGGCGTGTAGTGCAGGCCGGGTGGGTTGGCGAGTGAAGGTAGGGAACCCCCTAGTTTTCAATAAAGTTTATGGTATCAGTTTTAAGTATTTGGTATCAGATTCGGTATTATAGCGATAGCAGTTCTTTACTCATTACGGTAACATAAAAGATCATATATTTAACTCTTACATTTTTTTCTTTTTCAGAAAGCAACAGAAGACATCATAATCAAGTAGATATTTGTAGTGGGTTGGACTGTATTCAAAAGGCATTGGCAGAAAGTAGGAAATAACGCTGGATGGAGCAGTTGTTCCAACACCAAGCACATCCACCCACAGCTGGCTGATTTAGCATTCCCAAACTTAAATGACACGTCTTTGGGCAGAAGAAACCACAGCACCAAGCAGACATAGGCAGAGGTGTAAGTTTAGCCAAGACAGTGCCAAGGCAACAGTCTGAATCCTGAACTCTAACGCTCTACAATCTCTTCAAAAATACCATTCCTTGCTTTCTTTGTATTTATTCATTTAAACAATATACTATACTGGAAACTGGGCCTATTTTTTCATTTTTCATTGGGTTTTGCATTGTGTAAATGTGATTATCATCACAGTGGATTAAATGGAGAAGTTCTGCTTGTGAAGGGACACACCCAAATCTTTTTTTTTTTTTTTGGACTTGATAATGTGGTAAAGCTTCACACTCTCTCATTCCTTAAAGAGTAAGCATTCTCAACTGTTCTTGCATTTCCTTTTGTTCGTTAGGCAGTGGTGGCTAGGGTGTTTTAAACCATAAGGCAGACAGTTTTACCCCATCTCTTTAGTCTTTAATCTGCCTATACCCAAAAGATAGAATGACTTCCTGGTGCCAGTTCTGCAGAAGGCTGATTGATCTTGTGAAGAAAGGGGCTGAAAGCACCCCAAGGTGATGTGGTCGCTCCTCCGAAACCCCCTGTTATACGGTGATACAATGGGAAACAAATAGTTTTTTTTTTTACCTCCTCTTTGCTCGATTGGATGCTGGCTTGCTGCTGCTGCCGTGGCGTGTGATCTGCATCTCGCGTGTCACTTCGAACATTTAAAAGCCTGTGCAGCAGCTGTCCTTTTGTCTTATTGCCTTGTCTCTCTTCTCCCCCAGGCATTCTCTGCTCCTATTGTGGTCCCACTACTTTAATTGACAGACGAAACTGTCCCCTTCGACTACAAATTGAGCTTGATTCACTCCTGAAAGAGACTTATGTTTGTTTGAAGTGTTTGAATAATGTTTCTGTCTCTAAAATCCCCTGTGTGTATCTGTGCAACTCTGTGACCCAAGTGTAACAATCTGCTACAGCATGTGCCATTCTGCAAAGCATAGCTACCTGTGCACACAAAAGGATTTGCAGTAAGTGCCTACACGTTTTTAAAATAAATCTGTAATGCAAAAAACTGAGGCAAAAATCAGGCAGGACGTCATACAAGAAAGTGAGCAAAGAGAAACAGTAAATACACCAAAAAGGTGAAAATCCAAAAACAGAAATCAAGAACAAGTAGAAAATCCAAACAAGTATGAAAATCACCACCAAAACATCAACAAAAAACATTTAAAAAACAAGGATGTTTTAGAGGTATGAAATACAATGCATAAACTAATCACCATCTGCAAGTTTATGGCTCCTGGCCTTCCATGATGTGACTGGTGTGTAGTAAGTTTTGCATAGCAACAGCCATTAATGAGAGGAACCTAAAGCTACTGGTAGGAATATATGAGGACTAGAAGCAAAGAAAAAATGTCGTGCACCATCTTTGGTAGACAAATTAGTAACAACTATACTTGTTGATTTACTTTATGCAGTCTTTAAAGTAAAATAAAATAAAGTTCATGTCTCATATGAAACATTTTTAAATAGGTCAATTATAAGTCCCAATAGAGGTTAACAAAATTTGCTGTGGATTTTGCTGGAATGCTTAATAATACATATTAATGTAACAATCCATGTGTTTCTTTCCAATTGTCATGTAAAAGCCCTCTACTGTAGAGGTACTGTTTTTAAAATTTTTCCCATTCATGTTATTTTGTGATGATACACATTCAGAAATAACTTCTCTTCTTTACCTACGAGACACTGATGATATCTCAGGACAGAGTTTGTAACAACTCGGTGATCCTTTGAACCACAAGGTAATAGTGGGAAGGGTAATTTGTGCAGTAAGCCATGAACTTAGTAACTATTCCTAGATTTTCATCTCCTATGATGTTTCAGGATAATTACCTCTGGGGTAGCATTACATCTCTGCACACACTAATTTTCCAGAGTGATATAGTGATTAATCACAGTACTTGCTGGAGCCATTTGATTGGTTAGGAGATTAAAAAAAATTACAACCAAAGTCATTAACAGTCAAACATAAATCAAATCCTAATTAAAATAGATATGGAAGCTTTCCAGGAAGTACTGTACAATGAATTTTCCAAACTTGATTCCTGTGAATGGACTTTTGTCTTAATTTCTGACATGTGCTCTTTTACTAAAGTATTGCAAACAATAAAAATCAATATCATTAAAACCAATGTTAATTTTAAAATTTCATTTATTACTCCTTTACTCCATAGCCAGAAGAATAGTAATGTTTGACATAGCTTCTGCAGCATTGTTCTTGATTAATTTTCAGAACCAACTTGGTACAAAAACAGGTTGTACTGAGTCCACAGCCTTTGATGGTAGCATCAGAACCAACCCTGAACATTATGGCAATCATTCTTAGTGTGCAGCAAACCACACATGAACATTTAAATACACTTGGCCAGCAGACTCACCAATCAGCCTAACATGTTTGTCTTTGGGCTGTGAGAGCGTAAGGAGTACCTCAATGCAGGAACATAGTGAAAGTGCAGACTGCTTACAGACAGAGCTTAGAACAGGATTTAAATGCCAGAATGCAGACCTCTGGGACCACAGTCATAACCACCGTGCATCCCACTTATTAATCAATTGTACTAAATATAAAACCTTATTAATCAATTATACTAAATATAGCACGCTACTATGCATAACGTATGTACATATTTTTATGCATATAGTTTTCCACATTCTTTTCCACAATGTGCATTTTAAAGGTGGCATGGTGAAGTACATCAGGCAATACTGCTACACAGCACAAGCAGTTGGGGTTTAAATCTCTTGGAATGGTGTAACAATCTCTACCAGTTTAGAGCTTGCATATGTTTTTGTGATGTTTTCCTCCAATCAGTTTGGTTTTCCTTCCACATTTAAAAGGAATATATATTAAGTTTATTGTGACTTGCAGGGTGTGATTTAGTGTGTTCTTTGAAGTACTGGCATTCTGTCCAGGGTTGGCTCCTGCCTTGTGCCCAAGGGCTGGATAAATTTCATCCATCTGCGAACCTAAAGTTGGATTAAATGAGTTCAGTACATGGATGAATGCACACTTTATCCCCATTTTGAATTTTCTAAAGAATACTTCAAGATATCTAAAAACAGCTTAGTACATGTATCTATTTAAATACCAAAAAATAGTCAGAAAATGCCATCTGATTCATTAAAATTTTCACAGAAAATCTTTTAGTGATATCCCATAAAGAAGAAGATTTCAAGATATTAATAGCATTATAACAGTGTTGACAAATTGCATCAGCCTGGAGTTGGCATACGTTATGTGTTGCCAACAGCACAAGCTAGTATTTCATCATTTAAATGACCAGCTTCAGCGCCAGCTGCAGGGGAGCCTATAAAAATGGCCTAAGTGATATAAAGAGCAAGAATCCATTGGGTTAGTGTTGCCGAACACCTCACAATGCTACATTATCTTAAAATGCATTTCAGATAACGTTAAAATATTGTAAAACTTATTTTTGTATAGAAACATAGCATTCTCAAACCACTTAATGCAGGGTTGCAGTGGGCTGTAACCCACAACAGCAATATGAGCACATGGCTGGAACAAACCTTGATGAGAATAGCAGGTTATCCCCAGGCTGACTTATTTTTGAAATATTTTACATACTGCATGTATTCATTGATCAGTTTATTTTGTTGGCTTAATCTAATTTTTGATTTAATTAAATATGTAAAAATTATTTCCAAGCAGTATCTGGCTTAGGGTAAGTACAAACCATGAACAGGTTACCAGTTCATCATCTTTGAGATGGGGAAAGAGAAGTAGAGAACTTGGAGAAAACCTCACACAGACATGATGAAGACATGTAATTGCACAGAAAGAATAATGAGACTGATTTCTCATCTGGCCCTAAAGGGAACAGAATTAACCATCATGCCACAAAAACATTTTCAGATAATGTGTAATTATTCACACTTTGCAAATGCTGTTCAATATCTTTGCAACTGTTAATTTAATTTACAAGACTTATTTTTTTAACAAACAGATACTCTTAGATATTGTGGCATTGATGCCCAGGAGGACCGGAGGAGGGCTTGTACCTCCTCCAGACCGCGAGGGGGCGACCGCCCTGGTTACGTTGGGGGCCACGGGTAGAGGGCTTAGAAGCCCAGCCCTGTAGGGACACGTGGCCACTGCCAGGCGGCGCCCCGGTGCCTGAACAACCCTGGAGCCCAGCACTTCCACCACACCAGAGGGCTTCCGGGTGCGCAGCCGGCACTTCCGCCACACTGGGGCGTGTCTGCGGAGTGCCGGGAAGCAGCTGGAGCCTATCTGGGTTCCTATTTAAGGGGCCGCCTCCCTTCAGTCGAGAGCGGAAGTCGGGTGGAAGAGAGACGGAGCTGGAGAAAGGACTGGAGGCGGCCAGAAGGCGATTGGACTGTGTGGCCTGGACATTTGGGGATTGGTGCTGGAAGCACTGGGGCTCCGAGAGTCGCGCTGTCTGGAAGGATGGCCAGGCCGGCGTTGCGACGCAGGAGGCCACACCGAGGCAGGGGCCTCGGAGTGACGGGATCCAGGAGGTGAGTGCCCTGCTCTGCAGTAAACGGCCCTTCAGGGTCAGGCTTACCTTGTTTCCCACAGGGAGGGACGATCTGGATCCACGTCCGTGGCAGGAGCACACCGGGCCACGGGCTGTTGACAGCACGAGGGCGGCAGCGGAGGAGGCTGCGAAATCGGAGCCGCTGCAGCTCAAAGAACCGCAGCAGCTGCGAGGCTGCCAGGAGGCACGTCACCACACCCAGAGAAGGGGAGACAAGATGGCCGCGGGCCGGAAGTCCCGCCCGCTGACAGGCACGGGATTGGCCAGTGTGTCTTGTGTGCCAGCCAATGACGGTACAGAGGCGGGACCAAGGAATGCCAGTCTCGTGCCGGGAAGAGACCCGATTGGGCCAGAGGGAGTGGCCCACAGGAGGCAGACGACGAGTGCAGCTGATGGACAGGTAAGCCCACCGAAGTCTGTCTCACCTTTCTTGCAGATGCTAAGTGCTCTCGCCGTCCAGCTGGAGAAGCTGAAGGAGAAGGTGGTCGCGTCTTCGGAGACGCTGCGTGGTGCGGAGGAACGGCGCGTCTCTGGAGCCTTTGGCCGGCAGAGTACGGCGGGGTAGGTAAGTCTTGCCCTCCCCGTACAGCATGAGGGAGGATTCGCCGAAAACGACCATGACTATAATAAGAATGACTGGCAGCAAGTAGGCAATCCTCCAACAGTGGACGCGGCGCTGCAGGCTGCACGCGAAGCGAGGAGACAGAGATTGCATGGGCTGGCAGGACAGGGGCGGATGAGTGCCCAGGGACGCAGATGGGACTGGATTTGAGCTTTCACCATGTTCAGACCCACACCATCAGCACGTCCAAAAGGAAAAGGCAGAACCGAGGAGTAAACCCGGTTCCTCTAATAGGATGGAACATGTCGCTGGGTGTGCGCGTCCGGTGAAGGACTGTCCTCTGCTGAGGCAGAGGGAAACCCCTGGGCGGGTGGAGGAGCCGCCTGCGAGAGCGGCCCTGCCAACGACGAACGGACGGGCATGGAACCTGAGGCGGAGGAGCCAGACAGGTAAGTCGCGGGCTGTCGGTAGGGGGGGGAGAGCGCTGCCGGTACAGAAACCGGTGGGACGCTCGGTGCGAGTGTCCAAGCAGTGCTTCAGACCCTCCCTTTTGTCTTTCCACAGGACCGAAGCCCCGACGAGCACTGGGGCCGACGCCGTTAAGAACCTGCCCTCCTGGAACGGGCCGCTCCGCGGGAGAACTCCCCACCGGAGTGCGGATGGTGCCCCGGCTGGCAGGGACGGTGAAGGCGAGAGCGGCGCAGACCAGAGGGGCGCGTTGGCCGCGGAGGGGGTACCGAAGTAGGGTGTTCCAGGGTGCCGTGATAGACCCTGGGTGCGTAGTAGGACCCACTCCGGGGACGTGCTGCCCTCTCGGAAAGTGCCACTCAGACCGACATGTCTTCGCTGGCTGTGGGGGCACTGGCACTGTGGGGCTTGTACCTCCTCCATGAAGTGCTTGGGGGAAGAAGACAGGGGACACCCGGAGGGCTTCCGGAGGGCTTCCGGGTGCGCAGCTGGCACTTCCGCCACACTGGGGCGTGTCTGCGGAGGAGTGCCGGGAAGCAGCTGGAGCCTATCTGGGTTCCTATTTAAGGGACCGCCTCCCTTCAGTCGAGAGCGGAAGTTGGGTGGAAGAGAGACAGAGCTGGAGAAAGGACTGGAGGCGGCCAGAAGGTGATTGGACTGCGTGGCCTGGACATTGGGGGATCGGTGCTGGAGGCACTGGGGATGCACTTAAATACTGTAAATATTGTAAATAAAGGGTGTCTTGGGTAAACTAATGATGTCCGTCTGTCTGTGTCCAGGTTCAAGTTCACAGTGGCGTAGCCGACAGGATACTCCACCTGGGTCGAGGTGGGGACCTGTGTTTAAAACAAATTATTCTGTGGACGGCCCGGTGCAGCAGTGGACCCCACACACTCGCCGCGGGAGCGGCACGTGCACAACCCCATGGACCGCTGCCAGACCGCAGTATGGCCATATTCCCCGGGTGCGGAAGAAGGAGAACGGGCATCGCCAGAGTACAGCAGGCTCCGAGAATCACGCTGTCTGGAAGGATGGCCAGGCCGGCGTTGCGACGCAGGAGGCCACACTGAGGCAGGGGCCTCGGAGTGACGGGATCCGGGAGGTGAGTGCCCTGCTCTGCAGTAAACGGCCCTTTGGGGTCAGGCTTACCTTGTTTCCCACAGGGAGGGACGATCCGGATCCACGTCCGTGGCAGGAGCACGCCGGGCCACGGGCTGTTGACAGCGCGAGGCCGGCAGCGGAGGAGGCTGCGAAATCGGAGCCGCTGCAGCTCAAAGAACCGCAGCAGCTGCGAGGCTGCCAGGAGGCACGTCACCACACGCAGAGAAGGGGAGACAAGATGGCCGCGGGCCAGAAGGAATGCCAGTCTCGTGCCGGGAAGAGACCCGATTGGGCCAGAGGGAGTGGCCCACAGGAGGCAGACGACGAGTGCAGCTGATGGACAGGTAAGCCCACCGAAGTCTGTCTCCCTGTTTTCGCTGGTGGCTCTGCGCGAGCCGGAGGAGTCCCTTTGGCCCGCAGAGTCACCTTTCTTGCAGATGCTAAGTGCTCTCGCTGTCCAGCTGGAGAAGCTGAAGGAGAAGGCGGTCGCGTCTTCGGAGACGCCGCGTGGTGCGGAGGAACGGTGCGTCTCTGGAGCCTTTGGCCGGCAGAGTACGGCGGGGTAGGTAAGTCTTGCCCTCCCTGTACAGCATGAGGGAGGATTCGCCGAAAACGACCGTGACTATAATAAGAATGACTGGCAGCAAGTAGGCAATCCTCCAACAGTGGACGCGGCTCTGCAGGCTGCACGCGAAGCGAGGAGACAGAGATTGCATGGGCTGGCAGGACAGGGGCGGATGAGTGCCCAGGGACGCAGATGGGGCTGGATTTGAGCTTTCACCATGCTCAGACCCACACCATCAGCGTGTCCAAAAGGAAAAGGCAGAACCGAGGAGTAAACCCGGTTCCTCTAATAGGATGGGACATGTCGCTGGGTGTGCGCGTCCGGTGAAGGACTGTCCTCTGCTGAGGCAGAGGGAAACTCCTGGGCGGGTGGAGGAGCCGCCTGCGAGAGCGGTCCTGCCAACGACGAATGGACGGGCATGGAACCTGCGGTGGAGGAGCCAGACAGGCAAGTCGCGGGCTGCCGGTACAGAAACCGGTGGGACGCTCGGTGCGAGTGTCCAAGCAGTGCTTCTGACCCTCCCTTTTGTCTTTCCACAGGACCGAAGCACCGACGAGCGCTGGGACCGACGCCGTTAAGAACCTGCCCTCCTGGAACGGGCCGCTCCGCGGGAGAACTCCCCACCGGAGAGCGGATGGTGCCCCGGCTGGCGGGGACGGTGAAGGCGAGAGCGGCGCAGACCAGAGGGGTGCGTTGGCCGCGGAGGGGGTGCCGAAGTAGGGTGTTCCAGGGTGCCGTGATAGACCCTGGGTGCGTAGTAGGACCCACTCCGGGGACGTGCTGCCCTCTCGGGAAGTGCCGCTCAGACCGACATGTCTTCGCTGGCTGTGGGGGCACTGGCACTGTGGGGCTTGTACCTCCTCCAGACCGCGAGGGGATGACCGCCCTGGTTACGTTGGGGGCCATGGGTAGAGGGCTTGGAAGCCCAGCCCTGTAGGGACCCGTGGCCACCGCCAGGCGGCGCCCCGGTGCCTGAACAACCCTGGAGCCTAGCACTTCCACCACACCAGGAAGTGCTGGGGGGTAGAAGACAGGGGACACCCGGAGGGCTTCCGGGTGCACAGCCGGCACTTCCGCCACACTGGGGCGTGTCTGCGGAGGAGTGCCGGGAAGCAGCTGGAGCCCATCCGGGTTCTTATTTAAGGGGCCGCCTCCCTTCAGTCGAGAGCGGAAGTTGGGTGGAAGAGAGACAGAGCTGGAGAAAGGACTGGAGGCGGCCAGAAGGCGGTTGGACTGTGTGGCCTGGACATTGGGGGATCGGTGCTGGAGGCACTGGGGGTACACGTAAATACTGTAAATATTGTAAATAAAGGGTGTGTTGGGTGAACTAATGATGTCCGTCTGTCTGTGTCCGGGTTCAAGTTCACAATATGAACAGGTAAACTTTCATTATATTTGTACTCTCTTGTAATATTAATAATATTACATTTTAATTATAAAAAAAAAAAATTCACACAAAACAGTATAAATGATTAAGGTTTTGGTTTTATTTTCTTCATTCTGTGCTTTACTTTTACCATTTTACTTTTAAGTGAAGTTTTTGCTTTGTCCAGTTTAATGTCATTTCCATCTTTGAACATCTTGCCTATGAATTATGTTTCCTTGGCAACCACAGACTGCAGGTAGAAGCTAAAATGAATTACATACAAACCTTGATGAAATAAAGAAATGATGCATATTTGTGAGATGGAGCAAACTGAAGAAGGCAAGCCAAATCAAAATTCTTTAGAAACAAAGCAACCTAAAACTTAAATGACAAACATGCTCCCAGATGTGCATTACTTAAGAGAATGTTTGTTTTAGATTTTCTGCATCTATCATCTTAATAGTTCTTGTCTAGATATGACTTCTCCATGCAATCTAACCATTTTGCTGCAATGGTCAAATGGGGAAATAATTTGTTCTGTTTCCTTGGATGACAAAAATTCAAATTAAGTTGTTTAGACAGACATTTGTTTCAAGTAAGGTTTGTTTGGGTAGTGTGATACTGCAGTATTAGTTTCATTAGTACTTACTGACCTTAGGCTTAAGATCAAACTTCACTTATTTTTCAAAGTGATTTTAATAATTAAATAGTTATATGTGGAAGAAAAAAGACAGCATTGGTACAAAGAAAACATCCAATGTGAAACAAACATCTTAATGTAATTTTTATGATTTAATGGAAAATGAAACATTAATAAAACTTCTTATATCAGAAAGAAAATATCAGTATTTATAGAATCTTGCTATTTATGGCAGAAAAGGACATTGTATAAATCATATATTTAATTTAAATGTAACTGATCTTTTTTGAAATATGCATATTTATATTTTATTATTTATGCATTTAAGGCTTACTTGAAAATTCATATGAATACATTACTGGTACAGTACTAATAATGTATAAAATGACTGAAGAACCTACTGTGTTGGCAATGGATTCCATTAAAGCCAATGGGACATTTGCAGATGTAACCTATAAAGGTGTCTCCCCTGTACGTTTCACTTATTTCACAGGTCCCACCATTGTGACAGGGATTTGGATGACAAGGTCCTTTTAAAACAAAAAGACAAAACGTTCAGTTAGATTAGGTGTCCTTAAACAGTAATTTTAAATTCAACATACACCCTTTTTCTGTTATTCAATTGGCTCACCCCAAAGAAGAATATTGGGCCAATTCAGATTTATCAATTAATTTTTACAAAAGCCACACAGGAAGGAGAAGGGCATGTAGACTCCACAGACAGTGAGCACACCAAGAATCAAACCTAGATCCCTGACACTGAGAAATACATAGCAACTGTCAATTTATTTTTACGCAACTAGGAGGCTTCGCCCCCTGCTTGCTTCACTCAACAACCCCTGTGTTTGGTTAATCGGATTAACAATTTTAATTTATTTTTATTTGGAATTATTTCAATTTCATTATTTGCACTTTTACTTAAAAGCTTCATTAAAAACAATATTTTTTGGAGACATATTGTGACAACGCATCGTATAACTGCCCGTGAGTGAGTAGTGTTTCTGTTTCTCTAATAAATAATTCAACTTTTTCTAATGTTTGTCCCTGTGATTTATTGATTGTCATAGCAAAAGCTATTCTCACGGTAAACTGTAAACATTTTAATACGAATGGCATATCACAATCTCCTTTGATGTGTAATGATATTCTCGGAATATATACATTACCTTTCTTTTTTGCCTGTTAAAATTTGCATCGTGATCTGTGATCATAAATATACACCTGACCGAAATGTGAATTCTTTGAAATTCAACTCGTCGTTGCTTTAATTGTTCCGGGACCACAGATTCTCATAGTGTATGGTCTATTATTGTGTAAATCCACGTTTTGTGCATTAAATGATGCGAATGCGAAATGACTTTGTTGTCTACTGTTTGCCTTTTATTTCTGACCTTGATTTGTTCTGCTCTTTTTTCAATTACATCTGGTTCATTGATTAATCACATTTTGTTTTTAGGTAATGCAATCTTTTCTATATTTTCTTTGATACTGTACCGACATATATGATAGTGTCAAAAAAGTTTTACTTGAACAATCTCTGACTTCATAACCCGAAACACAACTTTCTAGCACCCTCTCCAATCCCTCATCCCCCGCATCTTGCCCCCCCCATCGCATCAATCAATAGCCCGCTATAAGTCTTCCGTGCTGTACCCTCCCCTCCCTCAATTGGACTGAACAACTACTTAAAACCAAAAAGGCCTCAACCTGGATGGGACGCTAGTGCATGTGTATCGCACCATCATTTGTTTGAGCCTTTTGAATTCCACTGCTTTCATAATCTCTTATCTGCCTTTTTTTCTCTCCAATGCCTTTGGGTCTGCATTCTCCATATTGTCCTTATACACTTTATATGTGTTGAGAGCACATGATCTGTCTGCACTACGTGTTTTTACTGTGACTGACTGTTTTTTGATGGATGCGCTCTTATATGATATCTTTTGTAAATAGGGTGTGTCATTCAAGAATCTCATGTTCCACGTCCCCGCAAGAAAGCCCTGGGACAAAATCTTGGCACCAAGTCTTATGTTTACGGTCCCCGCGAGATGCTCCGTGGCAAGGCTCTTTTATCTTGCGGGTCTTTTAAATGTCTACCGAGAACTTCCGAGAAGATCACGTATCGTCACCTTGCTTTTGCTTTCCAGGATTTCTTTTTATAATAGAGAGATATGACTTGTATAGCCAGCTTATTAACAGAATGTGTAATTAATTGCACCTCCTCTCAAATTTCAATTACCATATAAACCATAACATGTAGGGTTGCAACCCATCCTAGTAGTACTGGGCACAAGTCGATCTGGAATTGATAATTAACGTAACCTTCAAGTCTTTCGGGTTGTGGGAGAAAAACTACAGAACCTGAAGGTAACCCCAAACACATGAGAGGAGAACACGTAAAATCCACATGCACAACAACCAGGTGCATAATTCAAACACAGTATGCTAGATCCATAAATTGCTAACAATTGTGCTACCTTGCGGCCCATATAAAATATATACAAGTAAATAATTATGCAATAAAATTTCCTCTTAAATGATGCATGCATTTATCAAGCTAGGTTTATAAATAAATCAAATAGGCAATGGACATTTACAATAGACCTAAGGGTTTTAAAACAGAAATCTTGGGAGTTGCATGTTCCTAGTGCACATTTTCCACAGTCCAAACCTACTGCATATTAATGAACATTGCTCAGAAAAAAAAAACACCCATTCATTATCAAATCTGCTTCATCCTAGTAAGGGTAGCTGGGCTGCTGAATAATGTCAAACATCAATGCAAATTACAAAAAAACTGCTAACAAGTTGTCGCAAATCTGTATACAAATTAGATCACCATAAAAGGGAGAGCAGTCCAAAACACAGTATTACTAGAGTCATTTTGTCAGTCAATCTGCTGCAAACTAGGCAACCGTTTTTAATTTGGAAAATTAGTTTTTTGTATTATAAATTTTCTTCGCATATTATGAAAAATGGTTCAGCTCTACCAAACAATGTATGAAGATCTGTTGATAAGGTTTCTTGAGCAGGGCCATCATAACAGCATTATAGGCCCCCTGGGTAAAGCAGTGCACTGGGGGTCCCTACCTACACAACCATTCAGCAAGTCACAACATATATAGATTAGCATGGGGCCCCCGGGCAACTCCCCAGCATGCCCATGCGTTAAGACAGCCCTGTACTTGAGACACATTTGTGGCACTTCAATTAAGACTAAGGACTCATCTCTTCACTCTCAATTTCTAGTTCTATAGCATTAACTAATTAAAACAGAACCTAGCATGTTTTATTATGATGGCAGATTCTCCAACTGAGTTACATTCTCCTTGTGGCTTTCTCCAAAGTACTAGGGTGTTGTACCATGTTAATCATTATGAATGTAGTGAGAAGTCAAGCAGAATTGTGTTTCCTCGCACATTCTAAAAACACTTTTGTTAGTAATGTGTGCATGACAGTGCACTGCAATCATCTGGCAGCTGGTTCCTGCAAGTCCAAAGTTACTGGAATATGCTTCAGCTTCACCAGACCCTAAATCTGATAAAGCATGTCAGGTAATGGATGAATGGATGGTTCAAGTAGATAATGAAATTTGAGCTTCTCTGGTCAGAGCATAGTGCCTTCTTGTGTGCCTGTTTATATGGGGAGACTGAATTTGAAAAACTGTTCATTTTTATACTATACATTTTAAATATTTTTTTAAACAATAACTATTTATCAATATTTTGTCATTCAATCACTTAAATATATTTTATTTTAATGCTCATTTTATCTGTAGCTGTATGTTACAGATACTTTCTGACTCTAGATATACTAAGAATCAAGATGCAGGCCTCCATAGGAGATACAACCAAGAAACATACAGAAGAACATGAAAAGTTGCACACAAAGTACTTTGTATATGAATTTTATGAAAACATTTGGAATTTGTGTTCCATTATATGAAAAATGCAACTCTTTTATTGAAAAACAAGGGTCTAGCAAAGTGTGGTGAACTTAAATAGAGGTTCGTGGCTGTGAGCAGTATTGTATTAACAGTGTGCTCGGGCTCATGGGGAGGGCATAGGTGCATGTGGGCAGTGCAGCTCATTAGTGTTTTGGGAATCATAATCAACATAACTACTCCCACTATTATATTAAAAAGCCTGAGCAGGATAGACAGGGGAAGGAGAAAGTGATATTGAAAATGAAGAAAAGAGACAAAAGGATATACGTAAAGGGTACAGAGTTTAAAAGGAAGGAAAGAAGGAAATGTAAAGCAGGATCGCAGCAGAGTGGAGGAAAGTGGTTGATGTTCAGGGGAAAGGATCACTCCTGCTGAAAAGGGAAGCAGGACTCTTGAGGATCCCGACTGAATGGTATTTGATGGTAGCAGAGGCAAGAGATGGACTGAAGAATGACAGCTGTTACTGGTGGATGTCTGCCCTTGCTGGGGAGACCTAACAGGGTGAGCAGAGGAGACATTAATTTTAAAGGGATTTGCACCAAGGCTCGTCTTAGGTTCTACAAATGGATCCTGATATTTGTTTTAACCTTGGCTTTTAATCTATTCAGGGATTATTTATTTATTGAATTTTTAACCTCCAGCAAGAACAGTTTTTTTATTTAATATTTATTGGATGGATTGCACGGCACTTTCTTTATGAAAGAACACTTTACTGTTTCTTAAAAGAACTAAACACCTATTACTTTGTTTATGTGTTTTCATTGCCTAGACCATCCTCGGTTTATGTTGGATTCAAGAAGGGAATACTACCTGCAGGAACCCAGGCATCACACAAAGCTACCACCAACTTTGCTCAAAGAATAGATTTAGACAAGTCATTTAATGACAAAATCTTTTACCTAGGGTCTAAAAACATGCTTCCCTTTATCAGAGCAGTGGGTGACATTTGAGTAATCTCTGTCTCAATTTTTGAAAACTGAGAATTAGTATTTGCATAACAATTATCTCCTCCAATTTCTCTTAAAAAAAGTTTTGCCCTTAAACTGCTGGTAGCTCGTTCCTGGACTTTCCGCAGTGAAGCAAAAACTATTCATTGCACATCTAAATAACTGACTTCTGTGAAGAAATCATTCTGGCAGTCTGCCACCTTTATGAATTTCTTCTTGTCATAAATGTAGGCAGGCAGAAAAATTATAAAATAAAAGCAAGCTATCAGTATTTCATAAGAAATTACATTTTTTATGATATAATGAAGCACTCATGTGTGAAATGCAACATGTCTGTCACAAAATATTTATTTAAAATTCAAGAAAAATCTTTATGAGAAGTCATGTTCTGTGGTTCTTGCGGCTTGAACATTCTGATAGGTTAGAAGAAGTAGAGTATTAACAATAATATTGAAGAAACAACAGCATCATCAACAACAAAACAGACATACAATTACAAGAGTAAAACTAAGGCTTTAATTCCATTAGTGCAGAATATGTGGGCTGCCTTACAGAACTGACACTAAACCATAGTGTTTTGATTAGTAGAATGTCAGATGTGTCAAAGTTGGCTGTTAACTGACATTATAACAAGCTACCATCAAGCAAAAAACCTTGAAATTCAATCTAACATGAAAAAAGGATTTTATAAAACAGATTTGTATTTTGACATAAGAGAAACACACTAAAGTAAATATATTTTCCAGCTTTTTATTTTGATTTTTGAGAGGCAAATCTAAAGTAGTTTTATATGTTTCATGAACACATGCTTGAAAAATGCTATTTATGGTAACATATTAATGAAATACTTAACCATGATTATTTCCTAACCTGCACAAACTGAATAATTAATGCTGGAGTGATTGTTCTGTGATAATTTAAAAGCTATCCAAATATGGATCGCTTAATATATTTTGCTCTTTTAAATACTCCTAGAAAGTACATTCACATTTGAAACCTCAGTGAACAGTGACACACTATACAGTCAATTGAATAGGGATCCATTCAATCTAATTCCCAGATCATTTAATGTGCTTTTTCGCAGTGACTTTCAGTAACTTTCAGAATTCATATATACCATTTGCATAGTGTATAATCAAGGAAGTCCTAACTGAGCAGGTTAAGCTTTTTACTTCAGAAATCCTTGAACAGTCAACCAAGCTATTAAAAATAAGATATTGCAATGCCTCTGACTAGCCTCAAAAATAAGTAGTTTGGTAGAATTCTTATACATATGCTGTGGAAATGTGTCAACTGGATGGGGAGAGACTGGAATCACCTAATTCCTCTCCTGCAGTTTGCTTACTGAGATGTGCCATTAGTGCTGATGTGGTTTTTATCCCAAGGTTTGCTGTATGAGAGGTACCCAGGGGTACCTTTGATGTTCTCATGGAATGCTGGGAGGCACAATCAAACAACCAACCTGATGTTCTGGAACATGTCACCCAACTGTGCAATAAATTTGACAATCTATGCCCCATGATGAAAAAGTGTTATGTCTGTCAGTTTATCTAGTGTGGTCTGCTGGACTGCAGCATAAGCAATGCCCACCTTCCTCTTTAGTTTTAGCCAAATCCTTTGAATTGCATGCTGGAGTAAAAGTCATCACCTGAAATGGTGGGGTAGCGAGTCAAGGAGATACACATTTATTCAGGAAATTGCAGTAAGGGTTGATATCTAAAGACAAACAACTCTTTTCAAAACCAAACCATTAAACTCTGGACTTAGCCAAAAGCTGAACAGCCAGATGTCAGATACAACTGACATACTGTTGCAAAACCTTAGCCCAAAACTGACAACAAAGTTGAAAGGTGAACTGTTATGAGCCAAACCTGAAAAGAAATGCAGTCACTAAAGCCAGTTGCAAAACTGTTATTAGAGTCAAAAGCATTCTAAGACCAAATGATTTTCAATAATATGAGTACACACTGTGATGTTGTACAAGGGTGAAATGCTTAACACTAGAATTACCAAAGCCTATGAAAAAACTTGTAGACCTTGCCCACCTTAAATTCATTCGCACCTCTCCATTCAGTGTCTTTTGTGTTGTGAATGTGTTGATAAACCTAAGTAGCAAGCAGCCTGCTATACCATCTTTCCATCAATGCAGAAACAACAAAAAACTCTTCCAGCTCAAGCTTTGTTTATCAGGGAGTGAGGTACTTAGAGCTGTATAGGCTAAAAAATATATTGTTATTTGGAACACATGAATTTCATGTGTGTTCCATGTCTACAAAGATCTATGTAAGTGTAGGATGACAGAAAATGCAAGAAATGTTGAACACAAACCTAAAAGACAAACTTCTTTCATGTTTTATTACTGACAAAAGTTTGACATGAAGTGTATAATGTGTGAAGACTGAAGTCCAAATATCAAATAAGCACTTTCACAAAAGGTACAAATATAACAGCACAAGTGTGCTTTTATTCAAGGCTATAACTTAAGAAAAAGAAATCGGGTAAGTGTGGTTTGTTATCGCAACTTCTTTGGTAGTACAGCTGTAAGAACTGCTGACTCCTATTCAAAAGGTCATAGGTTCAAGTCTTCCTGTTTCCAAAATAAATATTTTGAGTAGTGAGCTGCTGCTATTGTTACTATTATACTGTACAATAAAAACATACATTTGATTTGAGTCTGTGACAGCCGGTGTAAATGTATGGTACTTGTAAAGGTTAGCCATTTTTTTTTATTGTTTTATTCTCCCAGTCATGTTCACGCTCCCCCTGATCTGACACTGCTGTTTTCAAATAAAGACATGAGGATGAGGGTTCTACATCGGAGAAAGAGAATAGAAGATTTCCCCATTAAGAAACGTCTACTCACATATAAGAACAACGCAGCTGCACCACTCGTAAAGGTGAAAGATGGCACCGTTTGGATGCAGCAACAGGTCGGTCATCATCCTGCCAGTCATCTGTCCCAAACCTGTCCTTCAACGAAACAGCATGGCTTGCAGAGCTCGCCAACATATCGTGAAAAGTTCTGTTTGTGATTATATTTTGTAAGGGTCTTTACATAAGTAACATTTACGTGTTACTTATATAAAAGCCAAATCAAATGTTATTTACCTTGATTTATTTACTTATCTTCCTACAGTGTAAAGTCACAAGTAGACTACAAAGCTCCATGAGATTCCAGAGAAGTCATAGCTAAAAATAAAGTGATTAATGCAACAAAGAGAATTGTCAAAAGTCAACAACCAGAAGGTGTACTGCCACCAAAATTCCTAACCTAAAACAATATAATAATCAGAATGAGGTTTGAAACCACAGAACAAACTGAAGGTGAGGTACCACAAATTTATAGATTCAAGACCATTCAAAAACATAAAGGTGAGCTGGCACTAAAATCTATACACAAAACCACAGAGTAAACTTAAGGTTAGAAATCTAGACGCAAGACTGTTACTGAAGCCAAAACGAAAATCACTGTACAACAAAAATCAAAAAGGGTTCCTCCTGAAGTTGTTTGACTGTTGGATTTAGACAATCCATACCCAAATGCAGCATGGGGACATAAAGCAAAAAATTCAAGACGCAGTACCTAATACCTTCTGGAGGGTAGAACCTTACAGCAGTATACTGCATCCTAGCAACACAGTCACAAAATGGTAAAGTTACTAAATGCAACAGTGCTAGGCAGGAAAGCACAAAGGGTTTTATAAGGTAACCAGGAGATAAGATATGGTCAAAAGACAGAAACGGGTTGAATACAGGAAGAGAAATAATTATAGCAACCAAACCCAAAATACAAGGCAAGAATTAGTGACAAAAATATCAAAACAAAGGTATTTTGTTAACCAAAGGAAAAGCAGCGTTTTGCTTTTATTATTTTGAATCCAAACTCAGATACTGATATAACCTCACAGTGAACTTTTGTCCTGTCATATCGTGATTGACACTTCACAGTCTCAATGGACACTCCTACAAAAACAGAGCTCAAAAACTGCAACAGAAATGTTTCAAAATATGTCACAATAAAGAAAAGTATTGTTGTCATTGAATTTTAGCAACAAATATGCACCCAAAGAGCCAGGAGAAGTTGGAAAAATGTAACTACAACAAAATATGCAAGATATGCTTAAAGCTAAACAATGAAATAATTTTCACTGGTTAATAAGTCAATAATTAATGCAAAGCACTCCTGAAATAATATTCTTGATGGTTAAAGCCTTCAAAGACTCACAGTAAAGCAGAAAGGCATAGAGATTCTCATACCCAGCTACTATTCAAAGCTACTGCCATACTGTTGAGGGCTGTACCAAACTAAATAATTACTACACTACAAAATGAATTGGACTAACAAGAGAATGAAGTAATAAAAATACTACGTCAATCTGTTGAAGCACTGAAAATAACAGACCATAAACCTGGGCTCACATGTTTAATCTTGCACAGTATCATCACTGACCCTGGGATGATAATTTAGGAATATTCTTATCATCTTCCCATGGTCAAGTGTGGTAAATTTGAGTTAAAATTTCACAAAATGCTTGAATTTGGAATTGTTTTGGAAACTATGAGTCCGTGGTATGGCTCTTTAGTGCTTGCACCTAAATCCAATGAATTGTGGCATTTCTGTAGTGATTTCTGTCAACTCAGTCAGATCTCCCGATTGAATGCCTAACCCATGCTCAGGTTTGATGATCTCATTGATAGACTTAGCAGAATTCCTAAAAATTATTGATATGATAAAGGCAGATACCTTTCACAGAATCTGCAAAAAAAAAACACATTTAATACTGGCGATATCATGTCCTTTCTTATTTGATATACTGAATCATGCAACTTTCAACATTTGGTAGACAGACTACTAAAGCTCCATAATAAATATCATGTTACCTGAGTAGATGCTATCATTGTATATTCTAGCACCAAGGAAGAACACCTAGCACCAAGGAAGAACACCTCTGCCATTTTCTATCTATTCTCTCAACCTTAAAAGATGCTGGTTCACATATTAACCCAATGAAATGTTACCTTTGGCTAGCAGAGGCAAAATATTTGGGAAATGTGGTGGGCCAGGGGAAGATTAACTCACAGATGCCATACCAAAAGAGATGTCATTGAATACAGCCAAAGATAAAAGGAAGATGTAATTCTTTCTTGATTTTGTAGGGAATTATTGTAGATTTTCACCCTACTTCTTAGAGAAGGCTACACCTTTCAAAAATGTCAATTTAAACAGTTCCCACTCCAATGTAGAATGGAATCCAGAAACTGAGACTATGCTTACTGGCATAAAGCTGACTCTGAATCCTGTTCCTGTGTTCATTTCAGCTAACATTTATTTCTCTTTTATGTCCCTGATAGAAGCATTTGACATTAGAGGAGAACACCGCTTGCTATACTTAGCCAACAACTGATGGATTCAGAGAGAGAAGTGGTATGTCATAGATGAAAGAGAAGCCCTGACCATTAAATTGGCTTGGTACTATCTGTTAGAATGGGAATTTACTGGGCACAGATCATATTCCACTTAAATGGATGGTAGAAAACAAAAAGGAAAAGCCCTGTGTTAAGACTGAGTTTGTGTAACTCATTTAATTGTGCTGAATTTTGTTGTTTTTCATCTACATATTATATTGCGTAATGTCTGTCTGTATGCAACATGTCTCTTCTATATCTACTATTAAGATGAGTGTTATGCTTCAAATTGCTTCAGCCACATGCTACAATATATGGGGACAAATCCTTATTCCACTTTCTTCTGTACCAGTTCATTGTGTAACATAACTAACAGGACTCTGTGTCTATTTTACTTCAATAGCATGCTTTTTTCTAAAGAACTTTAAGAGCTATTGTCAACAGTAAGAAACTGCTTTCATTTCATCTGTACCCTCACTTCATGTTTAGCAATTATTTTAAAAAGCTTTGTAATGATTAAAGTGACATTAAAGTCATTTAAGGAAGAATCAATCTGCACTGACTGAAAAAAATATTCTCATTACCTTTTACTTTTTTTACATTTATTATTCTTATTAGTTTTCCTATTTCTGTTGTTTGTCATAGCAAGAGTCAAACTCACACGTTAGTTATTTTTGTATATTTTCTCTTTCTGCTCATAAATTTGCCATTGTTCTCTATGTATTAACTTAGTTGACCACAGCAATGTCACTTTCCCTAACATATACAGTGATGATAATAACAAAGAGAAAAGAAAGACATTTAAGCTAGCCAGGAACAGTGCTGGTCAAAGCCCTTCTGGAACCCTACGTGGACATGATGGTTGTGATGTATCATTGTTCATATTGGGTAGTCGGTATTATTAGACTTCAACAAACTGTGGGGGTTCTGGACCCACTCGATAGCACAAACGGCAGAACCTTTTTGCATACTCTTCTGACTTTAAGGAGCATGTGTCTCTTGTTGTACTATGCATGTGCACTTTTACTTTTTTAAATGGTGCCTAACGGGTAATGTTGCACATTCAGTATCATTGGAGCTTGACGACTGTCCCCCTCAATATTCGGCCTGCTCCTTCCTTAACTTTCATAAATGGCAACCCTTAGATGACACTGCCTATGTCACCTAATGGACTGAATAGCTCTGGCCAGGAAGTTCTTCTTTGTGTAAATTCAAGAACTATTGGATGAAATTATTCAAGGTTTTCTTTATTTAGTCATATTTGCACAAGAAAACATGAACTCTGCCTTCTCAGTTGTGTCTAATAACAGACAGAAATAAAACAAACAAAGACAAGACATGTTAAGGTAAGGCAGTTTGATAGTGCACATTTGCACAAAATGCTACTTAGCTAGCAACTTAGCCAGCACAAGATATATATCAAACCTTAATTATTTTCTCCAATATTCCTTATTAAAAAGTCATATGACATGAGGAAGAAAGGAATTTCTGGAGCGATTTGTGTGGGTTTTCAAAGCGACTGTACTTCCTGATTTACTTGAGTGCTGCATGTATTGCATGTCTGTTATCAGTTGAGATAATTGCTAGATCATCTACATCCACCCCAATAACTTTAGCTACATGAATCATAATCTGCTGGAGCTTTTAAATTTTTGGTATGTCAGACTACTAAACCAGGTAATGAAACTGAAAGTGATAACAGATTGACTTATTTTGTGATTAAAGAACAACATGAGGTCTTTGTGTACTTTAAATAGTTTCAGTTCACGGAGGAGAAATAAGTACTGTTTGCATTTAGAAAATATTTTTTGTATTTGTATTCCAGTTAAGATTACTATCTAGGTTAGTTCCTACGTATTCATATTCAGTCATTGTTTCTACCTCTTCCCCCTGAACAACAATGGTTGAGCATACAGATTTCTGTCTCTTAAAAGCAAATATCATTTCCTTGGTCTTTTTTACATTCAGGACGGTTCATATTGTATCAGTCTTCCATACAGTCCACTTGATTTAGATAGTGGCTTTCATCCTTCCCAGATATGCATCCTATTATCATGGTGTCATCAGCATACTTGATAATGATGCAGTCGTTACTGTTCTATCTCAGGTCACTTGTGTACAGAGTAAATAGTAATTGAGTAATTGTGATAGGGCATATCCATGCGAGCTTCCTGTGTTTAAATGAATTACTTTAGAAAATGTATCCTGAAATTTGACTGTCCATAGTGTGATAAATGGGTTAAAATTCATACTATTCAGTTTCCCAATCAGTATGTGAGGCTATATGGTATGCTGAAGAAAAATCCAAAAATAGTGTTCTGACATATGAACCAGGCTGACCAAGAAAGGTATTGATTTGATGTAAGATAACAAGCAGAGCATCTTTCACACTTCTGTTTACACAGTAAGCAAAATTGGTTGTTATCTTGAAAAGATACAGTATGTCTATTATTAAAATGTTTTTCATCAAATGTTCAAAACATTTGATTGGAATAGAGGTGAGTGTTGCTGGGGTAATGGCTGATTGTTTCCAGAGCTTAGGTACAATACCACAGATCAGAGATCAGTTAAAGAGCAAATGAAAAACTGGAGAGAGCTGCTTAAAGCAGGAATTTAAGAGCTGACCTAATATGCTGTCTGGCTCTTCTACAGTGTATTGTTTGACCTGCCGCAAGCCTTTCTCCACTTCAGTTAAACTGAGCCCCCTCACAGCAGAATTCCTGGTATTTTTATAAAGCATTTCCTTTACCTCTGCATTTTGGGTACTGAAATCACTTTTTTCAAATCTGGTAGAAAGTTATTAAGTTCATCTGCTAAATGCTTCTGGTCTTTGTCTACTGGAAAGTTCACACTATTGTGATTGTTTTTAGGCCTTTCCAAACCTGCTTTGGATTGTTATTATTAACCCCCATTTGATTTTTCCTCTTACATCTTTTAAATTTCTTTAATTAGCCTGTTAATCCTTTGCTATAAAATTAATTTTTTTCTTCTATATAATTTTCTTGAGCTTTTTATTTTTCTAATAGTAATGTTTTAACCTCTTTTGTGATCCATGGCTTACTGTTTGGGTACACCTTGACAGTTCTTTCCTTTATTATCACTGACTCACAGAATTGCATATGTTCACTTACAGTGTAAGTGGACTCATTCAGTGACTATGAGGATGTTAGGATATCCCAGTCAGTACAAAAGAAGAATTCTTGCATTTCTTCTCAATCTCTCTCTTGCTCTGTCTTTCTCTATACTGTCCTTGCACCAGTTTTGTGGGTTTTTTAGTGGCTGGTTTTTCTTGTTTCGGTTTTTGTTTGTACTTCGGAAGTAGATGAATAATAACATGGTCAGACGCACCCAGGGCTGAACTACTATGCAACATGTTGGTGCCAGGGATGTTTCTGTAACAATTGTGTAGTGTTTTGTCCCCTCTAGCATTAATATTAATATACTGATGGTAATTTGGTAATATTGATTCTAGATTGCATATATTAAAATTACCCATCACAAGTTTGAAAGAACGAGGTGATTTGGTTTATAGTTTCTGAACAGTTTCAAAACTCATTTCAGCTGCAGCTTCCACATCAGCATGCAGTGGTATATAAACTACTGTCACAAATCTTTCATTAAACTCTCATGGTAGATTGCATGGGCAAAGTTCAACAGTGAGTAGTTCAATATTTGGCATGTAGATGCACTAGTTCACAGTTTTATTATTACACCACCTTTTGTTAATGTAAAGGCAGACCCCACCACCCGAGTGCTTACCAGAAGATGGGTTTCTGACTTGCCATACACAAGCAAATCCATCTACTTCTACAGCTATATCCAAGTCAGTATTCTTAAACCAGGTCACAGTAAGAGCACATCAGACAGCTTTCACGGTACTCATGGAAGTATCGTGCAGATGCTGTCAGCTCATCCAGTTTATTCCGCAAGGAGAGTGTATTGCTCATAATGATATTTGGCAAAGGTGTTTTAAAACTTCATCTCAGACGTACTTGAAGTCCACCTCTCCTTCCTCACTTTTTGGGTTTCAAAGCTTTTAATTTGTCTGGTTAATTAGTATTGCATGGGGAGTAACTGGTAGCTGGTCTCATTGATAGCAGCACATCTGGCTGTAAATGAACTGCACCAGAAACACACCTGGGATTTCCTGTGCAAATAGTGCACAAGTGTAACATTAGATTACAAAGGCAATAATGATCAAAAGTAAAAAAAACTTTTGCAAATGTTATAAAGCATTTTATAGGAACAAATACTTACAAATTAATGAAAGAAAACAAAAGAAGCGATTTTACACGATTTAAGAACAGAAAACAGGCTTAAAACACAGAGACATGAACTGAGAGGTAAAGTGCAGCAACTGGATATTTTGCTAGTCTCTTAGAAAGGAAACCTGAACAATCTAGACTCTGTCCCCTATCCTTTTTTTCACTGTATAACTTCTGTTTATAGAGATTGGTGCATCAAATGATCGTTGTTCATCACTTTCTGGCTCATAAAGAGCCTTATGCACTGCTGGAATAATCTGTTCGTGTTTTTAAAGTTATAACAAGTTTATGTTTGCACATTTTTAACCATGTACTCTAAAATGTATTATTAATTTCAATTCAGTTTAATTTATTCTTTTGAAACACTAAGCCAAGAATCAGAACAGTGGTCATGATCCTGGCTGGCTATGCATATCGTTGCTTGGGATTTTGAGTTGTCCCACCAGCTCAGTACTAGACTAGTGATTTTACGATTCTCTCTTTTCTTGTAATTTTTACAAAACAACTGCAATTTGTTTTGCTAATAAAGGAAAACATGACCATTCACCTTTAACTGAAGTAGCAGGAAAAAGAAAAACAGAAAGGAATGTTAGAGCAGGATTGAATTTTTTGGAGTGAATCAATTCCATCAATACCGAACAGGTAGGTGCAGGTTTCAAATTTCCTGAAGTCAAATACTATCTAATCCTTATTGTATTAATATCCAACCCCTTTGTGTCATGGTACTTTAGTAGGTGAATCAGGGGTGAATGGTCAATGAGCACTTAAAATCGGATTGGCTAGGATTTAAAGACAAGCTGAAAAGAGTAAGCAGAATGAAGCAGGGATCAAAGCACTACATAGCTAAGATCAACATACTCTTTCAGATGGCCAAACAAAATACCAGAAGTCTTAGACAGTAACTTGGTCAAAACCTGACATGATTTCCTAAAGATATTTTGTGCTAGGGCAGCACGGTGGTGCAGTGGTAGCGCTGCTGCCTCGCAGTTAGGAGACCTGGGTTCACTTCCAAGGGTCCTCCCTGCGTGGAGTTTGCATGTTCTCCCCGTGTCTGCGTGGGTTTCCTCCCACAATCCAAAGACATGCAGGTTAGGTGGATTGGCGATTCTAAATTGGCCCTAGTGTGTGCTTGGTGTTTGTGTGTGTCCTGCAGTGGGTTGGCACCCTGCCCAGGATTGGTTCCTGCCTTGTGCCCTGTGTTGGCTGGGATTGGCTACAGCAGACCCCCGTGACCCTGTGTTCGGATTCAGCGGGTTAGAAAATGGATGGATGGATGGATATTTTGTGCTTCAGAAACTGATTTCTTAAGTAGAATTATTTTTTTATTTTAAATAAACTTTAGACACATGGCTAGATCTTGGATAGCCAGTCACCAATATTTCAAACATCATGCAGCTCAAAATTCTAGAAGCACACAGCATCACTGAAGGCTGAAGGCAATATGGTGGCAAACCAAGAATAAAAACAATAAAATAAAAATCACAAAATACTAAATTATTTTTGAATGCTGACACTTTGCAAATGTAAACCTAAATGTATATAATTGTTTTGTTGGATTCCACATATGTGTATAATTTATGGAGACTCTGCTTTAAATGAATCCATAAGGATAAATCAACCTCTCTCACTCTGTGTATTGTGGAATGGAAGTTAAAATCTATTGCTAGCTTCTGTATGAAAATCTGCATGCTATCTGTGTGGCTAGGTATTATTATTAACAGAAGCGTGCTTGCATGGAGTAGGGCTGCAGGTGTGGAGTGCAGTTCTTGGCTCTTCCCGGCTGCTTCAACAGTGTCTAGATTACCGTCCAATTAAGATGGCAAACGTATGACAAGTTTTCTAATAAGCTTCATTAAAAAATATAAGACTAGAATTTCTGCTTTCCGTTGTAATCAACAAATTGTGTAAAGAATATTCTGTGACCTTGGATGAAACTGAGCTTATTTTATCTAACTGCTTTCTTTCAAGATTTCTGTTATAAAATGCAGCTGACCCCCAAATTGTGCTTTGCACTTAAAGCTCTGTAAGGCAAAGCCGCTCTACTCACCAAGAAGTCAGAAATAAAAGAATTCTGTTTGTTTGAATTGGTGTCTGCCTGCTATTGTTTTGAACCTTCATCCACAGTATCTTACAATATGCTAGAGAGCTGAAAACAGAAAAGAACATTGTAAATTAGAAATTCTGTTACTAAAAAGCCCAATTGTGAATACCGTTTTTGTGTGAAATTTGTTCCTGAGCAGCTCTTCTTTTCTCCACCATAGCGACCCGCTTCTTCTCTTCTTTTATCGGCATCTTTTCGCGTTATGACTGATTAAGTCAGTGTTTGTGTTGCAATTACTTTTTCTTAAATTTTCATTTAAGCTGGCACTTAAGTCTTCAATCTGCCTCAAGAATGATATAAGATATGAAGAGGTAGAGGAAGTGATGGCGAAGGTGGTAGGAATGAGAACGGCGCTCGTGCGCATGCACTGCACGGCTGTCCTGCTGGCAACTGCCAAGAGCTGATTCTACAATAACATAAAATAAAAATAACAAGAGGAATAACCTTGGAGGTCAGTCCGTTCCTTTTGTTCTTGTAAGTCCCTAGGTACTTTTTTACACGTTTTGTGAGTGTCCCACAGTTGGGGTTCTATGGGGTAACATGTTAAAATTTCTCTCATCTATTCTCTCTTATACAATTTCTTTATTTCCTCAATTATTTTTTCTTCTGGACTACACTGCTGTCTCCATTTCTTCTTTCCAGCAAAGGTTATTCTCTCCAGGCACAATTGCTGCAAAATTAGCCTTAGCCTCTTGCTGGAAATCTCCCGGTTTATCATCTTTTGATTTATGAAAACCTTCTTTTTAAATCTTATTTTGCATGAGTTATTAGCAGCATGGATTAATGGGTAATCTAACACCTGTATTTTAAACTGGCAGTGAGCCTCGCAACTTGTCCTAAGTTTTATAGAGGGAAACCACATACCAGAATTTACTTAGGTCATTTAATTATTCATTTAGTTATTTTTTTGTTATTGTGCTTTCCACTCCAGAGCTATCTTTGTTCATATAAGGATACAGGTGGGTGGGGTCTTGGAATGGGGGTGGACGCCATGGGATTGGTGTTACATTGGTATAAATAATGTACCATTCTGTGAGCTGCTTATGATTTATACTTTCTTAATAAAAATTGATAAAAAAATCTTTGTGTTTGTTTATTACATTAATTTGCAATATTATTTAACATCTTCAAAACAGGTGTTTAATGATCAAAATACTGATTGGATAGTTGATACAGACATTAACTTTCAGGCATAATATAATTTACCGCTATTAGTGCCAATAAAGTGAATAAAAAAGATAGCCATACACAAAAATAAAATTTTCAATTAAATTTTTCAATACAGAAGTAATATCACAATAGAGGGATTTAGGGTGATTTATGAGAGTATGCTTGACTGTTTGCATTTAATTGGATTTGGTGCCACTGGAAATTATTTTTATTTTCTCTTAAACTTCAAGAAAAAAGGTAAAGGTTCAACAAAATGTCATGAAAATGTCATTTCCATGCCTTCTCCTTTTAAGTGGATTTTACAGGATGCTAGCCTACAAATATCAAAATCTTTGAGAAAAAAAGCAAGTTTAAGTGACATTCAGAGAATGACGGGTAATCTCAAAGCAAGTGAAACTGAGGACATCTGAAGCACATTTCCCCTAGCAGTTTGAAGGTTAATTTAAACTGTGTGCGGAGTCATTATTTACTTCTGTTGTGTATCGTAGACGAATGTAATGACAACATGAATGACATAACATATAAACAGAGCAGCTTATCTTATTGCTAGCTTGATCACACATTTTTCTTTTAAATGTCACAGCAGAAATCAAAATTTTCACAGTTATAGCTACATAAAGCTTTGTTAGTCACCCACAATTCCAAAATGCATATATTTTACAGTATTGGCTGTAAAATGATTGTTATGGATGCTGTTCCTCTGCTAAATGTACAGCATTATGATAGTAGGCTACAATAACATCCTAGCACTGAAATATTACTTTAGAGGGCAAAGATATAATATATCAATAGTGCTTTATTTCAGATAAACAGCTCTTCTTTAAGTCAACCTTTAGTGTATTTCAAGCTACTACTGTGTAGTAGTATAGCAAGTAACTCAAGTGTCAGTATGGTCATTAGAAATATAGTTTCCAAACAATATAGCTTTGAACAACATGTTGAATATGATCATCCCTCAATATGTCTTCAATTTTTAAATGATTTAGTAACAAATACATACATATGTTTTTGAAATTAATTTAATCCAATTCAGGGTTCTGGGGGGTCCATTGCCAGTTCAATGTGTTTAGCAACACCGAATAGACTACCTGTCAATTACAGGGCACACCCTCTCTGACACTGGGGCCAATTCATATTCACTCTTTACCATAACACATACACCTTTATGGATGAGATTCCTCACATAATGGGACCAGAAACAGACACAGCATCAGTGAACAACATGATCATGACCACGTTAAGATTAGTACGAATTGGTGTCGCCTGAAACCAGTAACAGTTTAAAAATGATGGTGAAATAACATCACCATCCTAATGATAAACTGGGTAAACTGTAGGTCTTTGTAATATGAGGTAAAGTAAAACTAAAAATACAAGGGATCCAAAAACAATAATTATTTGAGTAAGAAAATGAAGAGGTCAACATGGTGACACAGTGGTTAACAAATTCTGCAATACAATTCCATGCATAACTGTTGTCTGTCAGGATATTGCATATTATACTCATGGCTAGTCCAGATTTGTTCCAGTATATCAAAAATGTGTATGATAGTAAAGTGAAAATGTGAGAGTTTCTTCCCCCTGAATTATCTCCTGCATTGCCCCATTGTACTTGAAATAGGTTCTAGGCCCTTGCAATCCTGAATTTGATTAAGAGGGCCTGTGAATGCAGTTATAGGATATGCAGGTAAAGAATTCAGCAGACTAATATTTGTTCATTTACAACTTTGAAATGAAGTGCACTAGAAAATCGTAATTTCTATATTTGCATACCCACATCTCATTTCTACCAAATTATCATTTGCTTACATTGTTTACCTACAGTGGTGCTTGAAAATTTGTGAACCCTTTAGAATTTTCTACATTTCTGCATAAATATGACCTAAAACATCATTAGATTTTCACTCAAGTCCTAAAAGTACATAAAGAGAAACCAGTTAAACAAATGAGACAAAAATATTATACTTGGTCATTTAAGGAAAATGATCGAATAGTACATATTTGTGAGTGGCAAAAGTATGTAAACCTTTGCTTTCAGTATCTGATGTGCCCCCCTTTTGCAGCAATAACTGTAACTAAATGTTTCCGGTAACTTTTGATCATTCCTGCACACCGGTTTGGAGGAATTTTAGCCCATTCCTCCGTACAGAACAGCTTCAACTCTGGGGTGTTGGTGGGTTTCCTCACATTAACTGCTCGCTTCAGGTTCTTCCACAACATTTCAATTGAATTAAGGTCAGGACTTTGACTTGGCCATTCCAAAACATTAACTTTATTCCTCTTTAACCATTCTTTGGTAGAACAACTTGTGTGCTTAGGGTCATTGTCTTGCTGCTTGACCCACTGTCTCTTGAGATTCAGTTCATGGACAGATGTCCTGACATTTTCCTTTAGAATTCTCTGATATAATTCATTGTTCCTTCAATGAAGGCAGGCCGTCCTGGCCCAGATGCAGCAAAAGAGGCCCAAACCATGATACTACCACCACCATGTTTCACAGATGGGATAAGGTTCTTATGCTGGAATGCAGGGTTTTCCTTTCTACAAACATAACGCTTTTCATTTAAACCAAAAAGTTCTATTTTGGTCTCATCCGTCCACAAAACATTCTTCCAATAGCCTTCTGGTTTGTCCATGTGATCTACAGCAAACTGCAGACGAGCAGCAATGTTTTTTTTGGAGAGCCATGGCTTTCTCCTTGTAACTCTGCCATGCACACAATTGTTGTTCAGTGTTCTCCTGATGGTGGACTTATGAACATAAACATTAGCCAATGTGAGAGAGGCCTTCAGTTGCTTAGAAGTTACCCTGGGGTCCTTCGTGACCTCGCCGACTTTTGCACGCCTTGCTCTTGGAGTGATCTTTGCAGGTCGACCACTCCTGGGGAGGGTAACAATGGTGTTAAATTTCCTCCATTTGTACACAATCTGTCTGACTGTGGATTGGTGGAGTCCAAACTCTTTAGAGATGGTTTTGTAACCTTTTCCAGCCTGATGAGCATCAACAACTCTTTTTCTGAGGTCCTCAGAAATCTCCTTTGTTCATGTCATGATACACTTCCACAAACATGTGTTGTGAAGAGCAGACTTTGATAGATGCCTACTCTTTAAATAACACAGGGTACCCACTCACAACTGATTGTCATCCCATTGATTGAAAACGCCTGACTCCAATTTCACCTTCAAACTAACTGCTAATCCTAGATGTTTACATACTTAATACATAAATGACCAAGTATGATATTTTTGTCTCATTTGTTTAACTGGTTTCTCTTTATCTACTTTTAGGAGTGAAAATCTGATGATGTTTTAGGTCATATTTATGCAGAAATCTAGAAAATTCTAAAGGGTTCACAAACTTTCAAGCACCAATGTACATAGTTTGCCTACATTTGTTTGATTTGATTTTTGATTTTGCATTTATCTACAGCACTTCTCACAGCTAAAAATACAGAGTGCCCATTCCCAGTATACTGTAAAGTAAATAAATTAATCTGCAATATGTTTTGTCATCCAAAAAGTTAAATGGATTTCCTCTCATTGCTCTATTTTGGTTTTATAGTTTACTGTGAGCCAGCTGAGCAGTGGTAAGCTGACTGCACTCTGACTGGAATGCTGATATCGACACCTGATCATGTCCAAAGCATAAATATACTCCAGAGTTAGACAAATAGGCTTTTAGAGAAATTAATTCAAGTATTGAATCTCTAAGTGGTTTCAGTCAGGATTTACTTTAATTGGTGTAATCCCAAAGGGAGTTGTGGAACCAAACTGGACTGATTTCTACTCACAATCCCTCCAAAATACAAGCAAATTATTTTTCTAATATCTAAAGAAGTTCTTATTTACAGCATAGTGTAGTAGAAAATGAGTCACACTTTTTACGAAGTACACTTGCTGATTGTGATTTGTATGGATGCTGCTCATTTCCTGGTGAATAGAACGGCAATGTCTCATAAGCTGCATTATGACATATTGCAATGACCTCAGACCATACTATCTAAGTATTATTATTTAAAGTATAATTTTCTTTTGAGGGGGGATTTTGCAGTATATGGTTAAGCTAATGTTTAACATTCCATAGCAATCACAACTCAAATAAAAATAATTACATTTTTATTACACCGAACACAAAAAAAAACTTCAAAATCTTTGCATAAATCCATTTTTACTTCCTGTTATATCTTATAGTTTTAATTGCTCTTTGTTGCTGAACTATGATTTTAGCAGTACTATTCACCTCCAACTATGACTAAACCTTCGATAATCACTGGCAGTGCAATTTGCATTTTTATATAAAAGATGACAGGATCCTCTTTCATGCTTTTAGTAAGTTTGATGTCCTCCAGCTGCAGACTTTCAGAGAAGTTCTATTTTTTGCTTAAGGTGTAAAATTCACAAGGGCAATGACAGAGAATAACAGATAAAATTAATTGTTCCCTTCATGCGATCAATTGAACTGCTTAAAACCTGACTTCATTCGCCTGCCTAAGCCATGATCATCTCTAAACCTCACAGATTGTCAACTTCTGTGTTTCTCCCCTGGCATCCTGTAAAATCTCACCCCAGCTGTCAGTCAGAATGAGATACAACAACCTGAGGTGACAAACTGAGAGGAAAGATGGCACTTAATGAAAAGAATGGATTAAAGACTAGACAGGTTAGACAGTTCAATTATACAGATCTAGCAGTGTTATTATGGATGCAAAGAACTAAAAATTACACAAAACTGTATATAGCTACACATGTAATTAAGTTTCTTCCTCTGAGGAGTTTCATGGGCGACCTTTCCAGATATTAACAAGATTAATCTAACAAATGTATCTGTGAATAAATTACATTTCTTTGAACCAGTCCTTGCTAGATGAAAAGTCAAACAGATGAAGTGAAATGGATGAATGGGAACAGCTAGAATGTGATGAAGACATGTAATGGACAGTTTTCTTCTCATTTATTCAATTTCCAAACCTGCCGTTGTAATACAGGAACAGAAGGAACCAAACCCTATCTTGGCAGCATTAACTGCAAAGCAGGAACCAAACACCTGGACAGGATTGTAATCTACAACCTGGTGCCCTCAGTCACACACTTATACTAACAACAACAAACAACTTAAACCTACATGTCTAAGATTTGAGAAAAAAATCTGAGAAAACCCATTACGTACAATAGAAAGAAAACCCAAAAGCCAAACAGAAAGTGATTAGATTAGAATTCAAACCCACCTATGATCCAGCAGCACAACCCAGTGTGCAGTCGCTTTTTAAATGTGTCTGTTAATAGATTGCCTATCACTTCACTTGTTTAATTATGTGAATATTTATTGGTAATTTTGCATGTATTGTATATTGATTATGCTAGTTTAATGTTTAGCCAATCCTTAATTAGACTTAGTGCTGATCCATCCTTATATTCATTGCCTAAATCAGATTTTTCCAGTCCAGAGTTGCAATATTGCTATATTTTGCCAATCTTTGCATTTTTTTATTTTGTATGCAGGGCTATAAGTGTAGTAACTTTCCCTTCACTTGATCCCTTTATTGGTGTAAAATTTACATTTCTTAATAATATAATTTAGAACTATTTTCTTTTTCAGATGTTGCTATCACAACATAAATAAAATCACTTTGTCCTTGGGGTTTAAATCATTACTGTCCATGAATCTCATTGCTTACGTGCAAAACTAATAAATTAGTTTGGTTGGTACTTATTATTTCTAAAAGGTTATCCATCAATAACTACTAAATTTACTCCTTCAAAAATTCTGTATGCTTCTTCTTTTGCTAATGAAGGAATTTGTCATTTACACCACAATTCCACACGGTATAATATACATAAAGGAAATCAATGTATAAATGGTAAGACATCTTCCCCTTGATAAAGTAGCTGTATAGTACTTTCATTCATTTAATTCTACAAAAATAGATCATGAGACCACTTGGACATGCTGCTAGCATTTTTAGTTTGTTTTCCTATCGGAAGACCTTTTGTTATATTAATATTTGAATAAGCAGGAACTGTATTTATATATTTATATTGATTTAACAATTCAGTCATGAGTTTTTTTTTAATATAACAGATAATCAGTGTGGTTAGCACTGCTGCCTCACAGATCCATTGTCCTGGTTTAAAATCCTGCTTCTCATCATTGTCTGTTTGCTGTTCTCCCCATTCTTCCTGGGTATTTTGGGTGTTCCACATACCCAAAGATAGGCATCTTATGTTATTTGAAGATTTCAAATTGCTGTTCTGTGACAGTATGCGTGAGAGTAGGCCTTGCAGGGGACATGTGCTTTGTCCGCAGCTGAATGCTGTCAACCACCTTAAATTGGAATAAAAGGGTTTGAGAATGCCAGATGGGATTGAGAATGTCAAAATTCAAGTTTCTTTCAATTACCTAAATGGTTATACTTCGGAATAGCTGGCTACCACTATGATTGTCTTCATATAAAGGACAGACATCCATAACTTACGCTGGAATAATCTCATTCTAACCTTTTAATACTATACCAGCACCTTTTTAATCTCTGTGTGATAAGAATACAGGGAAAGTGTCTATTAAATTGAGAACTGTCAGCAACTTGTAAAAGTTTACTATCATTGCTTACAAAACATTTTGATATTTGGAGGTGTTTTATTTATATTTGAGAAAACATATATGCTTGTATGAACATTTTTAACTTCTTCCAATAAACGATTGTAGAATAACCCCCTATTACATGTTTTTAATTATTTTACTAAGAGACAAATCTGTATGGATAAATACATGAATATCCATCCATCTTCTCAAATTGTTTTTTTTTCACTTCACAGATGTGGGCAGATGAAGCCATTCCTTGATTCATCTGGTGTAAGGCAAGAACCAGTATTCACACTGATTCTATTATATTGAAAGAAATTCTCACACTTTAATATT
This sequence comes from Polypterus senegalus, assembly GCF_016835505.1. Taxonomy (NCBI): domain Eukaryota; kingdom Metazoa; phylum Chordata; class Cladistia; order Polypteriformes; family Polypteridae; genus Polypterus; species Polypterus senegalus. The sequence continues at coordinate 131,132,562 of NC_053160.1, forward strand.
CACCAAAGTGTAGGGCTGCTACTTAATCTAAAATGCATGCTTTTAGGATGTTTAAGGGCACTTGAATACCCTGAGAAAACGTTTTTCGTGGAATATTTACCTATTTCCATAAACAAGAAAGGAAGCCTGTGTGAATTGCTTCTGCAAGCATTTTTTCCTAGGGTCAGTATTGCCAAAATAACCTGAAGTATGTTGGCTTATTTGAAATCAAACTTTTAAGGACACCTCTGCATTAGCCTAAGTGCTATAGCTAATGTCCTTTACATCAGTGAAGCATGTATCTTCAGAAATAACAGGCATGGGCCCTGTTTTGTGTTTGTTTAGAACACTTCACTAGAGTTTGTAAGTTGTACATACCTCTAATATATTAGTTATCATTCTGCATCAAATCAACATGCATAATCTGGCCAAAATTATGTGGAAATCCCCTCCAAATTATTGAGTTCAGGTGTTTCAGCTGCACCCTTTGTTAACACGAGCATAAATTCAAGTGCACAGTCATGCAATCTCCTTTGACAAACACTGGCAGTAAAATGGGTTTTATTGAAGAGTTCAGTTACTTTAAACATGGCACTGTCACAGGATGCCACCTTTCCCACAAGACATTATGTGAAATTTCTCTTCTGCTAGATCTGTTCTGGTCAACTCTAAGTCATATTTTTGTGACAAAGCAGCATCTAGGAGCAACAAATGCTCAGCCAGAAAATGATAGACTATGCAAACACACTGTTTTTATTGCATCACAAATAAAATAGAGTTCCAAACCACCTCTGGAAAAAACATCAGGACAAGAACTGAGAATTGGGAGCTTCATGAAATAGGTTTCCATGGCTGAGCAGCTGCACAAAGCCAAGCATCAGCTGGAGTGTTGTAAACCATGTACAGAAAGTATCACAGTTTATATTCAATTTTACCACTGTACTTTATTCTTGAAATCAATTTCCTGGAATATTAAAAAAGCAGGTTTATTTTCTATCAATATCATAACTTTCCAGCAAAAGATATATAACGTGCATAAAAATCCATTTCATATGGTATCTATGACATTAATATCAATGAATTCCACTAGACATCCAAGGCCCTGCAATGGACTGGCACCCTGGCCAGGGGTGTTTCCTGTCTTGCTTCCTGGGAACATGAATTTAACTATGGGAGTATAATAATGTTATGTTTTATTACATTATTATACCTCCATCCATTCATTATCAGTCCACTTAACCTAACTTAAGTGTTGCTGAAATGTTCAGCCTTTTCCTGGAAGAAGTACACAAAGCTAAAAGTATCTCAGGATGTGACACTGGCCTATTGCCTGTCAAACTTATAGAAAAATTCCCTCTCAATCACAAACATTTACAGTTGCTAGTTATCCAAGAATTCAAGTTTTAGGATGCGGGTGGAAAGCCAAAGTATCCATCATGCACACTCCACACCGACAATAACCATATCTTCTGGGAACTGTGTTTTAGCAGTGCTAACTAGTGACATGCACTATATCTTCAAAGGTTCTATGTAATGGACACCTTGTGATTGGTTTTGGAAAAGAGGAGTGTCTAGTCTAGGGATATTCCCTAATTATCTATCAAGCCATCCTGGGGGAACATGATGGACCAATAGTAAGCACTGTGGTCATATGGATCCAGGTTCAGGTCTCTTGTCTGTGTTAAATTTGCACATTCTCCCTATGCCTGTCTGAGTTGCTCTGTAGGTGAGTGGGTTTCTCCCCACATGTCTAAACTCATGCAGGTTAGATTAATTTGCAACTCTAAATCCTTGCCCTCTTTTTGAGGTTTGAATTATATCTGATGCTGCCAAAATAGATTCTAGCTTCCTGCAACCCTGAATTCAATTTACAAGGTTTGAGTAGGTAATGTTATCCATTCATCCATCTGCATTCAAAAATATTTTTTTTTCCATTACCCTATTCTAGAATCATTAATGAACCACACAGATCCCTTCAACCATAAGGCAGAAAAGATAACCACTACATCCCTTTTCAATTGCCATCCACTGTCAAAGTAGTCATCTTTGTAAATCTGCATTTGTCTCTCCTAGCTGACATTTCTATTCTCCTAAGCTTTACTAAGCTTTCTAGTGACTATTTCTCTTAGACGTAAAAATCCTGTTGGCCTCCAGATAAACATTTCACGATTCAGTCTTTTGTCACTGATGGATGCTTATGTTCTACAGCTTAATACTCCCAGAGCTTTCCACTTGTAGGTATAACAACGCCTTTCACATGGTGAACAATTTATAGTCCTTCACTGTAGCCACTTAAGGAGATCTTTTGCATACATATCATTTTTTATTTCTTCACTTTTTTTTCTTCAGAGTACCAATGCTGAGGGAAGTGTTTAAAGTGGGCAGAAAAGAGAGGAATAGCAGAATAGATGGTGAAAAGCTCTGGATGGTGATTTCTTTAATGTCTGTACTTAATGGATTTGTGAGTGCTTTTAATGGAGAGACTTTGTTGTGGGAGATTCTCTTTCTATATATGCTTCAAATATAGTTTGTAAAGCAGGTAATGAAATAAATAAACACAAATTGGCATGCAAAAATACAAGTCACAGACATACAGTTATTATGACTGGATTTGATGATCAAAGTTAAAACCAACAGGATAATGAAAAAAAATCTGATTAATTTACTGTAAACTGTATTGCTGACCTCTCTTTTTCATACACAGTGGTCTGTAGCTATGTGAAATATCCTAGGAGTTAAATCACATATCACTTTTCCAATCAGACCCCATAATTCTCTCCCATGTCTTTATTGCTTAATGTCTGGTCTACTGTAAATTACTGTTCAGTGGCGTTTCTTCCCAGACTGTAACAAATTCTGCTGCCAGAACCGCACCAAATACCATGAACAGTGAACTCTCTGACTGTAACAGCTTCACTTTCCTTTATTAGTGTTTAAAGCAGAACACTGAAATTCATACTCATCTCACTTAGCTCTGGTGCTGCCACTCTCTGTATAACTTTATCCAATTATCTTAGTGGGGTTTCATTAAGTTCTGATAAACAGTCTATTGTCTCAATATGGATTCAGTCTGATGGACAATCGTTGTTCTGGTTGTATGTGCTAACTGTGAATGTGATTTCCCTTTTGCTATTTTTCTCATTGAAATGATTGTATTGTCACACATGTGTGCTTGGGGAACAACTTATGGGCTTAGATGATGACAATATTATTACAGATGTACCAAGAGTGCTAAGCAATAATAGTATCTCTTCTTTTTTCCCCTCTGCAGAAAGGAAGATTGATGTGCCACCATCTATGACATCACTTCCGGGGTTAGCCGAACTGTATCCGCCTCTTCCTCTCAGAAACCATCATAAACAGAACCACAGCCATATTGGAGCCTACTCAACCGAATCAACGGGACTAGTATCGAATTAGCGTTAACATGCATTTCTTTTGCGACTTTAGCCCACTTTACAATATATGAGGTGTGCCTTTGGGTACCCCAGACCCATTATGAGTATCTTTTGTGTTTTGCTATAGTATGTACACATATGTTGTCTATCATTAATTGTATGCTCTATTGGATTTTTTATACACATTAACTCTTAATACACACTATAAGATTTCACACATACAGAAGTACTTTAAGCTATATGGGGCTTATCATAAGTACTGTTGTGATGTAAGATTTTGCATATAACTTGATAAATGTTTTGTATGTCTTTATTTGTAATTTAGGCGAAGCAATGTAATTTAGTGTTACTTTGGTGAGAGGCATTCGTGTTTGCCCCCCGTTTACGACTTTTCTTTGTAATTTTACGACAGGATTTGGGGGATGTGTCTAAAACCAGTTTGATGAGTATTTCTTTGTTAATGTCTTTCTCTCATCCCCCACACAAAGCCAGGTTAGCTTAACATATGGTCTTGGGGGGTTGTAGGTGTTAAGATGTACTATTTCTCCCTTTGGTCTGAGATATGGCTGTCTGGATTGGCTGTAGGGGTTGGACAGAAAACCTATAAATTTGCTTGCTCAACCACATTCTCTCTCTCTAACCAACATATGATGAAGAAGCATCTCTCTTGCTAACCTGTGATGATGTAGAAGTATCTTTCTCTTGCTAACAACTGAAGAAGACCAGCACACCATGAACTGAAGACAACACAATGAAGAGCACAGCTTCAGCCATTTTGAACCGACATGTGGCTAAAAGCTGAGCACAAATGATGCCTTAACTAGAGATATTAAGTAACTACAGGTCTGTGTGCCACCTGAGTTACACATCACCATTTTATCAGGTTGTATGGTTGCCAATATTCAAATGTACTTTGCATTTTGTTATTATTTATGAATATTATCAGTAATACATTATTTTATGTGTAACTTAACTCCTGCTTGTCTTTTTACTACATCTAATTGCCTGAGGTTATAGATATAGAAGGGAAGGTGGGGATAAGTTATATAGAATAATACCTTATAAACAGTGGTAAGTCTGTGATTCTAAGGCTACATATTAATAATACAATAGGGGAACGTAGAGCAATATATATATTACTCTACCAAGATAAAACAAATACCATTTGTAATTTCTTTCAACACACATTTACAGTAAAGTAGATTTAACTAATGTTTCAAATAATTGGGGTTAACCTTTTTACTAAAATTTAATAACTAGAAGGTAAAATTTGACTAGATATCAGAAGATGTAATAAAACAAATATATGTGAAGTAAAAAGAGTGACAGTGACATGTTGGCACAGTGATTAGTGGATCCATGTGGAGTTTGGATATTCTTCCCATGTCTGCCTTGGTTTTCTTTTGGGTACTCCAGTTTGGTTCCCATATCCTCAAAAACAGGTAAAGTTAACTGCCAATTACAAACCAGCCCAGTATTTGTGGGTGCATCAGTGGATCCTGTTCAGGGGTAGCTCCTGTCTTGAGGCTATTCTAGATGAGATAGGCTCTGCTCCTGCAACCCATGAGTTGAGTCAAGAAGGCCTGAGTGTGTTACATTATGTTGGGAAATGAGAAATGTTACCACTATTTATATTCCAATATCACTGTATCAAACTGCTACTCAATTTAAACCTAAGCTGCAAAACAAGCAAGCTAAACATATCAATTTTGCCCATACACGGTTTTGTTTTCAGTATGAAAAGTATCTTACACAGTTGGTTATCATTTGTAAGTGGTCCTCTTCAACTAAATATTGATGTAATACGTAAAAATAATGCTTGTATATGGGCGTAAGTTATATTTGACATTATAGTTGTTTGTCAGCATAAATTTATGCGTCACTGTTGTTCTTACATTCTGTATCATGGAGTATGTGTACCATTTTGATTTGCCATAGCATCAGCTACTCAATGGCTCTACATTCCAGCTTACCTCTCATCATTCCTCATCGCTGAAGCATGTCCTATGTTTTGGGACTCAGAACATGTCCTCATTGGATGTTTTTTTTTCCACTTTAACAATGTGTAGCACTGTATTTTGCAATCACAATGATCGCTGTGTTTGTCACGTGTGCATTCTGTATCCCATACTTGACGCCATTCTTTTTCTTTTTCAAATGAGTGGTCTCAGCAATGTGTCTCATGCTCAATAAAAATAGCCACTGTTTTCCTTTCTGCCAAGTCACCCTCTCGAGCTTTTTGCAGTTTGAAAAACACGAACACCAATAACTTTTTTTGGAGGTTGCTTGATACCCAGATTATTTGTTTCACCAGTGTTCATCATGTCATAAGCTTTCGAATTAGACCAAGATCAAGGTTCAAGCTCCAGGTGTTTGCAAGTAATCGCTGGTCAGATGGACAGACACAACCCTTAGCATTTTATATATATACCAGTAATGGCTTACTGCACGATAACGTGCAGTGAATACACTTGACTTATAGTTTTCCTACTGTTTTTCTGTATGTTCATCATTTGTTTGCTCAGAGGTTGATGCACTTGCTTCTTCCTGAGCAGCTTTTCTTTTCTCCACTCTAGCGGCCCACTTCTTCTCTTCTTCCATCGGCATCTTTTCTTGTTAAAAGTGATTCACTTAAATGGCACTTAAGTCTTCAATCTGCCTCAAGAATGATTTAAGATTTGAAGAGGTAGTGGAAGGGGGAATAAAAATGATCACCCTAAAAGTGCATAGTAGACATCACGTAGTATATGTATAACAAATTTCATGTGAATAGGTGAAACGGTTTGCGAGCCACAGGTGATTTAAAATCCTAGACAGACCAACGAGCAGCCACGGTTGCGTATTATACAAATTAGATACGACAGTATATGCAGATTTTTGAAAATTCGGTTATCTTTTTCAAATGCTCATAACTGCATACTTTTGGTAAATAATTACCTCACATTGTGTTTTTCATTTGCTTGCATATGCATAAGCAAACTAGCACGTGCTCTATTGTTTGTGTACCTACTGGAAAGTCTTTCTGAATTTATCCCGGTCTTATTATGCACCTTTTAAAAAAATTATTTTTGTATTATTATTGTATTTGTTATGTGATGAATTTGATTTTGCACTTTTCAATACATTCTTGTTTGGTGTATGGCATGAATATTTTGTAACTTGCATCTTCCATTGCTATAGTTGCTTACTGGGAGTGCATGGTAAGTGGTGTTATTAGCGTAACAATATAATATAAAAGTTCACCTCCGTGCACTCCCTGGTTATCCAAGACTGGATAAAATACTTTACATGTTGTGTGTGCTTTGCTTTATTATCTTTTGATTCTGCATTATATCTCAGTTCCTATTCAAAATATATCTCTGTACTGAAGGCCTAACAAGTGTATATATTAAGATTATGATTAATGATATATGATTATTTTTATTAAATACCAAATTATATTATATTCACTTTATGTTTTTTGTCTTCTTTTACCTGCGGCGTTACTTTGTATACTGGGGTTAGGGTTGTGAGACAATGACAAAAAGTAGAACTATAGAAATGTGTACATTTGTAATACTTATGATTGGCCTTGTCCTGCAGTGGGTTAGTACCCTGACCGGGATTGGTTCCTGTTTTGTGACCTGTGTTGGCTGGGATTGGCTCCAGCAGACCCCCATGACCCTGTGTTCGGATTCGGCGGGTTGGAAAATGGATGGATGATTGGCCTTATTTCTGAAATTTGGTAATTTATGCGTGTCTTATCATTCTTTTGGTGTGACAAATAAGGCAAACTTTTATTTAGCATTTTTGTTAACATCTACAGTAAGTTTGAACATATGTTGTATTTCCATCAAGCAGAAAACATGCTGGAATAATACAGTTTGTGTTTGAATCTCTCAGTATTAAGTTCTGGAAAATGTAATTTATTCTACCTGTGACAAGACTGGTAGAAAATATGACTGACTGGCTGAACAACCTACACAAAGTCATACTTTTGAATACCTGACAGATGGCAACCTAACAGCAATGCAAGTTTACCATCCAAACTTTATAAATTCATTGTACCTCCTTTACTTTATTACAGGCTTGACGATAGCCACAATATTTCCTGCCAGCACTGAGCACAAGACAAGAACCAGACCCAGCCCTACATGCTATACTAGTCCATCTCAGTGTACATTAACTCCAAGACACTGGTATAAGTCAGCCTTACCATGCAAATAAACTGGTAGACATGGAGAGAATATTCAAACTCCATAACAATCATAAAGTTTGGCAGATTGGCATACTGTTGAAAAATGTTCTTCTTCCTATCTGTTCTGTTAACCATACTGTATACTGGGTTGTACATATTTGCTTATACCCATCTATTTATTTTCAGAACCATCTTTTGTACTGTATGGTAGTCAATTAATGGCTGAAAATCCTCTGCACTGCCTCCTAGACTACAGAGACAAATCTTTGGGATATGAGCTATGATCGATACACTCTTATACTGGCTGTGGTGTGACCTTACTGTGCTTACAAACTATCAGTGTATGAGTATTACATATAATGTTATAAGAACTCTATCTATAGTGCCAAGCATTTGGTTGCTTACATTTAGCCTGAACATGGTTTGTAATTTTAAAAGAAATCTTTATTGTGTTTTTGAGCAAGAAACCTATTTAATAATTTCCCATTTTTATGGGAAATCTGCAACTGAAATACTGCAGATTTTATAGCAAGTGCACAGTGAACAAGAACATTTCTTAAGGAATGGACACTTGACGTCCACCTCTGATGTCACTTCCAGTTTCCACCCTCTTGAGCCCACCCCCTTCTGGCTCTAATAACCGGCTGCTCAGCCATCTTGGATCAGTTGGAAGTAGTCTCCAGTCTGAATAAGGTGCCATTTATTATTTTCTTTTTGCAAACTTCTTTTTTTTTGCCCACATTATATACAGGGTTAATCTTTTTTACATGTCTCTTTGTTTTCATTACACCACACATTAGATGACATAATAATGAAGCATTTGGTACTGAAAATGGAGCATAAAAATGAATGAATGAGTAGAGTAAGAAATGTGAGAGATCTCTGAGAGACTTCCTGTCAGGATGTCAGAAATATAATGAAATCTATACATTTTATGAATAAGGTTAATAAATTGCCAAAAGTCTACATTAAAAAACTTTCTCTGCTGCCAGACATGCTTGCTTCAGTAAATCCAATAATACAATTTATTTATAAAATAAGGATAATAAAAGATCACTATGCGTAAGTATATACAGTATATAGTTATATGTACAGTATATAGATATATAAAAGTGAAGGACAGTAACAAACAATACAAAACATTAGAAGATAACTTAGTTGATCTTTTTCTCTCCTGTAGAAGAGGACACATAACTTATGAATTTTGATCTCTCAATTCATGTCGTCAAGATCAATATATTTTTTAGTCAGTTATTAAGGTTCTATTGCTAGGCCTATGAAAGTACCATTGATTTACTTACATCTAATCTGCACTGGGTTATCCACCACACAGAGTGTGCGGGTGAGATTGCGTCTGTGCAGGTGAGATGCTGCTCTCACTTTCTTAAAGGGTTTAGGATGAAACTTCTAGCAACTAAAAACCTATTCTTCACAAAGGGTATTGCTTTCAGTTTTAGTGATTCCACTACCACAATACTTTAGCTGGTTTTATCTTAACTACTAAGTTACAAATAATAGTTCTCAGAATTAAAGTAGGTGTACTTATGGTTTGGTTTAGGCAGTGCTTTGTTCCTTTCCTGGTTGACATTCTCCACCCATTTAGTCTTCATATTTTTAGAACACTTGTCTTTATTTATTCACGAGCTCTTCTAATTCATCACTTTAGTTGAACCTTCTGGTGGCAAGCAGTGCTGCAGGTTTCTCTTTAAGGTTTTGCATACAATGTCCTCTGTGCTAGCAAAGTTACACTTTCTGGGCAGCTGTTGATCAGTCAACTCCCATTGTTTGCAAGACCAAGTGCTTTTTACGTATAGTCTAACTCTTGCTCATGCACTTGCTTTTCTTAGCAATTTTGGACTAATAACACCTTTATTTAACTCTAATGCAGACAAGTCTTCCATTCTTCCAGTCCAGCACACGGTTATCCTTCGGAATAAAAAGGATCACTCCAACCTTTGTGCCAATCACATCCTAGACAACAGGACACCTTGTATAGAGAGAAAAGTGGCCAGGCGCTACAGAAGATGTAGTATTAAGGGTGAACTGCAATGCTAAGTGACTGGCAGGAGAAGGTGAACTTCATGTTGTGTGGCTTTTGGGTTTTCCTTATATTGTTACTTGTTAAAACCTGTCACGTAACATATATCAGCTCAACAGTACACTGCTTAAGGAGATGAATCCGAGGATGATCAATCTGACAGTCCTGAAGTGGATGAAAATGAAATGGAATATGCAATTAGAAACACACTAATACATAAAAAGGTGTAAAGGTGAATGGGGTCAGGGCATGGGCAGGAGGACAACTGTAACTGTCAGTGATACCAGGTGGAAATGCAGGAAAAAGTGGGTTGTAAATATAGTGGAAGGACAGTAAGGAGTTTAAAATAAAAGAGTGCACAATGCTCAGCACTATAACTGCTGGCAGTGGTAGGCTGCTATTGAGGTCTGCAGGCTTTTCTGGCTTTTGTGGTTAAAAATGGGACAGCAGTCTGGTAGGAGTGCCTGGGGCAGACAACCCCACAGGCTTTTTACAGCTTGACTTGACATGGAGGTACTTCAGAAAAGACAGAATGTGACCTCAGAAGCACATCAGGAATCAGGTATAAAAGAGGCAACTTTCCATTACTTCTGTGATCTTGGAATCAGGTGGAGTGTGGATGACAGTTCACATGGAAAGAGGAAGGAGAAGATGAGTGGAACAAGATTTAAGAAAAGTACAAGGTGCAGACATGGGAATTATGAAGGGTCTTTTTATTTTTGTTTTACTGAATAATTAGTTGTGCTTTGCATCCAAAGTACTATAAACTTACTTTCCTTATATTTCAGTTTCTTTGGCATTTTCTGGGTTTGGGGACTTGAAGAGCACCACCCACAGGCCACAAAAGAATTCTTTAAGCACACCCTTCTCAATATTTTTTTTTTTGTGAATACACACTATTTCTGATCAGAGACTGGACTATCACCTGCTTTCCCCATTCTCTTTTTCATTGCATTACTTTTCTTGTAATTGCATTCCTTATAATCTGCCCATTTCTTTTTAGTCTGATGCCAAATTATCAGTCTGTCAATACCAACCACAGCCACATTTTCTGTGCAAATTCTTCCTACAGACATTGTCTCTTTGATACTGTGTGAAAATTTTTACCTCCATCAGTAAAGTGTCATGTAACTTTTCTGTTTCTTTTACTAGTACAGAAATGTAATCTGTATAGTTGCATTTTTGCATTGTTTGTGCCATGTTTATGGCATCTATCTTCTCTTAAATATATTTATTCACATTAAAAATGTGCTGCAAGTGTCAATAATTTAATCACTGCTTTTTTAAAACATTATTTATTCTGTTCAGTTTTGTTTACAATATTTCCCATATGAGTATTTCAGATGTCCTCATTTGATCATTAACTTATATTTCTTCCAATTGGGTAATTATTTGGAGTTGCCACTTGAATGAAAATTTTAGGCAACCACACCTTTTAAAGAGAACATTTTTTTTTGTCTGTGATTTTAGTTCACCGATGTGAGCCACTATTCTCTTTATTTTTCTCACAAGCCTTCAAAAAGCTGGAGAAAGAGCTTGCTAAGAAACTAGTGAGCAGAACATGAGTGAGTCTCAAACTGTTGTGATAGATTGCCGGCCGTTCATCCCGGCCAATACCCCCACGCCGCCAGGTGGAGCCCTCCCTGCAGCATGGAGGGGCCCCGAACGCCAGCAGGGAATTATGGATGCTGGAGTTTTCTTTTACAGCCCTGCTGGATACCATGGGGGCCGATAGAAGGTGCTGCAGGGAGGATCAGTGGCTATTTTCTTTACGTCCCGGAAGTACGTCCAAGTCACACAGACAAGGGGAATGACGTGCTTCCGGGGTGAAGAAAAGGACTTTTTATCTCACCCGAAAGTGATAGGTGTCTGGTGTCTTGGACAAGGGTTCAAGGGAGCGATAGCTCCCCCTATCTGTCACAGTGGCGTAGTCAGCAGGATTCTCTAACGTCTATAGGACCTATATCAAAAATTTCTGTGTACAGAGAACCCACTGAAGACGACGTACGGACCCGCAACAACAGCACCAGAACCAACCTTCAGCAAGGAGAGCCATGCTTGTAATGGCCGACGCTCGGGAGGAGTCACGAAGCGGCCTTATAAGTCCAGAGAAGCATCCAGGGACCAATGATCGCTCTGAGGTACGTCCCGGGAATGTCATGGATAATCCATTTAAAGTAACACACTTTATCCCTTGCATGTACCTCAGAGATGATTACCTGGAGGCTCTGCGGGAGAAAGGAGACTATCCCGAAGACAATGGCATGCTCCTGTTCGAGCCAGAAAGCATGGAAGAGGACTTCTGCATGTCGGCGAGGGACACGAGATCTCACCGGTGTTTTCTGGGAAGGACGAGGTCCGCGTCCCACTGTTTGCGCCTTCATTTTTCAAAGAAACGGACTCGGACTTTCCGAAGGCGAAGGGGGAGGCGAGTGAAGCACCGCTCACCCCACAAGAAGGTAAGGAGGGCCGGGAAATGGCTGATCGTGCTGTTAACAAATTAATAAAAACAGATCGCAGTCCGCCGAAGAAGGCAACCCGGTCCTCAAGCCTAAAGAACTCCAATTCCCAGAAGCCTCCGCGAGACCTGTCAAAGCACATGCCGACAGCGGACGGGCTCATTGGCTCCCGGCCGGCAGGTAAACAGAACAAGGAAGTGAGTATACCGAATTAATTAATTCTTTTGACGTGCACAAACTCGAAAAACTAATCAAACCCATGTGAGGTGTTTTCCACATGCTAGCTGCAATTAAAAAGATTTTCGGGGATCCGGAAGAAACGGCTGAGGGCCCATCCGGAAGGTAACGGAGTACTTACAGAGAATCGGACGGGAGCCTCCCGTATTACATGATGTGGCGGTACAGGTGAGTAAAGCCAGTACTGTATATAATGAAATAGGGACGCAGAGTGACACGGGCCCGCGTTTAATCCATAGCGGGTGCCAAGTGGATGCATGCCCTACAAGAGAGGCCGAAACATTTACAGAGTGGCCGGGGAAAGGGCCAATCAAGCCGGAGCAGCTGGATGGTGCTGTCTCGCGGAGCGATTCCGGTCCTAAAGACCCCGATCCGTGTAATTAATAAATCTAAAGAGGTGCAGACAGGAAAGGGGCTCTCTTTCTCTCAGAGACCCAAACTGTTGACAAACCCCAGAGTAAGCATGAGATCCCAAAAATAAAATGGGGGTCTCCTGACAAGAAAGAGAAAGACAAGAGAGAACCATGAAAAGCGGTAAGGGTTTCCTTCCCAGCAAGAAAAGGGGCAGACCTAATGTTTCCCAATTGTTTTCAGTTCCACAGTGGGAGAATAACAGGAGGACGAAGGCAGTGCTATGGATGCCGAAAGTTGGGCCACATTTGGCGAAACTGTCCTTAGAGAACGGGGGACAAGCTGTCGAATTGGATTAATTTCCCCCTAGATTCTCCAGGGAACAAGAGATAAGGATCAGTCAAGTCTCGACCGGAACGTCCTCTTGGAGAAAGACTTCCCTCGAGGGGCAGGCCGCTCCGAATTATAATTTGTCGCTGGGGGAGGAGTACTGTGATAGATGGCCGGCCGTTCATCCCGGCCAATACCCCCACACCGCCAGGTGGAGCCCTCCCTGCACCATGGAGGTGCCCCGAATGCCTGCAGGGAATTATGGATGTTGGAGTTCACCTTTACAGCCCTGCTGAATACCATGGGGGCCGATAGAATGCGCTGCAGGGAGGAGCAGTGACTATTTTCCTTACGCCCCGGAAGTATGTCCAAGTCACATGGACAAGGGGAATGACGTGCTTCCGGGGTGAAGAAAGGACTTTATCTGACCCGGAAGTGATAGGAGATCACATGGACTGGAACACTTCCGCGTCAGGGAATATAAAAGGACTGTGGGAGCTCCAAGACGGTGAACTGAGCTGGGTGGTAGGAGGGCAACACGTCTTGGAGTGGTGGAGAGTTTATTATTGATTGTGATTGGTGAATTTATGAGTATTGTGGAGAGGAGGGTGCTTTGTGCACTATGCAATAATAAAAAGTCATATATTTGGACTTTTACTTCGTGTCTGGCGTCTTGGACAAGGGTTCAAGGGAGCGGTAGTGCCCCCTATCTGTCCCACTGTCCATTATGAAGAAACCAGTTCAATGCACCTACATTAAAAATAAGAAAGTAGATAATTACAGCATTTATAAAACCTGTGATTATCTATACTAATAAAAGGCAAAGCCCTCACTCACTCACTCACTCACTCACTCACTCACTCACTGACTCATCACTAATTCTCCAACTTCCCGTGTGGGTGGAAGGCTGAAATTTGGCAGGTTCATTCCTTACAGCTTCCTTACAAAAGTTGGGCAGGTTTTATATCGAAATTCTACGCGTAATGGTCATAACTGGAAGCAGTTTTTCTCCATTTACTGTAATGGAGATGAGCTTCAACGCCGTGGGGGCGGAGTTTCGTGTGACATCATCACGCCTCCCACGTAATCACGCAGTACATAGAAAACCAGGAAGACCTCAAAAAAGCGCTGAAGAAAACATGCATTATATAATCGAGAAGGCAGCTTAAACAATAAGAAGCGAAGCGAGTGACATATACAACCATATTCATGAGTTCTGCTACTGGAAACAAAGCACATGTAAACCTACACTTTAAATTAAGTTCATAGACAGGCTGCGCTGGCGCTTGTAATTTAGTGCCTGCCCATATAAGGCCGTCCGTCAGCGGCAATCCAATAGCAAACTCCCACTAAATATTCACGGGTTAAGGACTGTGCTTATGCAGAGGAAGATGAGATGGTCAGGGTGGTGTTTGGTACAAACTCAGCTTAAACTGCAGAGAAAGTTTTAAGTGCCAGGACTAAGGTAACATTAAATACAGCCATGGACATAGCACGAGATGGCACCAGCACAGCTGGGAAACTTCGATGCATGTACACCGAGCGGCTCACGGAACTGACGAGTGCACAGATAAAAGCAACAGTTCCAAAGAGCGCTGAACAAAACCAATTACACAATTGAAAAGGCAGCAAAAATATGAAGCGCTTGATACATACAAGCATATTCATAAATCCAAAACAAAGCACACGTTGGAAAAAGTCAATGTCCCGCTAAAGGAAGACAGTGTAAAAACCCGTGCATGCAGTGTGTCAGGTCTCAGATAAAGAAGAAGACGAGCTGTTTATTGATGCAGTAAGAAACGAATCGATGAATGAAACCTGTCATCTTTACAACGATTGACAAACACGGAATGTAACTTGAACACAACACATCCTACAAATACGAACCTGATTGAAAGAAATAATGATAATCAAATCCTTGATGACAGCAACACTCAGTAACACTCACAAAACAAATACTGTATATTGACAGTCATGTTACGTTATTTTTAAAATGTTCCCTTTTCTTTTCTAGCTTTTTAACACACTACTTCTCGCATGATACGCTGGTATATATATATGTATATATATATAACCCGATCTACATACTCGAATAATGGATACTTTATTCGCCATCAATGATTGTTTTGGTAAAGCCATACTCAGTGTATTCATTAGATGAACGGTAAAAAAGTAAGAGCGAGGGAAGGATGACTTATTGAGGCATGCAGGCTGTAGTGCACGTCAACTCTATCTGAATTGCGATCACATTTGAAAAATATATCTTTTCAAGTTCTATTTAGTCCATATGTGTCAAACTCAAGGGCGGGCCACATCCGCCCGGCGTGTAATTATATCCGGCCCGAGATCATTTTATATACTGTATTATTGTTATTAAAGCCCGGGTATATGAAGCAGATCCCATAATGCAGCGCTTCAGCTGCCTTGCCGCGTTAATCAAGTCTACCTTATGATGCTGCAAGTTATTGCGAAGCTAGCTCACACGATGCTGAAGAGAAAAGTTGATTCTGAAAATAGAGCCTTTAAAAACCGATGGGAGGCTGAGTATATGTTTACTGAACCCGTGTGTCTCATTTGTGGAGCTAATGTGGCTGTAATTACAGAATTTAATCTAAGACGGCACTATGAGACAAAACATCAGGTTAACCTGAATGCAATGCAGAAGATACAGAAAGCAGCATAATTAAATAAGAATCTGACACTTCAGCGGACGCTTTAACCTGTGCACAATCACAAAGTGATTTCAAGTGAAGCTGCTTTTATGGGAGACACAAATGCACCAGTGCACCTTGCCCCACTTTCCCTGTTGCCAAGTAATGTTAAACCAAGTCGTCACTACGGTGTTCCCAAATACGCACTTTGCTGATAAACTGAGCACACTGAGTTTGCACGGCGCTTTGGTGACTTTGAAGAACAAAAAAAGTCCGTCTACATGCGGCTCAACCTTGTGCATGTTTGGTAGCACATATCTGTGTGAGAAGCTCTTCTCAGTGATAAAGACTAACAAAACAGCACACAGGAGTCGCCTCACTGATGAGCACCTGCAATCCATCCTGAGAATCTCCACAACACAGAACCTCACACCAAACATAAACGAACCTGTGGCCAAAAAAAGATGCCAGGCGTCCAGCTCTAAAATGACATATGAGCAAAGAAAACTGAATGATTTGATTTGTTATTGCTGAAAGGAACACATTTATTTATATTTCTAGGTTTTGTTATGCAGCATGTTCATATTTGAATTTGTATCATTTTGACAGGATATATTTTTATGGAGAGCAAAATCTTTTGGGATATTTAAAATCTAAGTTTATTTTTATATAAAATTACATAAGAGTAAAGAAATGTGAATGTTTGTTCTTTTAACGTTTACTTTATTTCTAACTTGTATAATTTAGACAGGATAAATTTTTATGGAGAGCAAAATATTATAAGTTGTTTAAGGTTTGAGTTGATTTATTCACTAATAATATTCCTGTCTGTTTTACCATTCCTACCAAAGATATTTCTGTCGACTAAATAAAAATTCCTTCTATTTAAAATTTAAATAGAACTTGAACAAATATGATAGTTCATAATATCCACGCAGACTTGCGTAAGAGCGGAGTTATCCTTTTAACAAGCAGCGTATTGCACTGATCTGAAATAGCTGTGTGTGTATATATGTAGATATGTATGTATATGTATATATATGTTTATATATGTGTGTGTGTATGTATATATATATGTATTTGTGTGTGTATGTATGTATGTGTGTATGTATTTATGTGTGTGTGTATATGTATGTATATAGATATGTAGATATGAAGATATGTATGTGTATATATATGTATATGTATAGATATGTATATATATATATATGTTTATGTGTGTGTGTAAATATATATATATATATATATATATTGTCACACACGCGCGCATGGGAGGCAGCTAAAGGGCTCGAGTGAAGGCAGTTCTGAGCCATGCCGGGATGTGGCAGAGCGCACTAACTCTCTTTCTCACTTCCCTGTAGACCTAACCCGGGAGGTTCCACCTGTCTCTCTGGACGTCACTTCTGGGACCGAGCCAATGGAGACAGACCTTGCCAGCTCCGCCCCTGATGTCACATCCGGGACTAATCCAATGAAAGATGAACACGTGCCCAATCCTTATGACCTCACTTCCTGCCTCCCCCTTTAAAAGCCTTCCCTTTTCCCTTCTGACAGTCTTGTTTTGGACTCTGTTGTAAGCACTTCAGTGCTGGTATTTGAAAGAAAAAACGTTGCAGCCAGGATACCAAATTACATGGGTGGCTGCCCCAAACCTTTTTCTGTCTTTGTCTCGTTTTGTGACAGTGGCGTAGCCGGCAGGATGGAGAAGTCCCAGAAGAGAAGGGGACAGGACCTGCAAAACACCCAGGTGGGAGCGTACCGGGGCCGAGTATTCAGGCGGGGAGGGTGCCCCGTGGTTCGGCGAGACCCGGTGCGGGCTCCGCTCCCAGCACGCAGAACTAGGCCATCTAGAGAGGCCAGGGAGTGTGCGGGTGGGGCTCACCGAATTGGGCTGCCCTGGAGGGGGGAGACAAGAGGGACTCAGTATGCTCTCTTGGGGGAGAGTGCCTGCCCCCCAGTGAAACCACAGCCCCTTTTACCACCTTGGGGTGCCCCAGACTGGCAGGTGAGTAAAATAACGAAGTGGAGGTTGGACCCTGAGAGGCCGACCAGTAAACAAGCCTGGTCCTTATGGGCAAAGTATGGCAGTGGCTACGGCCCTTGGAAAACAAGCCCTACCAGGTCATTGAGCAGGTAGCTTGCTATCTGCTCCTGAAAGCACTTCCCCAGGACTTCACCCAGCCGGTCTGGGGCGTGCAGTTTACGAACATGTCAGGGCTCATAGAGCTTCTGGAAACACAGAGGGCGGCCTCACACTCTGGGAGAGCAGAACCGTCCTTCTGTCAAACTCAGCCGGGGTATGTCCCAAGACCTAGCCCCTCCCTGTACAACCCGAGCTTGTATCGGCGTCTCGGCGCCGCGGGCACGCAAACCGCTTGGAGGCGAGGAGGAATGCAGGTGGAGGGGGAGGAGGGCTTGGTGTGCTCTGACAAACCCGCTGACGGTCCCGCATACAGCGTGGTGATCGTTAACGGTTTAAAACTTCCGCTCTGCTCGATTCCGCAGCAACATTTCCATTGTTGCCCGCCGTTTTGTGCTACCGCGACAATGGCTAAAATTCAAGACCAGTATAACCTGTGTCCACGGGGAAACCCGCTGGTACAGGACCGCCGCTGTGTCATTAGCTACGGAGGGTCAGTCCAGAAAGTAACCGTGGCAATCCTTCCTGATCCTCCACACCGGTGATACTAGGGCGGACTGGTCTGAAATTAAAAGCGGTGAGACACATACCACTCCCGGGGTTAAGTTGGGCCTCGTTATGGACGGAGATGAACCGTCTCAAGCTGCCTCCACGCCGTGTAATCAGCCGGCAGAGAGATGAAGCAGCCGTCCTGGCTGGCGTGGCAACTCCCGGCCGCCGCAGGCTGACACGCCATCCACCAACGCCGGCGAGCGGAGGAAACCACGCCCATTGAGGTCGGCGCTGACCCTCTCTCCGTGTTGCGGTTTCAATTTAAAAAGACGCCGGCTTCTTTCAAAAGGGAGCAATGGAATGACGACTCCCTGAACTTTGTAAAAAATGCAGTGGTCCTTGTCAATGGCCAGCGCACTATCAGTCGATGCCACAGGGCCCCTACTTTGTGTTAGATAATGACCTCCTTTACCGTGTAGCAATGCATGACGGGCAGGAGACGAGGCTGCTGCTAGTGCCGCGCACCTTCCGGCGGCAGGTCTGCGAGCTAGCACACGCCCACCTCCTAGGTGGCCACCTGGGCACCGAAAAACTCTGGAGCGGATCAAGCCGGTTTTACTGGCCAGGAATTAATGAGGAGGTTCGCCGCTTTTGCGCTTCCTGCCCGGAGTGTCAACTGCGACAGATTCCTAGGAGGGACCGTGCTCCTCTTGTTCCTATTCCATTGATTGACGCTCCTTCCACAGAATCGGGTCGACCTGGTGGGACCTCTAGAGCCCTCAGCCCGAGGACACAAGTACATTTTAGTCCTCGTGGATTATGCTACACGATACCCGAAGCTGTTCCGTTGCGCCAGCTACCTCTAAAGCCATCGCGACGGGAATTACTAGGGTATTGGCGCGTGGGGATCCCCAAAGAAGTCTTGACAGACCAGGGGACCCCCTTCACCTCGGAGACGTTCAAGGAGACTGCCAGGTTACTGAAAATAAAGCATTTAAAACCTCGTGTATCATCCTCAAACCGACGGATTAGTAGAGAGGTTTAATCAAACTCTCAAGCAAATGCGTAAGGTGGTCAGCGAGGATGGAAGGAACTGGGATCAGCTCCTCCCCTCGTCCTTTTGCCTATCGGAAGTCCCACAAGCCTCCACGGGTTCTCCCCTTTGAACTACTGTATGGGCGACAACCTCGGGGCATATTGGATATTTTGAAAGAAGGCTGGGAAGAAGAGGCTCTTCCCACCACTAACATACTGGAGTATATCGCGCAGTTAAGCGATAGATTTGGAAAGATTCGCCTGTCCTTAAAAGTCACATGGAGGAGGCTCAAGCAGCACAGGTTCGCTACTACAACCGCTGCACGTCTCTTGGGAGTTCCACCCGGAGATCGGGTCATGGTCCTAGTGCCTACCTCCCACTCTAAGTTGCTTGCCCACTGGCAGGGCCCCTCTGAGTTAAGGAGAGGAAGGGACTGGTCGACTATTTGGTGAGTCAACCCAATCGCGGCCAAAGGAGCGGTTTATCATGTGAACCTGCTGAAACCGTGGAAGGACAGGGACCCTGATCCCTCCTCCGGCCAGCCCCGCTCACTCTTCGCTCACACACACGACCTTAACTTTGGCACAGACTTGAGACCCAGGCAACGGCAGGAGCTGGAAACAGTTATCCGGACCGTTCGACAGGTAGTCAGTGAACACCCCGGAAGGACCTCTCTGATTGAGCACAACATTGTGACAGAGCCCGGGGTTGTTGTCCGAGAACGCCCGTACCGTCTTCCCGAGGCAAAAAAGGCTGAAGTGGAGCTTGAGATCAAGCGCATGCTGGAACTAGGTGTAATTGAGGAAAGTTATAGTCCCTGGTCCAGCCCCATTGTGCTCGTCGGTAAGCCTGGCGGAGTTGGAGGTTCTGCAATGACTTCCGTCGGCAACCAAGTCTCCCAATTTGATGCCTATCCAATGCCACGTGGACGACCTCCTCGAGAGGCTTGGACAGGCTCAATACCTGACCACACTTGACATGACAAAAGGGTACTGGCAGGTTCCTTTAACGGACTCCGCAAGGAAAAAACCGCGTTTAGTACCCCTAGCGGACACTGGCAGTATCGTGTCCTTCCATTTGGGTTACACGGGGCTCCAGCAACCTTTCAGCGTCTGGTGGACAAAGTGCTTCGGCCTCATAACTCATACAGTGCTGCCTACCTAGATGACGTGGTCATCTATTCCAGCACATGGAAGGAACACCTACAGCATGTCCAAGCGGTATTACGGACACTTGGTGAGGCCGGGCTCCGGATTAATCCCAAGAAATGTTTCTTTGGATTAAGCGAGGCCAAATATTTAGGCTACCTGGTGGGTCGGGGTACCGTAAGGCCACAGTGCTCCAAAATTGATGCCATTCTGAAATGGCCCCGTCCGCGAACCAAGGGTTAGCCGGGTACTACCGCCGGTTTGTACCCCGGTTTTGGAGAAAGGCGCCTTGACTGATTTAACAAAGAAGAGGGCCCGAACATTGTGGTATGGACTGCAAAAACAGACACTGCATTTGGTGACTTGAAGAAGGCCCTTACGTCCGCACCTATTTTGATGGCACCTAACTTTTCTTTGCCTTTCATCCTCCAGGCGGACGCCGGACACAGGCCTGGGAGCCGTGCTGAGCCAAAGTGTCGATGGTGTGAACACCCGTCATGTTCCTGAGCGGAAACTGTTGGACCGGGAGACCAGGTATGCGGCGGTGGAGAGGGAGGCTCTGGCGATTAAATGGGCGATCACTCAGCTGAGGTACTACCTGTTGGGCCGTGAGTTCACCCTTGTCACGGACCATGCACCTCTACAGTGGATGGCCCTGCACAAGGAGTCGAATCCGCGGGTCACCCGGTGGTTTCTTGACCTGCAGCCGTACAAGTTTTCGCTCGTTCATCATCGGGTGCTCTCCATGCCAACGCTGATGCTCTCTCTCGGGTTCACGACCTCTCGGTTAGGGTCGCCCGACCCGACGGGTCTGGGCTGAGGGGGGGGCCTTGTCACACACGCGCATGGGAGGCAGCTAAAGGGCTCGAGTGAAGGCAGTTCTGAGCCATGCCGGGATGTGGCAGAGCGCACTAACTCTCTTTCTCACTTCCCTGTAGACCTAACCCGGGAGGTTCCACCTGTCTCTCTGGACGTCACTTCTGGGACCGAGCCAATGGAGACAGACCTTGCCAGCTCCGGCCCCTGATGTCACATCCGGGACTAAACCAATGAAAGATGAACACGTGCCCAATCCCTTATGACCTCACTTCCTGCCTCCCCTTTAAAAGCCTTCCCTTTTCCCTTCTGTCAGTCTTGTTTTGGACTCTGTTGTAAGCACTTCAGTGCTGGTATTTGAAAAGAAAACAAGTTGCAGCCAGGATACCAATTACATGGGTGGCTGCCCCAAACCTTTTTCTGTCTTTGTCTCGTTTTGTGACAATATATATATATATATATATATATATATGACAACAACACTCATCACTCACAACAGTGACAAAACAATTACATTGACAATCATGTTACATTATTTTCAAAATGTTTCCTTTTCTTTTTCATTGCTTCTTTAACACACTAGTTCTCCGCTGCGAAGCGTGGGTATTTTGCTAGTTTACTATAGAGTAATGAAGAAGCATGAAACACCACAAATTCCTTTAGGTATGTTTTCTGTAAAGCCCTTTAGGGTCCTACACTATATTTGCACTGCGACCCCAAACCATAAGCTGCTCTACTTATTCTAAAGAAGTAATAGTTTTTATTTTGATGTCATCCTGTTTTGTTGAGCTGGTGACCCTGATCCACAGAGTAAGTTTTCATAGTAAGTTTCTTGTTCCATCATCTGATTTTTTTTAGTCACTAGCAAAACAGAGATGAAAATAGGAATATAAATTCAATCTAAAATCAAAAACTTAGTACAAGGACTTAATTAACAATTTACTACCACGATCAAGTACAACACTCACAAAGCTACTGGTGCACTGATGTGCAAGTCTCAGAGGCACATAAAACATCTCAACTGAGTCAGCTGAGAGTATCTCACTTAAGAGACTATGTCTTCCGGCTGAGGACCATGATTTCAATGTAGAGTTACTAATTCTCATTCCACAACTTCTTTGCTTCAATTTCAGCTGCAAATTGATTCGATGTACAGTATATCAGTCTAATGCAGCCTTAATGTCCTAAAAAATGGCTAATTCCCAAGCCTTGGCTGTACTTTAATATCTCATCTGTGAAAAGCATATGAGGAGAGAAGTCAGGATGCGACCTTGGCTAAATTCTACATCCACATTAAATATACTAAATTAAAATTATTTAAAAACCACATGATATAAAACAGTGGCCCTGCAACCACATGCTCTTTGAGACTTTGCTAATACCAGAATAGACCCCCTTTTGCCTTCAGAACTGAAGTAATTCTTTGTATCACAGATTCAACAAGGTGCTGGAAACATTCCTGAGGGATTTTTGTCTATATTGACATGACAGCACCACACGGTTGCTGCAGATTTGTCAGTGAATCTCCCATTCCACCACATCCCAAAGGTGCTATATTGGATTGAGATCTGCTGACTTTGGAGGCCATTTGAGTACAGACAACTAATTGTTTGAGCTATGTGATGTGGCACGTTATCCTGCTGGAAGTAGACATAAGAACATAGGTACAATGCGGTCATAAATAGATGCACATGGTTAGCAACAATACTCAGGTAGGATGTGGTATTTAAACAATGCTTATTTGGTACTAAGGGTTCCAAATTTTGCCAAGAAAATATCCCCATGCCACTACATCACCACCACCAGCCTGAACTATTGATACAAGGCAGGATGGAGCCATGTTTTTATGTTGTTGATGCCAAATTCTGACCATACCACCCAAATGTGGCAGCAGAAATCAAGACTCATCAGACCAGGCAACATTTTTACAATCTTCTATTGTCCAATTTTGGTGAGCCAGTGTGAACTATAGTCTCAGTTTACTGTTCTTAACTGACAGGAGTGGCAACCGTTGTGATCTCCTGCTGTTGTAGCCCATCTGCTTCAAGGTTTGATGTGTTGTGCATTCAGAGATGCTCTTCTACATACCTTGGTTATACTGAGTTGCAATTTGAGTTTCTATTGCCTTTTTCTCAGCTCAAAACAGTCTAGCCAGTCTTCAATGATCTGTGGCTTCCACAAGACATTTTCATGCAGAGCACTGCCGCTCATTGGATATTTCCCCTTTTTTTCACCATTCTCTGTAAACCCCAGAAATAGTTGTGCATGAAAATCCCGGTAGATTAGCAGTTTCTGAAATGCTCATACCAGCCTGCCTGGAACAAACAACCATGCCACATTCAAAGTCACTTAAATCACCTATCTTCCCCGTTTTGATGCTTGGTTTGAACTTCAGCAGGTCATCTTAAAAATGTCTGCATGCTAAAATGCACTGAGTTGCTGCCATGTAATTGTCCGATTAGATACTTGCATTAACATGCAAATAAATAAAGTGGCCAGTAAGTGTATTTAGATATTAAACTAAGTTAAAATGTACCCAACTATATAAAGAAGTGTATTTATTCTAAACTGCATTAGGATGATGCCTTTGCCCAGCATGGCTTACATTGGAGCACAAGTTGCTGAAGGTCATGCAATTAGTCAGATGCTGGATTTAAAAATGGAACACTGTGGTCTGAAGTCTAGTGCTTTAGCCATTTTACCATTATCATGCACCTTAGTGTATCATAGAACAGCACAGAATGAATGGACAACCGGTAAGACTGAAAGGTATACTTTTGGAAGAATTTGTGTAGACAGTGGTTTTGTTGTTCTTCACTCTGTTATCAAGTGGATGTGCCTTAACTCTTTCAGGGCTGATGTCGACTTTTATCAAAATTCAGGGGTAGAGGATGGTAATCAAGCAAAACTCGCCCTTACATTTTAGTTCGACTTTCTTTACTGGAAGGACAGTTACATAGCTTTGTCGATTTAACCTTGAATACCTACGCGTGCAAGAGTTGCAAAAAGAAACAGCCTCTAAAATGGCATTGACATCTGGCGGTAGACGAAAGCAAACGTGCAAAGCAAAATACTCCATGGATGTTTTAAATAATTTCGTTGAAGAGGACTTCGACTTGTCAAACTCCAACCTGGAGATGGGTATGAAAAGTGAGGTGACAGTGAGGTACTGGCATCGTCTGATCGGTCCCCTGCTGATTGTGGTGCTGAACACTTTCATGCTGCTGATGCGCCTATGGCAGTGTTCGCCTGGGAGGACCACCACTTATGACGACAAGAGTTACAAACCAGATTGCATCACACTGCGACTGCCACTGCCACCCACCTGCTGTGCGGAGACAGCCAGCCCACTGTGCATTCCTGCTGACCATTGAGGTGCCCCTGTGCAGCGACTGCCAACAGAGATGCCAAACATGCGCCAACAGCAGCCACAGCATGTAGCAACAGATGTTTTATGTTGATGTATGTGTGAAATGACTGCTTTGTGTGCTTTTCAGAAAACTGAGTTTTTTGGAAAAAATATTCAGCCCTCAAAGAATTAATATACTTATTCATCATCATTTATATATACAGTATAGATATATATATATATATATATATATATATATATATATATATATATATATATCATCACTATCATAAGACTTTAAAACTATTTAAAAAGTCTTTCTATATACATAGTGTATTATATTTTTGAATCCACAGTTAATAGTAGTGAATAGTTGGTTTGTATTGCATAGCTTTTTGTGCTTTTATTCAGAGTTAGTTTTTACTTGAATTCAAATATATTTGTGAATATGCAGCTTTTTTCAGTGTTATACTTGTATTCTTAATATAAACCTTAATTTATTTGAACTGAGCTAATTTAATTTGTTCTTGGAAATTAAACAAATGTAAGGATTTTCTTAATTGGCTTTTTTTTCATAGATGTTTTTTGAGAGCTTTAGCATGCATCAAATGTGTAACACTACTTGCTGTGCCTGTGATAAACAATTGCAGTATAAATAGAAAAGCATTAAACATTAAAGCTAAATCTGTGACATTACTTTTACTAGTGTCAGAAATGCATTGATTTGTATATCACTTTTTATCTCAGGAGATTTTTTTAAGGTTATTTATTTCCAGAAAATCTGCATTACAAGAAAAGTGTTACGATTAAAAACAATTAAAACGATTTAAAAAAACATCACAGCTATAAACAAGGTGTGAAAAAAATATAATCAATCCCACACTAAAGCCCCACCCTTACCAAAAACAGAGAGGTATTTACTGAGGCTAAGGATCTATCCAGAAGGTTTTCAGTTCGAATCCCTGTCACTGCCAAAAGAGATCCTACTCTGCTGGGCCCGTGAGCAAGACCCTTAAACTGTAATTGCTCTGGGGTGCTGTACAATGGCTGACCCTGCACTTTGACCCCAAGGAGTATGCGAAAACTAACAAATTCCTAATACAAGAAATTGTATAAGGTGAAATAAAGAACAAAAAAAATACTACTAATAAAAAACTGTTATACTGTACATCCTTGTATTGAAAAAACAATAGGCGTTTAGCAGAAACATTGTCAGGTCAGGTGCACAGCAGACTAATTTTAAAATAACAATAATGAACTCTTTCCAAATTCTAAAGAATCTCTGCATGGTTCCTTGCAAAGAAAATTTGATGTTTTCTAGTTTTGCATAATATACTGTAAGTTTAGTTAAATAGGATACATTAAGGTATATCTATTTGTCCAAGATTACTTGAGATACTAATAATGTAGAGTATGAAATCATAATCAGTTTATTGCTGGAGAGACTAATACTGTCAGAAATAACTCCAAATGTCGTAAGCAGAGTTGAGATGATTGTAAATTCGATGCTGTCTGATAAATAAGAAAATATCAATGCCCAGAAAGATTTTAACTTAGCACATTCCCAGAAAATATACCCTAACTGTTAAGTCTGAGGCAGGCCAAAAATTGGAACAGCAAAAAATAAATGACTGAAATGAATTAAAGGGTTCTAAAAAAACCCAAAATGAGTGCTGGATCACAAAATGTGATGTACAATTGCCTGTAAAAAAATAATAAAAGGATAATACCTAACTCTACCCCTAACACTAGTGAGGCCCGAGCTATATAGACTTATTTATATTAAGGGTCCAATCTCTTACATATTTTAGGCCATTTAAATCTGGAGAGGCATGCCCAGGGTACAATTTCAGCTGAATTTCAGTAGGTTTTATGTAGTGTAGCGTGCAGCCGGGATTCTTGCCCGGTTGGGACGCCTCCACGCTGAGAAGACCGGGGAAGCAAATCTGGCCAGAGTATTACCTCCCCCGGGATGCTAGATGGCAACCCCCCTGGGTTGCAGCAGTGCCTCGGACTCCCGCAGGGTCGCATGGGAGTTGGAGTGTGGTGCAGCCCTGTTGGTATCCGCAGGCACCGCCAGGGGGTGCTGCAGCAGGAGCTGCTGAGCCATTATGGGCAGCTCTTCCACCACACCCGGAAGTGCTGCCAAAAACGAGTAATCAAGCACCTGGATCTCTTCCGGATGCATTATAAAAGGAGCCAGCGGCCACTACTCGGGGAACCAAAGTCGGGAGGAGGAAGAGCAATGAAGCTTGAACTGAGGAGTGAAGGTGGAGAAAGATAAAGAGAAGAGACGTATCGTATTGTGCTGTAGTGCTCGGATGGTGTTGGAACTGTGTTATACTTGTGGGGAACGAGGAAGGCATTTCCCACAAGGGAAAAAAGGAAAAATAAAACCTGTGTGCAGTGAGCTTGTGTTCCATACGTGTCTGTGTCGGGTTCAGCTGGCGGTGCCAGCCTGGTGATCCACAGTAAATTAATGAATGAGTGGGAAAATGTCCTGTTGTTGTTGTATCAATAAACAAACATAAACAACAAGGATAAATGAAAACGCAACAGGGAGAACACACAGTACAACAAAAGATTGCCATAACAATTGACCTATGACCCAGAGGCTTATCTCTGCAAAAAGAGTCCCTAAGTCACTTACGGTGGTTGGTTCACTTACTCACAATATCAAATCAACACTTTCTACTCACCTTCTAATATTCCTTCTTTACACCCAGGCATTACCTCACCTCACCATTTCACCATAGCCATAATGGGCTTTTAAACCCAAACTGTGAACTATTTTTGGGCGTCTCCTGAAAAAAACTCCTGCTGTCTCAGATGGTGTGTAAAGGCCCTGAGACAATACACCTACATCTTCCACTAGCAGCCCTAGTGGCACCTTCACTTCTGTATTACCAGCACAAAGAAAAAAAAGTATAACCCGAGGCATTATAGCCCCACCAATATGTAGAAGAGAATTTATACTTTACATTTGGGTCTCATACTGTTTTCTAGTGACAGGGGGAGTCCCACAGTACTACTGGGAGCTCCCTATTGTTTTCTCTTAGCTACCCCAGGGTTTTTTTACTACTTTGTCACTACTAGTAGTGCCCCTTGTCAGTTACAAGTGGCGGCATTACTCAACTTACTCTCACAATATATAATTATGGACATTAGCGTTGAGATTTTGCTTTGTAATTATTCACGTTTCATGGTTAAGACAAGGGTGGAGTGCTGTTTCGTGTTTTTGTTTACTATCACTGTAAATATTTGCATCTACATTGGAATCAGATAATTCGGGGTATGTGTATAATATTTAACCTTTTTCTAAAATATATTCATTTTACATTTACTTAACTTATCTTAAAGCCATGTATCTATTTTTGTCTGTTGACTGGGTTGCTTGAGTGGAAGGCAAGTGAGAAATTGAAGGTTAAGTATGGTTTGGCGTGGCCGACTATGTGCTGGAGTGTGTAACTTGCCGCCATCTGAGCGTGAGTGTGGTTGTTACAAATGTAAAACCTAGAAAAATTGAAAACGGGCTTTAAAAACATCAGAGAGTAAATGAATAGAAGGCAAACAACAGCTCTTTAGTCATATTACTGTAAGTGTGAATGCTTAAAAAGTTTGATTTTCTGTTTAAAGATGTAAAAAAACTTTACACTGCATTTTATTTTCATTTACAATTCATACCATTTCCCAAACTGCATAAACATTCCAGACTGCATCTTTTTTGATATAGTTCATACTGATGCTCAATCTTAGGTTCAAAGCAATCCAAGTGATGTCCTGGATATTGTTAATTGTATTATTTATATTTATTGTGAAATAGTACATGTTAGAAAGAAAAGGCAAACTATTTTGAATGAGGCAAGTGATCTATTAACAGATCCACTTACTGCCAAGGATTCATATAACTCTTAGTATGAATCAATTAAAGCAACTGATACAAAAAGAAATGTATTAAATTTGATTACCACTTAAAACAGCAAACCTCAACATATTGGTATGAACAATTAATTAAAATTAAAAAAGGCTGAAGCAAAAAAAAAAAAACTTTCTTCTGAGAACTTCAAAATAACCAAAGACAAGTATTCTATTGAATAAAGAAGTCATAGGATCACATATGCAAAATGACCATAATTACAGTTCTCATTACACAATTTTAACTTGTTTTAGCAAAGTGTCTTTAAATAAAGTATTATTGTTACTGTCATGAAGAGACAGCGCACTTGTATGGTCATTTAATTGGGCAAAAAAGAGTAATGCTATAGCAGGTCCCTTGGCCCTTAACTTTGTAGAACATGCCAAAATATACTTGAGACCTGCATGATGTATAAGTGAAAGCCCCCTCATGATGGGAGCTGCGAGGCAGTGGTAATTGTACCTTTAACTTGGTGGAAGCCTGAAGGCAAAGAGACAAAGAGAACACTGAAGGTTTAGATAAGTGTATTAAATGTTGGTTGTCTAGTGTATCAACACCTAAAATGTTCAGTGTCACTTTATCACTGCATTATAAACTGCTCAAAAAAATTAAAGGAACACTTTGAAAACACATCAGATCTCAATGGGAAAAAGAAATCCTCCTGGATATCTATACTGATATAGACTGGGTAATGTGTTAGGAATGAAAGGATGCCACATCGTTTGATGCAAATGAAAATGATCAACCTACAGAGCCCTGAATTCAAAGACGCCCCAAAAATCAGAGTGAAAAAATTATGTGGCAGGCTAGTCCATTTTGCCAAAATTTAATTGCAGCAACTCAAAATTGTACGCAGCACTTTGTATGGCCCCTGTGTTCTTGTATACATGCCTGACAACATCGGTGCATGCTTCTAATGAGATGACAAATAGTGTTGTGTGGGATCTCCTCCCAGATCTGGACCAGGGCATCACTGAGCTCCTGGACAGTCTGAGGTGCAACCTGGTGGCATTGGATGGACCAAAACATAATGTCCCAGAGGTGTTCTATTGGATTTAGGTCAGGAAAGTGTGGTGGCCAGTCAATGGTATCAATTCCTTCATCCTCCAGGAACTGCCTGCATACTCTCACCACATGAGGCCAGGAATTGTCGTGCACCAGGAGCCACTGTACCAGCATAGGGTCTGACAATGGGTCCAAAGATTTCATCCTGATACCTAATGGCAGCCAAGGTGCCTTTGTCAAGCCTGTAGCGGTCTGTGTGACCCTCCATGGATATGCCTCCCCAGACAATCATTAACCCACCACCAAACTGCTCATGCTGAATGATGTTACAGGCAGCATAATGTTCTCCATGGCTTCTCCAGACCCTTTCACTTCTGTCACGTGCTCAGGGTGAACCTGCTCTCATCTGTAAAAAGCACAGGGCACCAGTGGTGCATCTGCCAATTCTGGTATTCTATGGTGAATGCCAATCGAGCTGCATGCTGCTGGGCAGTGAGCTCAGGGCCCATTAGAGGACATGGGGCCCTTGGGTCACCCTCATGAAGTCTTTCTGGTTGTTTGGTCAGAGACATTCACACCAGTGGCCTGCTGGAGGTCATTTTGTAGGGCTCTGGCAGTGCTCATCCTGTTCCTCCTTGCCCAAAGGAGCAGATACTGGTCCTGCTGATGGGTTATGGACCTTCTATGGCCCTCTCCAGCTCTCCTAGAGTAACTGCTTGTCTCCTAGAATCTCCTCCATGCCCTTGAGACTGTGCAGGGAGACACAGCAAACCTTCTGGCAATGACACGTATTGATGTGCCATCCTGGAGAAGTTGGACTACCTGTGCAACCTCTGTAGGGTCCAGGTATCGCCTCATGCTACCAGTAGTGACACTGACTGTAGCCAAATGCAAAACTAGTGAAGAAACAGTCAAAAGATGAGGAGGGAAAAATGTCAGTGACCTCCACCTGTTAAACCATTCCTGTTTTGGGGGTCATCTCATTGTTGCCCTCTAGTGCATCTGTTGTTAATTTCATTAACACCACAGCAGCTGAAACTGATTAACAACCCCCTCTGCTCCTTAACTGACCAGATTAATATCCCATAAATTTCATTGAATTTATGCTATACTCTGATTAAAAAGTGTTCCTTTAATTCTTTTGAGCAGTATATTTACAAAGTTATTATATTGTATTCAAAATTTAATCCAAACTTTTAGCTTTTATCAGTCTTAAATTACTTGCCAGAATGGAATATTCAAAATGAAACAAGTACTCCATGGCTTTTTGGTATGTGGTGAACCATTTAAGTTTTATGTGTTTTTTTTTCCTTTCCAGCATTAATTAAATGGTCCTTGAAAAGAAAAAAAAAGTATAATCATCAGATTTTAAAGTCTGCCTCAGCATCAACTTTTTGATGGCCTGTTAATTTTATTAGATTGATCTTTTTATGTTTAGCGAATGCATTTTAAATCTCTTTTGGCATGATTGAAATCATTTAGCATCTTTGTTTTGCAAAGACATGACCTGATGTTCTGTATATTCAACATGGGAATTCGGGGAAAATCAGTACTAAAGTTTTCAGTGTGTCGAAACTTAAACATGAATTACACATTTCTTGGCTTCCTCATGCAGCAAAAAGAGTTATTTAACCTGGCTGCAATTCATTATTTTTGCAAAGACATGCCATATGTGTCTTTTCGCTCAGGAAATCACAAGTTTCTAGGTCATTACCAGGATATGACTAAACTTTTAATATGACAACTTACAAACAAGAAAAGCAAATGAGTCCGAAATACAAGACCTAATTACATAAGGACATGTATTTTCATGTTTAGTGATTAAAATATAGTATAATATATATATTCAATTATAAATATTATTAAGATTCTCCTATTTATCTTACATGCAATCTCTCATCATGATTTCCT
Organism: Polypterus senegalus; assembly: GCF_016835505.1. Taxonomy (NCBI): domain Eukaryota; kingdom Metazoa; phylum Chordata; class Cladistia; order Polypteriformes; family Polypteridae; genus Polypterus; species Polypterus senegalus. Next base: position 131,163,995 of record NC_053160.1, read on the forward strand.
TTGCAATGCTTTCTACCCTATTCATGGTAGCATTAGCCAATTTGTTACTGTTCTGTTTTCTCAGAAGGCAATTTAGAAGATGAGCAGTTTAGTCCTAGCACACTACCTCCTCATCTGTTTGCATTTTGATTATCAGACATCATGTCTTTAGAGATAAATAGCAGAGTGTGACACATTATTTTTAGGCTATCTATCCTCTATTACTAAAAGTTATCAATTATTCTAACATTTGAGTAATTTACTTAGTCGTTACCTAATATAAATTCACATTGGGTCTTTCAATGCTATTAAAGGTAAAGTAAAATGCATAGTTCCTAGTATGATGGATTACTGAGCAGGGCTGTTGCCTCGTTTCATTCAGATCTGGAAGGATTTTAGGAGTGTTAAGCAATATACTTTCACATTTCCTAGAACAATTAATACTAAACACAGAGATGTTTTAACTAAATAAATGTAGACCAAATATAAGCCAGTTTGGATTGAGGTCAGTTACTGCTTCTGTTTTCTTTTCGCGATGCCACAAATTTGACAATCAAAACTGAATAAGTGGACTGTGGCTGTGAAAAGATAGGGACAGTCTTGTGGTAATTCAATGGTCAAAGTGTTCTTGTCCATTTGTGAAGTGGATGCATCTTGCATGCAAAGTACTGTAGAACAATTTCTCTTATTTTTGTTGTGTGTGCCTCATTGTCATCTCTCTTTAGTACTGCTTGTTTTTATCAAGCATCTCAGAAATATTCCTAGGAATTGCATTACAAGCCTGACTAGAATAAGAATTTGTTCTACCTCAGAGTAGGACATAAGAAGTATTCACGAAGTGTTCTACAATGTCACAACAACCTGAGCTGCAAATTGGAACTCGTAGTTTTCTACGATTAACATTAAGGCTCCATTATAAAGAAAATGATGTTAATAATACTCAAAGTAGTAGTAGAAGAAGAAAACATAATAAGGCTTGATATCATGCAAAGTTGCATGTAATTGTTTCCTTTTCACAACAACATAAAGAATAAAATTATAATGAACATCAAAATGGAAAGACAGGGGCACATACACTGAATCAGAGTAAAGCCCAAAACCAGGCACGCTTATTTAGCAATGAATTCTCTGGGGATTTTCGTGACTTGCACATTATGCTTGCTGGAATATGGTCAAGCTTCTCCGTGACCCTGCTCAGAATAAAGTGGTTATAGAAAATAGATGGATGGATGACCTAGAGACGTTCTTTCAGAAGAGTCACCTTCCTGTTGTTATAGCTGTTGCAAAGTCTTGTAAATAACTGTTACTGAAACTAGCCACAAGCATTCCTGAACTGCTTGTGAAGTCACATTAACTTTTCCAGTGTTCCCCATAACCTTCCACTGTGGCATGCTGTGTGTATCTCCATGATCTCCCCCACCATCTTTGAGGGTCTATTTATCCAATGCCCTGGGAGTTTCCTCCTGCCTTTATTGAACCTTCTCAGACTTGTAAAATTTAATGACAGTGTTCCAGTATCGTGGAATCCAGAGCTCAGTGTACCTGTATGACATTTTGCTGTCAATCACCATCCAGCTCTGTCTATCATCTGTGTAATATGATGGCTACTACAATACAGTTTGTATCCATGACCATCTGTGTGTTGATACCGCGATATCACTTGAGATTCACATATGCATGCTCTTCCACATTTCGGTCAAAGATCTTTATTTTTGTGCTGAATTGCATGACTGCAGCTTGCTTTAACATTACCATACATGAAATGGTGGGGAAATATATCAATCTGCACATTACGTCATGCGTTGTAAAGGTATTTATAGTTTGGTACAAAAATTGCCAAATGGTTGGTTGTGACTTATCCAAATCATCAATGTTGCAAAGCAGCATTTCACACTTAATATTACCAGCACTTTCATTTTGGCTGCCAGCATGCATGTTTTCTCCATGTAGATGAAGTGGTCATGTAATGTACAAGATTTGTTACAAATATTATCCCATGTATTTAAAATCAATATCTTTTGACAAGTTCATTGGTATCCAGAATTTCCAAAATATTCAGCCTTTATCAGCCTGTGTGTGCTGATCTCTGTCTGAATGCTATCTTCTGGCAGCTCTAGTATGTTACTACTGCTCAAAAGCTCTCCTAAATCTTGGTAAGGTTAGGAGTAGTTTTCTAAATTAGGGAAAATGATAAAATACTTATACTCCTCTTCTTAAGAGAAGGATCAAATTTACATCACTCAGACATTTTTGAGCCATTTAGGACTGTTTTCCTACTATGATTCACTTGATAAATATGGGCACTAATCATTAATTCTTTTTGTTGATTTTCATAGGCTTTTCATCAGGGCAGCTTTAGACTCTGGTCTCACTTTGAAGGATTTTATGCATTTTTTTGTTATCAACCAACAGACAGACTAAGATATTATGAAAAAAATATATTTAAACCATCCAAAGTGATAAACAAATGTATAGAATTCTACAATAGTTCAGCCAGGACAGAAATTCATGTTTCAGGAAATAGAAATAAAAATTCCATAAACATGCATACTATAGAATAAAAAATGAATCTAAATTGTTTTTTTATTTTTAGAAATGAAATATGTATAGAATCACAATTACCATAATTTCAAATATATAAATGGATACTGTACATGTACAGTATAAAAAAGGTGCTAAGATGAAGTATCTGGTGAAAATTGCAAAAACTTAAATCAAGAAAATCATGTGCACATAATGTAAACTACAGTAGATGTAGCATAAGCTAGAATAGAGCAATGTAAGCTTATTTTCAGACTATTTTATAGTTAAAGCTTTCCATTTTTTTAATGATTTTACAAGGTGAATATGGCAATGTATTCTTGATAAATAAAACAAATTTGTTTCTGCTTGTTGCCAGTGAAAGCTGTTGTGCTGCTGTCTGTAGCACCTCTCTGTACAAGGGTAATAGAACTTCTAGTCATATAAAGCATATATTCAAAATAATTTAAACTGCTGAAAATAGAAGTGGAATGTCACAAAGTACTATATAACATGTTAAAAAAGGTGCATTTAAGTATTGGGTTGCATCGTAAGAATTTTTTTAATAATAAAAAATGCTACAGAATTCTTTGTTTTTAAAGCTACTAGTTCTTCTTACCATTGTTTGTCCCTATGTATCACCAAAAGCACAGACACAACATACACAAAATGTACTTTAAAGTCCATTTTGAATATAATATTTATACTGAACACATATCAATGTTCTAAACACATACTGCACATTAGGTTTTAAGTATTGCAATAGAGAATCCATACTAACATACACCATCACCTGATGGTAGTTCTCTCCATCTGCTGCTCATCGTCATAGGACTTTGATGCAGGAGAAAGGATGAAGATAGATGGGAAGAAAAGCCTGTGCAAAGGAGTTGTTGATATCCGTGGTAGTAAGGATGTGCGATCCTTAGTTACACTGCTTCATGGAAATCCACATGGCAGAGCAAGTGCAAGATGACAAGGTGCGGCTGGAAGTTGCACAACAACATCACTTAGGGGATCATCAATCACGCAAACCACTCTGTTAAAATGTTGACTCAGTGGATGGCTTTCTATCTATCTATCTATCTATCTATCTATCTATCTATCTATCTATCTATCTATCTATCTATCTATCTATCTATCTATCTATCTATCTATCTATCTATCTATCTATCTATCTATCTATCTATCTATCATGTGAAAATGGATAAATGGTTTCACATACTGCACAATATGATGAAGTTAATGTGACTTTGTATCCATTATTTTTATACCTGCTGGCACATAATCACAATAGTTAACAAAAGTTTACTTTCCCTCATTACAAAGTAGACCCTCTCTTTGGGATCCAAGCCCAATGTTTTTCCCTCTGCTAACACAGGCCTTTATTCAGATTCAGCCTCAGCCCATTAGAAGTAAAATGACCAAACCCCAGAGAGTCTGGGATTTTTATGTATGATGTGTGTGGGTGGAATCATTTATTTACTTATTAGACTGAAATTGTTTATCAGGAAAGTTAGCTTCAAAGCAAAGATTATTTTGAAACGGTTGCTAAGCAAGCTTGCATATACAGTAGAGTATCCACACTGTACAGTGCACAATTGCTATCATGTGGTTTATTTTTTGAGGATATTTTGTCTTACTTAAATACTTTTACTCTTCTTCAGCCATACATTAAAGTTCAGTACAGTCCACTTAAAACTGCTAACCTTTTTTAACTTTTGTAAAAGAGGTACTGAATTACATACTTGGAAAAAAAGAAAAAACAAATACACATTTGCAAAGACATCCAAAAGTAGAAAGTGACATCACACCAAAATCCACCTAATTAGAAAGTGTTTCAGAAATGTATAAATTATTTATTGAAACAGATGGACGACAGGATAACCAAACAAATGTTTTTTAGTCATGTGGCATTGTGTTGATTACCACATGAAACTTTTTGTGAAAACTTGCTTATCTTCTTGACACCTCTGCATTTGCACCTTATTTAGTATTATTTGCTGAGAATTGTTTGTATCTTTTTGTTAAGTAGAGTCTGCTTATTAACCATTTAATTATTTTAAATGATGTTACAGTAGGCAATATTCAGTATTAAGGATTTGTGCTTCTCTGGGTTAGATGATACCTGGTATTTTTCAGCTCTAATGAATTCTTAAAACCATTTTAAAATAATGTTGTTTTTGGATTTATGTGAAATGCTTGGTTAATTTAGCTGAGTATAATACATATTTATACTGCAAATACAGGTGGAATCCCGTTATAACAAAACTCATTTGACCATACAAATATTTTGTTATACCAGCAATTTCGTTATAACGAATATGACCAAATATACATATAGTATTGTGACCAGGCCACCACCGAGTTGCCATGTCTAACGGCAGCGGTGCAAGGACTGCTCTGTTGTCCCGGAGGGGCAAAGCAACTGGATTTCCTTTGCAGGATCAGGGTTACCGCGTACCATGCTTGTCGCACAATGTTTAACATTTAACACCAGGTTTTGATCTGGTCTTCCTCACCCTCTCCTGATTTGTCTTCTCCAGACTGTGTCTGCCACAGTGCCGGTTCCAAGTTGCTGGTGATCTTCTTATCTGAAGATAGGTACTAATGCAGGACAAACTCCTGTGCCATGGCTCCTAAGGACGAGCTTATACTTCACACGACACAACGTGTGCTCCAGTGGATGTATACTGCTACGCAAGAGTTGTACTGTTTATACAGGTATTTGCATTCCAAGTTGCTGGTGATCTTCTAATCTGAAGATGGGAACTAATGCAGGACAAACTCATGTGCCATGGCTCCTAAGGACGGGTTTATACTTCACACGACACAACGTGTGCTCCAGTGGATGTATACTGCTATGCAAGAGTTGTACTGTTTATACAGGTATTTGCATTCATACTTTATGTAAATCTGGAGGGCAAGATATCATGACAGTGAGAAAACATTCAGCTTCGCTGTATTTTGAATTGCCTGAAACTGAAACATTAAATTTTGAGGAAACCTTTCCACAATATCTCTGAAAACAATGATTAATGATTACATTCAGAAATCCATTCCAACAAGCATCAGGTGTGAGACAGAAACAATCCCTGGACAGGGCATCTGCTCATTTCTAGGTGTATACAAGCACACTTATACACACTTATGAATTTCCCTTTGGGGTTAATAAAGTATCTATCTATCTATCTATCTATCTATCTATCTATCTATCTATCTATCTATCTATCTATCTATCTATCTATCTATCTATCTATTTATCTATCTATCTATCTAGTGTCATTTTAAAGTCACCAAATCCCAAAGCCTTCATGCCTTTGGAAGGAAACTGGAGCACACTGTGGAATCCCACCAGGAAAACATGCAAATTCCAGGCAGGGAACACCAGGGACGTGACTCCCTGTGAGGCAGCAGTGTTACCGCTCTGCCACTGTGCCGCCCCCCACATGTATAATTATTAAAAGTATTCATTATTTAAATTAAGCTAACAATTTATCTGTAAAGTGTAATATACATACTTTAATGCATTTCACCATCAAAGTGATATCAAGTATAACCCTAAGGATTCTAAATATGTAGAGAGCTGGAATATCATAAATTTAATGTGTTCTGTGTGGCGATTGCTGCTTTCCGCTGCTGTCAGATCAGGAGGATGCTCCAGAAGTATGTAGCGATTAACAACTGGGTTGGTTTTAAGATGACATTTGTGACATTCTACTTTAATGACAAAATAAACTACAAGTGGACATTTAATAAACTAAAGTTGCAAGGGTTCAATTCTGGGTTCAAAAATGGCCAAAAGAAACTGCTTCTCCAAAAACATGTCAGTCTATCTTGTTTTTTGAGAAGTCTATTTTACATGACAGATTGCAAAGAAGCTCCCTTGCGATAAGAGGGCAATCCAGACCTAATTCTATTACCTGCAGCAGTAAAAAGAAAAGGTTAAAATGTGCAAAATGCTCAGACATCGGATGGTATATTTCTGGGTACCTATGACTTTTTTCTTTGAAACTCTTTCTCTAAGGCCAGGATTCTGACGTAAACTTTTTACCGTTGCAAATGGCACCATTAGTGTCCCTTAAATATTTATGTTATGAGTCTTCTCTAAGTTGGTTTGGGATCAAAAGTGATTTTGTCATTATGTCCAAAACCTTTCTGGTATTGTACTGATTTATTTGGTATCCTTTTTGCACATGTTATAGTTTTTTTTTTATCGTTTTTCAGTTTTGTTCCATCTGTTGCCAGTTTATTTGCTATTTTTCTATGTGTGTAGCTATTTTGTAAAATGGTTGCATGGGTGCAGCAATATTGTATGCAGCAATAATCCCTGTCTCTCTGATGTCATTACACTTCCACTTTAAAAGATAGCAGTGGCTAAACTTTAGATTGAATACAATAAAATGCAACAGCATGTAAAACTTCAAAGAATCTCTTAGGGAAAGGTAAATTTGGTAGTTTGACCTTCAGATGAATATTTGAAAGGTCTCAACCTATTCTTTTGACTTGCATTATGGTTTATCGTTGGAAAGACTTTGATATTCTAGTCTTAAAGTTGTTGATGTCTGTTTAGATCTACCATTTTAATCACCCTACTTTACAATATGATGTTCGCGTGAATGTGCTTTGTAATGGACTGGGTTAACCCACACACGTATATTTATATTTTTTAAATTTCATACTGTACTTCTCTTGTTTATAAACAATCTGCATCGCTACTATGCAGTCCCTACATTGATGGATTGAAGGCCAGATGTCCACATGATCATCATCATCTAATTTTTCTGGAAAATCCTTGGGTACCGTTGGTTTGACTTCGTGTCAAATGAGCGGTTGCTCATGGAGTCCCGAATGAGGCACATTACCTGCATTGTGAGGGAGCGTCAGTTACGGCACTACAGCCATGTGGCGCGTTTCCCTGAGGGTGATCTGGCTCATAAGATCCTCATTGTTGGGGACCCAAGTGGCTGGACCAGGCCAAGGGGTCACCCACATAACACCTGGCTGTGGCAGATGGAGGGGTTGCCAACCGGGATCCCGAGTTGTTTCACATGCTCCCCAACTGGACTTGACTTATATTCAAAAATTGTATTTCTATGTATTTTTATGTAGTTTCCTATTGGAATGGCAGGCATGAGGTGTTGAAATTTTTGTTTGCAGACATATGCAGTTTGAAAAAATGATTTGCTCTATTACCTTGCCTATCTAAAACAGATTTTACTCTATTTATGAACTTTAATAAGTGAAAATGTCCTCTTCAGATATCACAAAGTAAAGAGAAAGCAAGAGTATTGCCTTTATTGCTTCTAAACTTGAATTCTGCCTTCTACACAGCTACTATTTTCTTCTTTGGCCTGCTTTGGAAGTTTTGGGGTTACAGATAGAAAAATTCAAAACCTAAAAAGAAAGAAAAGGGGAGGGCTGTACAGAGATGTCTTATATACATGACATGTTAAATGAGATCTTGAAAGCAAGAAGGGTAAGAAACAGGTTGATAACCAACTTGAATTACTGGACTGGAAGGCTCTTCTAAAATGTATGGAGAAAAGTTTCATTGCACCAGTTAAACACAGCTGATGATATATGTAAGTTTGGGAAATGTTCACTGAATGACATTTATAAGGAGAAAGAGAGAGACTTAGTCTGTGAACATACTGAAATAGTGTGCGCTGATGGCTTGCATTCTTCAACGATTATTGAATGTTTTAAAGAATGATGTTTCAAGTTAAAGAAGAGGTAAATAGACGAGAAAGGGCTTTATATAAATATTTTCAAAATAAAAGCTAAAAAAACCCAAAAAAATCTGTTTTCATGTTTTGAACATTGTTCTTTTAATTGGTCTGCTGTTTACAGTACTAAACTAATTTGTACCCATTAGATGTTAATTCATATGGGTTAATGGCTTTGCAAAATCAGGTGGTGAATGAAGCTCTTGCTGCTTCCACATAGGGTTCTGGTTTAATTTCCTTTTTGGCTAGTGTTAAACCTGGCATTTTTTTAAATCACATGCTCTCTCTCTGTCTGTCTTTACAAACTTTTTGGTGATTCTGTGAATAAAAAACAGATTAATATATCAAATATGCCACATATACTGTAAATATTAAAACTGTTGAAATCAAGCTGAGACCCAACAATTTTGTAGTATACAACAGAAGGGCCAGATTGCATCATCACATGGCTCATAATGCCAATTGTCAAGATATTGACTGTTTTGTTTTCTTGGCTTCTGTATTGTTTTTTAAGTTTCTTCAGTTGTGTAGTGTGTTTGATATGATCAGGTGTCATGGGGTGTATGTACAGTATGCATTAACTTGTGATATCTTAGGCTAGAAGAGACACAGTCAAGAAGAGTGAGGCTTTTGTTTGGTTGTTCATTATAGGGCATTCAAGAGCTTACAGTTTCTTTTTTGAACTATTGCTAGATACCTAGGGAACTGGACTGAGTTGGTTGCGCATCAAATAGTTTGGAGTTTTTGTTTTATTACTGTTAAGACTGCTGAGTAGTATCTCTTCTGTTCATGTTAGCGTGGCAAAGCCATGGAGAGTAGAGACAGTTGTGATGATGTTCAATGACATTTCCAGCAATGTAGCTGATCTCTTCTGTCTTATTAACCAACCAAACCTCAAGGCAGAGATGGTGGCTTTCTTGTTTCTGTTTTCTGCACAACTGAGATGTTTTCATTCTAGACAATGGCTATGTTATGTCAGAGGTGGCTGGGGTGGCAATTTGGGGTATTTACCAAAGATATCTGACATGTCCCCTGATTGTTTCATTTTGTATATCACGTCAATTTTACATTCATTTTTCATTTTTCTTTTGGCAGCTTTCATAAGACTATTATTCTTTCAGGCAACTTTTTTCAAACACATATTTCAAAACCATTTATGTAGTTTAATCTCACAATCTTTCCAGTGTCTTAAAAAACTTTCAACAGTTTTTTCCCCATTAAATCATCCTTCAAGTAATCATCATAATGGCAACAGGCGCCTGATTTTCTTACATAATATACACTTTAATCTTCATTTATATTTTTCAGTTTTCACTTCACTCACCACTTAAGCTATCTTCTTATGAATTTTTAAGCTTGTAATTGTTTTCTTAATTACAATAAAAACTAACCATAATAGCACAAAACAAGCAGTGCATTATAGCACATTTTCTACTCATACACGAAAAACTAAAGTTTAAAATATATTGTACAGGCACAGTCACAGATTAGCAAGAATAGCATAGTGTGCTAACTACAAAATGCTAAAGTGCTAAATTTAGTGTCAGTCCCTAAATATAGAAAATAGTAACATTATTTGTTTTGTCCTTTACTTTACTTACAGATAATATGCCCTTAGCATATTTAAAACTATAAGGGTGTCTACACTTGTGCATTACTCAAACTAAAAGGAACAGTAAGACTAATATTTCCAACGTATTTAGTAATTGCTTTACTAAATGCTTGACATTCTTTTTTGATCTATGAGGACAGTTGGATCTTGAAACTTCCTTTCATCCATAACACCAGATAAAGAGTTTTTAGTTTGACTATCAAGTGCCTTCTGCTTTTCCTGAAGTATTTTAGACTCAACATCAAGCCTCAGTTCTTTCTTTAACACATTGGGATGAAAACATAGAAATGGTTTATATTAGGAGACAACTTTATTAAAATGGCTTCAGTAATGCAGGGAACAAGGGACAAAAACAACCAATGTGTTCATTTATTCCTAGTCACAGAGAAAATCATTGCCATACTGCACTCTACATTCATCCATCATCATCCTGATGGTGCCTTGTTTATCAGCAGCTGATTCATGAGAGTCCTTTTAACTGTATCAATCATATTGTAAATGATGAAAATTAATTCAGTACTGTAGGCATAACACTTTTTTAACCATGAGGGATAAAATATAATGCTGACTCAGCCATTTTTTAAAATTGGAGAATAGAAATGTGTTTTCTATACAGCTATTACTAGAAAGCAGTAAACAGTTTTTAAAATTCAACTTGGAATATAAAAGCAGCTTTCAGTTTTTGACAATTTTTTTTTTTTTTCTTGTTTATCTAAAAAGTATTCATCTTACGCATTCTGCTTTTCTGAGTGTTATGATAGGGTTTCTTGTTTAATTTTTCTTGATTTTTTTCTTAGCCTTTTACCACTTTGTGGTTGTTTTCGTCTATGGAGTTTTGCATTATAGTGTAGGTGTTTTTTGTTTAGATGTCTCTTTGGAATTATTAAAATAACTAACCGACACCCGCCGCAACATTCGGCAGTGTAAGAATAGGAACGGAAAACGGTGAGAAAGGAATTCAGAAATCAAGAAGAAATAAATACTTCTTGAAAGACACAGTTATGAATAGGTGTTTTGGTAAAGATGACAGATAATGAGTCGAAAGATCTAACCCTAGAAAAAGCCACGTACAACTGACCATGGCTGAAGACTGGTTGTTGTAGATTAACGCAAATCTTTGCAAACGTTTGTCCTTGGGACTTGTTGATAATCATGGAGAAGGCAAGTGGGAATTGTGTGCATTTAAATTTAAAAGGGAGATTGGTGTCGGAAGGAAGGAGAGAGATTCTGGGAATGAAGATTGTTTCAGAATTTTGGATAGCGATCAGTTTGCACTCAGTAATATTTGTATGTATTCAGGTAATGATGAATCTTGCTCCGTTGCAAAGACCGTTTAATGGCATAATATTTTGAAGGAGCATAACTACAGCTCCCAGCTTCAGATGAAGGATATGGGGAGGCATGCCAGTTGGTGTGAGGGTGTGTACAAACTCCTGTGGGTACGTTAGTTGATCATTAGGATTGTCACTGACCACTGTATCTACACTCTTGAAGGTCACTTTTCACCCTGTATAAGATCAAGAACTTTGCTGTTAATATGTAGAGAAATGTCGTTTGTGACGCTCAGTATTGCTCTTGCAGGAAGTTCTTGGGGAGTCACAGTCGAGAAATTAATATCACCGTAAAGTTGAGCAACTGGGTCTTGTTGTTGTGGTAAACATTGAGAAGGTAGTTCTGCCGTGTCTCTAGTTTAACCTTCCCCAACTTGAAGAAGCCATTGAACAAATTGAGTTTCACTTACGAGAACTCTCATATTTTTTGTGAGTTTTAGGACTGTCATTTCATTTCACAGCCTGTGTTTGTTGATGGAAGAGGCAACAGTGAGGGTCTCAAGAACCGTGGAAGATATCAGGCAGTATTTGGTGGAAATTAGGGATACTGTTGTTTATTTTATAACAAAGGCGTAGGAAACAACTGTCGCAGTATAACAAAAATAGTAAGGAACGAAACCAATGCCAATGGTCGACAGAGTACCTTTCTGTAGCAGGCTACGGAAAAGACTCCCAGGCACACACATGGCTGAAGTGAAAGGTCATGCAGTCAGGCTAGATACAGCGCATCCGCCCTATTGCGAGTGGCAAAAGTGCCATTTACACTAATACAGGTAGACGTGGAAACCAGGTTTTCTGATGAAAAAACAATAACGTTTAAAACAGTATTGTTTACATACAACAGATTTTGGCAAATCGTTTAATTGCAATTATTTATATCCATTTATACACTAATAATGGCAATTATTAAATAATAATAATATTATTATTAAATAATTACTCCCATAAAAGTAACATTTCTCGGACTGCCTTCTTCCATCTCCGAAACATTTCTAGACTTCGTCCTGTTCTTACACAACACAGTACTGAAGTGTTAGTTAATGCCCGAGTCACCTCACGTATAGATTATTATTATGCTGTTCTATCTGGAATCCCACAAAAACTTATCCATCGCTTACAACTTAAAAATTCTGCTGCCAGGATAATAACCTGTTCTAAATCCACTGAACATATTACACCTATTCTCTCTCAACTTCACTGGCTCCCTGTTAACTACAGAATACAATACAAAATACTGCTCTTAACATTTAAAGTTCTCCAAAACCTCACTGATCTTCTACAGACTTACACTCCTCTCGCTCACTCAGATCCTCATCTGCAGCTCTACTGTCTGTACCACACATCAAACTCTGTGCTATGGGAACTCGAGCGTCTCTCATAGTGCTCCTCAACTCTGGAATTCTCTTCCCTCTCATATACGTCAGCTCGATTCAATAACACATTTTAAAACTACCCTCAAAACTTACCTTTTCAAACTGGCATACCAATTGTGAATTTTGCACTGTTATTGCCAGTTATCTTTGTTTGTTTGCTAGTTATTGCTTTTTGATTTAACATTCTCTGTTTTAATTTTACTAATGTTGTTTAATTGTATTGTAAGGTGACTTTGAGTGCTAAGATTATAAAACGGGATTTTCTAATTGCCAAATATAACCAAAACAATTGTTCAGCCTTACCTATGAAATGTAATTCCCCGGGATCTGGTTTGGAGCGTACAGAGGTTTGTATAATCCCAAGCAGCACATGCATGAGGCATCTTTATCCATTACTTCATTCCACAGCAGTGCCACTCGAAATATGTCGGTTGAACATACGATACTGCTGGTCATGCGGCATCTAGTAGTTCTATTTCTATGAGATATAGGGCGGTGACGTGACACCAATGGGGTCATGAGAGAGGAGCGGGGAACGCGGTAGTCCGAAGGAGGAATAGGAATCGAGAAAAGTGATGTAGGGGTGTATGGGAGGCCTCAGGCAGCGTGGAGATGGGTTTGGAAGAACAGGAATAGGAATCGAGAAATGCCGTGTTGGCTGCGTGTGGGCGGGACTGGTTTCAAAGAGGAGCCGCAGGCAGTGTGGGGAAGGGTTTGGAAGAGAATGAATAGGAATCGAGAAATGCCAAGTCGGCTGCGTGTGAGCGAAACTGCTTTTGAAGAGGAAGCAGGACAAACCAGAAGAGAAATATATACACTCACCCAAAGGATTATTAGGAACACCATACTAATACGGTGTTTGACCCCCTTTCGCCTTCAGAATTGCCTTAATTCTACGTGGCATTGATTCAACAAGGTGCTGAAAGCATTCTTTAGAAATGTTGGCCCATATTGATAGGATAGCATCTTGCAGTTGATGGAGATTTGTGGGATGCACATCCAGGGCACGAAGCTCCCACCACATCCCAAAGATGCTCTATTGGGTTGGGATCTGGTGACTGTGGGGGCCATTTTAGTACAGTGAACTCATTGTCATGTTCAAGAAACCAATTTGAAATGATTCGAGCTTTGTGACATGGTGCATTATCCTGCTGGAAGTAGCCATCAGAGGATGGGTACATGGTGGTCATGAAGGGATAGACATGGTCAGAAACAATGCTCAGGTAGCCCGTGGCATTTAAACGATGCCCAATTGGCACTAAGGGGCCTAAAGTGTGCCAAGAAAACATCCCCCACACCATTACACCACCACCACCAGCCTGCACAGTGGTAACAAGGCATGATGGATCCATGTTCTCATTCTGTTTACGCCAAATTCTGACTCTACCATTTGAATGTCTCAACAGAAATCAAGACTCATCAGACCAGGCAACATTTTTCCAGTCTTCAACTGTCCAATTGTGGTGAGCTTGTGCAAATTGTAGCCTCTTTTTCCTATTTGTAGTGGAGATGAGTGGTACCCGGTGGGGTCTTCTGCTGTTGTAGCCCATCCGCCTCAAGGTTGTGCGTGTTATGGCTTCACAAATGCTTTGCTGCATCTCGGTTGTAACGAGTGGTTATTTCAGTCAAAGTTGCTCTTCTATCAGCTTGAATCAGTCGGCCCATTCTCCTTTGACCTCTAGCATCAACAACGCATTTTCGCCCACAGGACTGCCGCATACTGGATGTTTTTCCCTTTTCACGCCATTCTTTGTAAACCCTATAAATGGTTGTGTGTGAAAATCCCAGTAACTGAGCAGATTGTGAAATACTCAGACCTGCCCGCCTGGCACCAACAACCATGCCACGCTCAAAATTGCTTAAATCACCTTTCTTTCCCATTCTGACATTCAGTTTGGAGTTCAGGAGATTGTCTTCACCAGGACCACACCCTTAAATGCATTGAAGCAACTGCCATGTGATTGGTTGATTAGATAATTGCATTAATGAGGAATTTAACAGGTGTTCCTAATAATCCTTTAGGTGAGTGTATATAAGAGATATTTTACCATTTTATTTTCATATTCGTTTTCCTACGGCCACTGACATTTATTCATATGTTTCACAGCACAAAGCCCAGAACTGTGTTATGTGTAATGACGTCGGGAAGAATAGCATTTAAAGGTTGTCAATAATGCCCTGCCTTTATATGTGATTGCAGATAATTTCTAACACTAATTTGATTACAAAATGTTATCATTTATTGGTCTTCTACTTAACAAATTATCAGCATCAATTTTTCACTCACAGTTAAATTTGTATTAATGACTTCAATTTTGGTTTGTGTAAAGAACTATGACTCTTCTCCTCATCCTTGTCTATTCTTGCTGTTGTTTTTTTCATCCCTAATAGTATACTACCAGCAAAGCACAGTACAATACGGTATATGCCATGATTAATTCACATCGGGACACATTTGCTCTTCTTCTTGGATAAACATCCTAACACAACTCTACATGAAAAGCTAATTTTTTCATGTATGACTCATTTGTTGCATTAACTGTAAATGTTGGTAACTTGAACTATTACTCACAGTACTACCATGGTCAAAGGGCCATAAGGTTAATTTATTTCAACTATAGTGCAGCTCATAATATATTAAGATCTGAATATGTAAAATAAAAAGTTCTAAAAATGATCAAGTTCAATATTTCAACAGGACTCAAATTTGTATGATTTATAATATGCTCTTCTTTTTATTTTTTTATTGTATGAAGATAATAACCAACTATACCTTTCTTTTAGATGAAATAACATTCCTCCAAAAGCATTGTTAATTAACTGTGCTGGTGAATTAAAGAAATGGATAGATGAGAACTACAGTGGAACATCGGTTTGCAAATAACTTTGTTTACGAGTGTTTTGCAAGACGAGCTAAATTGTTTAATAAATTTTGACTTGATAAACGAGCGATGTCTTGCAATACGAGTAGTATGGATACACTTTGTCTGCTGAGCATCATGTGATCACAACTGAGCAGATTGTTCTCTCTCGCGAGCGTCTCTCTCTCTCTCTCTTTCTCCTTATCTCTCTTACTCGCCACGCACATCTCTCTCTCTCTCCTTATCTCTCTCCCGTGCGTGTCTCTCTCTCTCTCCGTATCTCTCTCTCTCTCTCCTTATCTCACTTGCACGCGCGCGTCTCTCTTCTCTTGAGGGCAATCATCTCCTATTCTCCGTCTAAGTCTGCGTGCCTCACTCATATAGTCAACAGCCGCAGTAGCATATACTGTTTACTACAGCATTGTGACTGTGTGTGTGTGTGTGTGTGTGTGTGTGTGTGTGTGTGTGTGTGTGTGTGCACGTGTGTGCTGTGAAGTGCGAGTCCTCGTCTTGTGCCTGAGTCTCAGTACTTTAACAACACCAGCTTTATTCAGCTTGAAACAGCAACAGCGCGATTATTTATCGTAGTGAGATCTTTATAATGTTCCTTATATCACCCATCGACAGCAAGTGCTTACAACATGTCTGCGATCTTTTTGGATACGCTTATACAGCGAACCGCTACAGCACTGGGAGACTGCGATTGCTTTGGGACACTCTTCCGGTGTCGTTCCGTTGGGTGGAATCCCACAAGAGTTTAGAAACTCACTCACACCAGCCATAATTCTTTTTAAAGGTAAAGTGCAGGTTAATTTGTTTTATGTATTTTTACTTTATATTTTGTATTAACCATTTTTATATGAATAGTTTTGGGTTGCGGAACGAATCATCTGAGTTTCCATTATTTCTTATGGGGAAATTCACTTTGATATATGAGTGCTTTGGACTGTGAGCACGTTTCCGGAACGCAAACCGAGGTTCCACTGTACTTGTAGAAGAAACAGAGGTGTTCTTACCGGGGCAAAATGATGCAGACCATGGCAATATTCTTTTACTTTTTAACTCAGTTACCCTAAGCTTTAGTTTTATTGAATCAGCACAGAACTTAGACATTACCTTTGACACAGTATGTCTTTTAAAGTGCACATTACAAAAGTACCTTAACTATCTAAAACCTGGTTAAAAATACTGGAAAATTACATTTTCTAATTAGGGTGGATACTGAGAAATTACTGTAGTTAATGCATTTACTTCTAGTATGATTGACTACTGAAATACAGTATGTTATTCTTTGGCTGTTCAAACAATTCTTTGTGCAACTCTTAGTAAATTGAAAATGCTGAAACATTACAAGAACTAGAAGTTGCAACCATATAACTCTACCAGTAAAACTTAGAGCTAATTTCAGAATCCTCCATCTTGCATAATAACTTTAAATGGTCAAGGTTCCACATACTTATCTGATCTTTTCATTACATATAAACCAGATCACACATTAAGATCTAAAGATTCTAAGGATTATCAAGTAAGAGGTTGTACTTTTAGGTACAGGGCCTCAAAGCTTTGGAATGATCTGCCTGTATGTATAAAAGATGTTCCTACTTTTAGCTTTTAAATAAAGGCTGAAGACTAAGTACTTTAATCTAGCATAAATTTATTAAAGCTGCTGATTGGTCATTCATATTACAACTCTGTTAGCAATTGGTATAAAGATGTAAGTAATTAAATAATTATTATAGAATTATCTCATTTAACTTGCCACATTTCTCAAGAGAATGACTTGACTTAGACACTGCAAAGCCAAACTATGAAGTACACAATTTGTTAGAATTATGCTTAGGTACATATAGAAATAATATATTTTCAATATGTTGTACAGAATACTTACCCAAATAAACCTTTCTTAGTAAAAGCAAAAAAAGAATACTAAACCACCATGAATCATGATGGAAAATGCAGTAAACTGAAAAAACTAAATTTTAAAGCATCCATAAAATGCTGTTCCTTAATTAGCTTCATTAGTTATAGCAACAAAGAACTATAGATTAGAATTTTAAGAATTCAATTTGCTACACAATACTATTAAAATATATACCCTAAAATTTTCAAGGATACTAAAGCACATAATAGTGATAGCTTATTTTGCAATGTAGCCAACCTCTCCAAAATTTATTACAAGACACATCTGTAAAATATACCCACATTCTTTTACAACGAGCTTGACAACATTCATTTTTAAAAGTCCAACCAACGATTCCAAAATACTAAAAAGTAAAAGTAGGTTAGGAAGCTTTAGCATATGCAAGAAAACATTATTTATCTTGTAACAGAAAATAATGTGAACATATTTTTTCTTTCTTGACAGCATTCTCTTACTAATGACTTCAAAGTATAAACCAAATGGATGCTAAAAGATTTAAGCTTTTTATTGTAACGTAATTCAGAGGTACAGTTAGAGCAGATGGCATTTACCTGTGTTAATTTAAAAATGAAAAAATAATACTCCTAAAAGTTTAAATAAAAATAAAAATCAGTAAAGCATAATCTGAGAAGGTAGTCTGTATTATCATGTGAAATAAATTTACATAACTTTGTTAGAATTACCTACACTTTTATTTTAACTTTCATTCAGTTATCTTGTTTAAAATATAGTTCTGTAAAAGGTGATCATTAAGTCAGACAACAATATTTATTTATATAGCACATTTTCATACAAATGATGTAGCTCAAAGTACTTTACAGGATGAAGAAAGGGAAAAAAGACAAAATATAAAAAATAAAATTAGGCAGTACTAATTAACAGAATAAAAGTAAGGTCCGATGGCCAGGTAGGACAGAAAAAAAAAAAACCTCCAGACGGCTGGAGAAAAAAAAACATAAAATTTGCAGGGGTTCTTAGGCCACGTGACCACCCAGCCCCCTCTAGGCATTCTACCTAACATAAATGACCTCAATCAGTCCTCATGGTATTCAGGCTTCATGTGGAAGAACTTGATGATGATGTTGATGATGATGACAAGTATAGTCTACATTCACTGAACCGACTGTCCTCACCAAATAACTCAAATCCATTTATTTTTGACTTTAACAACTGCATTTCTTGCAGCCTAGTCTGTTAGCCTAGTCAGACATCATGGGCTACCTTACTTTTTGAAAACACTGTGGGTATTTCCTATGAATGATGCAGTATAAAATAAGAAGTGTTTGATTGTAAGAAGCTCTAAAGGAAAGGCACACACAGTGTAAGGCTGAACACGCACTCATACATCACTCTTAGCAAATCACAATAAAACAAAATTAGCCTGGCTCTGGCATCAGCTCGACCATTGGTAAGTGGCTTCTGAGTATTAGATGTCTTTCTAAAATTTCACATAGCCTGCTTTTTTCCTGAAGTATATTTACATTGTTTGCATTGATTTATACTTTACTTATTTCCTTCTCAGGGATTCTGTTTCAGTTACATCTCTAACATATATACAGACATCTATAAAAAGCTCTGTTTCTTATTCTCCTTACTTTTAATCTTTTACCTGAGCCCTTTTGTGACAACCTGAGTGCTTGTAGCTGGCATGATCCTATTGAACCCAGGTCCAACGATAGTCATGACTGAAATGAGCTGGGCAATGAGGACTAAGAACAAGCAAACAATGGTGCAATGTGCTTGGTGTTTTTTTTTACAAACCAAAGTTCATAAAACAAAGTACAGTGCAGGCTGTCCATCCATTATAAATAAATAATCCAAATTAAGCAGATCTCAATCCTAATAAAAATAAATACTCCCAAAAAAGCTCAATAAAAAAATAAACAATAAATACTCCAATATAAAATTACTGGCAGAGTATGTCCATTAAAAACAGTCCACTTAACACAGTGCTTCTCTTTCAGACAGCAGAAATGTGCAAAGACAAGTACAGTCATTGATTGCAAAAAAGGCTTGACTTCCTGCAGCCATTACTTTTCAAAACCTAGAAATGATTACTTCCATTACTACTTAAGGATTCCATGATAATTCTACATAAGGCAACTTTTAGCTCCTTACCAGTTTTTTTTAGACTGGCATCATGGCCTCTCTTCATCACTTACCACAATTCTTCAATTTATTCTTCTAGGATTCTATGCTGTACTTTTCAGTACAAAATTACTTTACTTTTTGGTGTTTGTTTATTTTTATGGTTATTACAATGATATTGTCATACTGCCATTATTCACTCATGTTCCATGGCTGTGCCGCACATGTAGTCACCATTATCTTGACATATTATGAAATCATGCAGATGCAATAAAATATGGTGCCGCAGTAACAAAAGTATCCAACTTTTTGGATAAATCTAAAACAGATATTCTGAATCTCCATTCTTAATATTTTACTAGTTTTAGTTTTGGCTTTGACCTTTGATCTTTTTTTTGACCGCTTGTTTTTGAACTTCATTTAGTACTTTCTGGTGCTTTGATATTTGTCTGACCTCTGATAAAGAAATAGCCTGCTCTCTTAGAACATAATTCTAAAAATGAATTTTAAAGTGTTCATAAGACCATCTATTGGACACAAATTTAAAAACAAAAAATCTCTCTTCCTCTTCTGAAAATCCAAACAATCAAAATGATCTAAATAGTCACTGTAGATCACCTATGCCTCGTCCCCTTTAACTGCTGTGCTACGAAACTGATTGCCCATCCCATGTGCCCTCTGTTCCCTAAAAACCTCTGGCTCATTTCTTCACATATCCTTGGACAGTCCTTCAGTATTTGCTTTGTAGATGGCTGTCTTTGATTCTATCTTTGACTTTGCCTATTAATATCACTTTTCTTTCCTCATACTGCACATTTTTGCTTTTTTCTCACTTTTCTCCAGCAAAGTTTATTTTTTCTTGGCACAACTGCTACTTAATCAGCACTGACATTTTTAACTTTTGGAAGAGTTTTTTTTTCTTTACCCTACTAACAGTTGACCTTTCCATGACACAGATGAACAGGTTATCTACATCCAAAATTGAGAAATGGCCATCAGTTGGCAGTGAAATTCCATGCTTAATTGCTAATCACCCTCTTTAAATGTTGTCCTTCTTCTAACTACAGTATGCCATGTTTGATTTTTTCACCTAGACTATGCAGACATCTTTGAGTTTGCAGCCTCTGCTGACCTCCTTACAGGTCAAGGGGGTGTTTAGCACGTGTGTTGCTTTTATTAATCATTTTCATCATTTAATTTGAATAAGAATAGGTTGTTCTTACTCATGCTCCTGCCACATACTCAGGTACAATAAAATAGCGACAATAAATCAGTGTCACTTGTTCTAATTTTAACATTGTGAGAAAGATTTTACATGTTTCTTATTTTGCACAATTCTATTCCTGGCTGGTTAGTAATTTCCATATAATATTTCATTTTACTTTTGAGTTTCTGTTTTAGTCTATATTCATGACTATTACCTTGTTTGAACTGTTAAACTTACTATTTCCTAAAGTTTCTGCCTTTACCTATTTTCTATTTTACTATGTCCTCAGTTAACCTGGATATTCATCTTCAGTGCTGCTCAAGTTAAAAAGCACCTTGTCCTAACAGGAAATCTCCCACTTTTTGCAAATGGCTTCTCAATCTCAATAATCCTGGGTTTCATTATTGTTAACTCAATCAATCAATAAATTAATATGATTTATATAGCTCAACTGACAATGTTAATTATCACAAGGTGATTTAAAGAGCAAAAACCATTCAAACACATTTTTCTAAGTAAAAACTAGCAGTACAATAACGGTACTACATAAAATGTGTTTAGATGTAGAATGTACAGTGTGCAGGGAAGAGAGCTTTATAATGAAAAACAGTTACATTGTAAAAGTACAAACAAGGGTACATTGCAATAGTGATAGGAAAAGTAATTTCAGAAATCTAGCAATTAAGGACAATTAAGAACTTTTAACTTTTAGATTAATATTTAATGTAAAACACTACCAAGATGCCTGGCCAAAAATGTGCATTAATATTGAAAAATGTTGCTGGGACAATAAATCAAAAAACAAATTAGCTAGGCCATTATGAACAATGTTTTCCTAAGGAAACATAAATAAAGATAAAATATAGGCATCTCCCATTTGAGGATGAAAAACTTTACATATACAAAGAATCTGGGATGATTTTCAAATGGGTGCCAATGGTGTTCCCATCTGGTCTTC
The DNA here is from genome assembly GCF_016835505.1 of Polypterus senegalus. Classification (NCBI taxonomy): domain Eukaryota; kingdom Metazoa; phylum Chordata; class Cladistia; order Polypteriformes; family Polypteridae; genus Polypterus; species Polypterus senegalus. The sequence goes on from NC_053160.1 coordinate 131,185,574, forward strand.
TACGCAGTCATTCCATGTACAACTTGCTGCAGTCTAAGTAGATACTGCAGCAGACCAAATATTTACTGGGCAAGAATAGGGAGTTCAGAGCAGCCTGTGTCTTTGGGATAGGGCTAGATGTTGATGACGCACAATGTCCTTCATGGCAGCCTGCCGAAAAGTAAATGGCTAAATCTGTAGTCTGCTGTATAACGGGCCTGTGCGTTCATGTTCTGAGGTTAACTCACCTTAAATGTGTTGCATACATGTCTTCTCACATTATTATGGATGTCACCACTCCAAACTGGAATGTTGTGGTCTAGTTTGAAAAGCCCAAGAGAAACTGGAAGGTCATTCTTTTGAATGTGAAACTTGAAGCGATAGGTAAAGTACTTTATCAAACATTAATGCCTCAAGAATTGTTTTGATGACAAATGTTATTAAAGTAATTCTGTCAGTCTTCATGGAACTTGTAATTATCTCAACAAATATGGGGTTATTGTTGGAGCCAAGAAACACTTGACATGTCTTCCATTTAAATTAATTGTAAAAAGTCTGAAGTAACATTAGATGTTGTAATTTGGGAGGCTCATCAGAAATGTAATGATTTACTTCATGAGGTAGAATTAAATAATAAACAAAAATTGTTGCATCAAATATTGGAAATTTATGCTTTGATTGAAATGTTTATAGACTAAATATTATCAATTATAATAGAAATTTGTTAATTTTCACCCTCTGATTGAGATCCATAGGCAGCTAGATCCCTAGGTAAAGGATCAAAAACAACATTATATTCATAATCACTGAACTTGAAATTGTCTAAAACAAAACCACCCATACTTATGCTTGAAATTTGCCATTTTCATCCTTCTGGAAGTGGCTCTTTAGAGGCTAGGACCACTGATATTGCCATATTCATGATCTGCAACAACGTTTGAGATGCCTATATTACTGGTCACCATTTTTTCGAAGTTTTACGAAAAAGAGTAATTTTGACCCCTTATATCCCATTAAGGGACGAACTCCTGGGGTTAACTGATGTGGCATGCATAACTTCATATCCTTGAGAACATTTTTGCTGAAGACACCTATTAGTTTACTCTTTATCATAAGGGTGTAAATTTCTACACATTACATGGTCCAACAATGGCCTAAAAATTAGGAGTATTCAGATCAAAACTCAGGGGAAATACCAAATCCTCAATGTCTTGCATAACTAGACATCATGACAATTGAAACAATATGTTATACTTTTTTTTGTATATATGTTTTCTCATACCAATGAGTCAGGATGCGCCAGGCAACATCTGAAATGATTTCAAATGTGTTCATATGAATACGATTAGGAATTAACATTAAAAATTTACTTCATTAAGTAATGGATTAGCTCCTTTAAAATGCAAACAAACGTTGCATGCCTTACCTGTTTCCTTCTCTACTGAATTAGAGCCAACCATTAAATTATCAACTCACACTGACTATCATTGCTTCAATTTACAGCTAATTTTCTCATATTTTAATGATTGTAATACAACTCACATGCAAAAAGAAAGCAGCCTCAATTATTTTATGTTTGTAAGAAAACTTTTTTTCTATATATAAAATAGTACTAGGGTGTTGTCCTGTGCTAGCCATTATGAATGTAGTGAGAAGTCAAGCAAAATGACACCTTTTATTGGCTAACTAAAAAGATTACAATATACAAGCTTTCAAGGCAACTCAGGCCCATTCTTCATGCAAGATGTAATGCATATAAAGCAAAGCATGGTCCTAGGGTAGAGTGGTAGCTCTGAGGCTATGGATCTGCACTGGCAATCAGAAGGTTGCAGGTTCGAATCCTGTAAATGCCAAAAGGGACTCTGCTCTGTTGGGTCCTTGAGCAAAGCCCTTAACCTGCAATTGCTGACACCTTTGAGTAGTAAGAAAAGCGCTATGTATGCAAAGAATTATTATTACTACATTTGGTTGTAACTTTTGATTAATATTCATTACTTTCAAACTTCTACTTGAGTAGTATTCTCAGGAGCAACTTCTTTTTGAGTCACTTTTACTTTTGTTCAAGTATGACTGTTTGGTACTTTATCCAATACTGGAAATAAGATTCAGAAATGTGTACTTACCAACACTGTTTCTCGAGTTACACACACTGTACAAGGTCATTTTCCCCATGCTCAATACTTTTATTTATGATTTAAGCAATGTCTGAAAACGCTCATGGTCAATTGGCCAAAAGGCCAAGTTGCAAATTTAAATAAATTTATAACTACATCAGTAACCAGAAGATGTTCCCAACTTTTTACTCACAGAAGGTACAGTATAGACCGGTTAAGTTACATTTTCTTAAATTACTTATAAAAGAACATCAGAGACAGAATGCATTTCTTTCAGGTTTTAGACAATAGATATATAATGGAGGAAAATGTAACGTTAAATATGACTTTGATGTAATTCTATCCATCCACTTCATAAATTGAATTGTGAGGAGGCAGGATTTATTCTATCTACTTTTAACTTTGAACAGAGCTTCTGTCCATTACAGGGTACACATGGGAACACCTAGAGTCACTCACATATACGTAGTTTTAGAGTATTCAGCCAGACTAACATTTTAAACTTTGGGACATGGACGGTGATCAGGATACTATGCAAACAGAGAGGCAAAGTGCAAACTCCACATAGAGATCAACTAAGCCAGGTATTGAAATAAGGACACTGGAGCAGTGACTCGGCACCATTAACCCCTCTGTTTTTGTGCCAGCCTTGTAATGTAACTGTAGTTTTTAAAGCAGGCTCTAGGCACACTTTGGATCCATAATAATTTTTTTTATATTCTGCTTCCTATTTCTTCTAATCTCCATACAATATATGACTGTAAGTGCAATTAAATAAAAGTAAGATTGCATATATTGTTTACGTTACTATTTTAACTGAGGGACTTAAGGCTTTAGTTGGAATGAAAACCAAAAACACAGGCTGCTGTTATAACATGAACAGGAGAGTCTGACTTCATCACTCATAAGTCATAGTTACACTAATTAGCTTCTTTCAAAAGCTGAAAATATTGCTCTTTATTCCACATTGTAAAATATTAATATATGAGGTTTTGTATAATACATTTTATTAGTCAATCTATTATAGAATATTAGCCAATGTAATTTAGTTAGCCTGTATTTGTAGCTGACCCCTTTATGTGGCTTATTCTAATTTACTGTGAAAATCAATCTGCATCATCAAAAGAAGAATTAAAAGTGAGGAATTTTAAGTACCTGTTATCATTTTCTTTGTCTAATTACAGTACACAGCTTTCATCTTGCTTTTTAACAGTCCCTGTCCTTCCAAGATGTAATTTTTGTCATCTTTGCAACAGTACTGCTGCTGTGACATTTAATATAATGAAAGATCAAATTGTTGTATGCCTACAACTCAATGAATCTTGATGAAAATGATATCATAAATGTCAGCAACAGAGCTTGCCTGCAGCCTTGAGAAAGCTGCTCTGGGTTAGCAATTGATAAAGCTATATGAGGAGAAAGGAACTGAAGTTTTCCTATTCTCATTTTCAACTCTCTTTCTATGTCTGAAAAGTATAAAAAGAATAAAAATAATTCTTGATTTACTACATTGTTATGAACAACCAGTTGAAACGAGGCGTGTATCATAAAGTTTTCAAAGACTGAAAGGTAAAATGACTGAAATCCTAAAGCTGAAATATAAAAAGTGACCACTATTTTTGCTTACATTACAAAAGCAAGACCTGGAGTTTAAGCCCTGGATTCTTTCTGTGATGGCATGCACACAACATAACATATAACATAAACATCACAACATAATTTTCAAAATCCCAACTAATTCAAAAACAGCCAATAGGAAAAGATTATCTGGCAGCACTGAGTGTAAGGCAGCAATCAGCTCTGGACCACAGTCCATCACAGGGTCCACTTATGCACACAACCATACTCGCACAACTAATCTAAAATTAATATTTTTTCTGGACATTCAAGGAAACACAGAAGCAGTTTTCATCACAATATAAAAACAAATTGTTTGGATGATGGCTGATTGCGTAACTGAGTACAGTAACTGTAATAATACATTTTATTTATATAGCCCCTTTCCCATGTTCAAGGCATGTATTGGATATCAGAGAGAATGAGCTATAAAGTAAATTGTCAGACAATTCACTTTATAATGCAATATTGTAAGAAAGTTTGAGGACTTGATTGAAATTTGAATAGGAGTAAAACAAACACATTAAATGATTGATTGATAAAAGACACCATCTGATTGATATCCAATAATGTGAACTTTTTTGGGGGAAAAAATAGTTTTAACCAAATCAGTCTACTTATACTCTAATAATCATCAGTTTGTGGTTGTACATTTTCTTAATATGCACAGACATCCTTGCAAAACCTTGCACACAGTCAGATTATACTTTTAGACACCATTGATCTGTAAAAATCAAAACAGAAGTGATTCTGCATAACAGTTGTACCAGTACCTTCCAAGTTACAGATCTACCTACAAAATAAAGTTAACTTGGTTAACCCAGTGTAAAACATGCATATCTGTTATGGCCCTCCATTGATATAACAATAATAATAATTCAAACATAAAAAACTACAAATAGTTTGAAACGAAAAGCAATTTTTCATTCAACATTGAAATTATGAAGTTTGAAAAAAAATCCTAATATTATGAGTTAATAGTATAAATGTGGATGTTAGAATACAACTAGAAAGTAGAGAATCATTAAAAAATAGTACAGCATGACAAAATAAAATTCATGCAGGACAGGACCATGCAAGGTAAGGTTAATGATAAAAAAGGCTCATAAAATGCATGCACTGTTAATGAGGGAGCCATTGCTGTTACCATGGCTTATATTATCCCACCTGCTGTAGTAGGTTCCTCCCCGTCTGCTGCCGTTGAATAATAAAGATAGGGTGATTAGATAAGCTTTTAGAAAGCAGTTGCTTGATTAATTTAAGGCTTTCCAAGCATGCAGAACAGATACAAAAAATATCATTTTTTATCAACATATATAAACACTTGTTTTTACTTAATGCACGTTTTCTTTTTATTAGCATAGCAGATGAAACATCAAAATCTAAAAATGCAATTAGATCACTTTGTATATGGGTAAGTAAAGTATATTACTCCACATTAAAATGACATGACAGTTTTAAAATTTATTTACTGATTAGTAAAATCTTAATATTGCCTAACAGAAGCTGGCTGCTTTGCCATTTCTGAGGTTGTCTGGAATCCCTCAGATAGCCTACTGTAGTTGACAGCAAGGTCTATTAAAACTCATCTGCTGTCCAATGGGCTGCTACTGTATAGGCCATGCTGAGGCTGCACCACAGACTGAAGGAAATGAAAATAAATGTGAAGATCAATATAACAACCTTATCAAGCTGAAACATATAGATTTAAGAGTTCTCTTCCTTCTTCAAAAGTCTCGAGTCACTGTTCAGACCTAGTGCAGTAAAAATGGAGTATCCCAAAATAACTAAACCACCTTGGTCCTCCTCCTTGGGAATGACTATAGATTATATTTGTTAGTGCAATGTAATTTTACTGTAGGAAAAGAAAAATAGGCAGGATGTTTTAGAACCTTACTAAGTTAACATTGTTTTTAATCTCTCAGCCCAATAATCAACCCCAATTTCAATACCTTATTAGCTATCATATGGCATGCTCCACTTCAGAGTGAGATCACTCATAAAACCAGTACAAACGGAATTTCAAGAAGCAAGTTTAAATTTGTTTGGTGATTCTTAACACCACTGGACAAGGAGTCATGACCAGAAAAGAAGAATGAGAAACTAGGCCAGTGAACAAAAAAACAAATGAGGACAGAAATGCACATGGAAGGACATTTTCCGTATAATGCCACAATTCCAAAGCTGGGCTGTAGTAAAAATACAGTTTAAATGAAAACTAAAAGAACAAAAACAGGATAATAGACAAAAAACACAGATTTTCAGGACTCAATAACTGCACTAAATAGTATCTAAAGGGCTTGCTTAAATACACACCCTCACTTCACATGATTGCCAAGTATTTGCTGTTGCTAGGCAACCCAAAATTGGTAAATTGTCTGCAAACAGTGTGTACAATAATAGAAAAGCATTAAACTGTGTGTGACTGGAAATATAGGAAGATTCATGGAGAAAAAAGTGTTCTGAAGCAGTGGGTATAGAGATTTACTGAAACTTTAGAATCAATTCACCATTTTGATAAAATAAAATAACTAAAAAGACATTGTGAAAAATGCATTGCTGAGCTGTTTTTGGTGATTGTTTTGGTTTTCGTCATACTGGTAATATTTATTCTACATTTTTATCACCAACTGGTAATGTTGTTTCACACTTCCTTTTCTTATGCGGATGGACATTTTGGAACATTTGAAATGCAGCTGTTTTTGGGTGAAGCTATGTGCCTGTTGTGAGAATTGTGATGTCATTACAGATCTAGTATAACAGAAAGCTATGGGCACTGAGAAATGACCGAATGAAAATAGTGCACGTGTACAAACAAAAACAAATATTTCTAAATTCTGGCTACAATTTATGTTAAGTTTGACTCTTTGGCTCTGGTTCCTCATTTCAAATTTTAAAAGACTTGACAACCTGTGTGGTTAAACTGTTGCTTACATGCTTGACTGTTCTTTTGAAAATACCTAAAAGAAAAGGTCTTAACTGATCTCTGTCACTCATTTGTAAGAATCTGTCTATTACTACATTATCTCTGTCTTACACAAGGATGATAGAAATAAAGGTGAATGAAAATTAAATATATTTTTTAACATTGGGGGGAAAAAAAACACCGCAGATGTGCTGAAAATGTTTGTGCTTTTTTGTCTCATCACTACAGTTCATTAAAAATGCCAAGTTTAAATCCAAAACAGTTGGTAATTGGTAATATTGTATAGTTTTATATTTTGTCATCTAGCAGTCAGAAGACGTTTATTAAAAACAAAACCAATGTATTTGAGAAGCATATAACTTTTCATTTAAAATAATTTCCAACCTGTATGGTGTACATCTGTTATGATTTGCTTTCTTTTTAATACTTATCTAGCTTTATTTTGCCTCAGTTTTGGATTTTTCTTGTGAACCTTAGGTTTTAACATATACTAGCAAAATACCTGTGCCTCGCAGCGGAGAAGTAGTGTGTTAAAGAAGTAATGAAAAAGAAAAGGAAACATTTTAATAATAATGTAACATGATTGACAATTGTGGCAGTAGGGGGCGCTAGTGCTCCCTTGAACCCTCAGGGATGACTCCAGACACCGGGTAAAAGTCCAAGACTTTATTCTTTTCCACCGTGCACAAAGCACCTTCCACACTACTCATACACTATGAAATACAACAAATAAACAATATTCTGTCTCCTCCTCGTCCAGACACTTTGCTCCTCTCCCACCCAGCACAGTTCAGTGTCTGGACTGAGGCACCGTCCTTTTATAGCCCCTGACCCGGAGGTGTTTCTGTCCCATCAGTCCATAGTTCCTAATTCCTTCCGGGTCAGGGCAATCAGTCCTTTTATTCAACCCGGGAGCACGACATTTCTTCCCGTCACGTGACCGTGACGTACTCCTGGGTCATACGGCATCACAGGGCCCATAAGCCCCCCCACAGCGACTCCTGGTGGTCCCCAAGGTATCCAGCAGGGCTGTGTATAAACACTACAAAGTCCATAAGGCCCTGCTGGACCTCGGGGCACGATCCTGCTGTCGGGAGAGCTTCTCCTGGCGGCCTGGGGTTGCGGACCGGCATGGGAAGCCGGCAGTCCTCCACACAATATAATTGTTTTGTCATTGTCATGAGTGTTGCTGGCATATATATATAGAATAGTTCTTTAGAAATGTTGGCCCATATTGATAGGATAGCATCTTGCAGTTGATGGAGATTTGTGGGATGCACATCTAGGGCACGAAGCTCCCGTTCCACCACATCCCAAAGATGCTCTATTGGGTTGAGATCTGGTGACTGTGGGGGCCATTTTAGTACAATGAACTCATTGTCATGTTCAAGAAACCAGTTTGAAATGATTCAAGCTTTGTGACATGGTGCATTATCCTGCTGGAAGTAGCCATCAGAGGATGGGTACATGGTGGTCATGAAGGGATGGACATGGTCAAAAACAATGCTCAGGTAGCCCGTGGCATTTAAACGATGCCCAATTGGCACTAAGGGGCCTAAAGTATGCCAAGAAAACTTCCCCACACCATTACACCACCACCACCAGCCTGCACAGTGGTAACAAGGCATGATGGATCCATGTTCTCATTCTGTTTACGCCAAATTCTGACTCTACCATTTGAATGTCTCAACAGAAATCGAGACTCATCAGACCAGGCAACATTTTTCCAGTCTTCAACTGTCCAATTGTGGTGAGCTTGTGCAAATTGTAGCCTCTTTTTCCTATTTGTAGTGGAGATGAGTGGTACCCGGTGGGGTCTTCTGCTGTTGTAGCCCATCCGCCTCAAGGTTGTGGGTGTTGTGGCTTCACAAATGCTTTGCTGCATACCTCGGTTGTAATGAGTGGTTATTTCAGTCAAAGTTGCTCTTCTATCAGCTTGAATCAGTCAGCCCATTCCCCTCTGACCTCTAGCATCAACAAGGCATTTTCGCCCACAGGACTGCCACATACTGGATGTTTTTCCCTTTTCACACCATTCTTTGTAAACCCTAGAAATGGTTGTGCGTGAAAATCCCAGTAACTGAGCAGATTGTAAAATACTCAGACCAGCCCGTCTGGCACCAACAACCATGCCACGCTCAAAATTGCTTAAATCACCTTTCTTTCCCATTCTGACATTCAGTTTGGAGTTCAGGAGATTGTCTTCACCAGGACCACACCCCTAAATGCATTGAAGCAACTGCCATGTGATTGGTTGATTAGATAATTGCATTAATGAGGAATTGAACAGGTGTTCCTAATAATCCTTTAGGTGAGTGTATATATATATATATATATATATATATATATATATATATATATATATATATATATATATATACACATATACATATATAGCAAAATACCGGTGCTTTGCAGCGGAGAAGTAGTGTGTTAAAGAAGTAATGAAAAAGAAAAGGAAACATTTTCAAAATAACGTAACACGATTGTCAATGTAATCAATGTAATTGTTTTGTTTTGTGTTACTGTCATATATAATAGTATATATTGTGACGGACAGCCGGGTCCCATGCCTGGTCGAAACGCCTCTGCTGCATATGTTCCGGTGGAGCCACCATGAACAGCTCAATACCTCCCCCAGGACGCTAGGTGGCAGCCTCCCTGACCAATGTTCATTTCCCACTCTTCCGCATGGCTCCATGGGACATGAAGTCCTCTACAGCCTGGTTGGGAGATGGGGTTTCCGCTGCCAAGACTCAAGAGCCTGGCTGGACAAGGTGGTCAAGCACCTGGAACACTTCCGGGCGGGGTATAAAACGAGCCAGCATCCACCACTGAGGAGCCAGAATTAGGAAGAGGACGAGATTGCCTGGGAGTAGTGGTGGTGTCAGGAAGAGTTGTTGTGTGGGATTAAAGTGCTTTGGGACTCTGTATTGCCTGTGGGTCACGGGGAAGGCGTGCACCCTTGGGTGAAGAAAAAATAAAAAGCCTGTGTGTTTTGTACACGTGCCACGTACAGGATAACTCCTGTAGCCACAATAAATGCCTTTATTGAATAGACAAACTGGGGATGAACAAGTTCCTTTCTACTGCAGCCACAGCCGCGACACACATAAAAACATCAATAATAACTCATAAACTTGCAATATTATTTAGGAAAATCGCAACATTTTACTCACCAAAAATTTGGATTATTTGTAAACAAAATCCATCGTCCTCTCTTTCCTCAAAAACAGTTCAATTACTCTGTCGTATGGATTATCCGTGCGCTTCAGTTCCATCAAAACCTCACTTTCTATCGCCATCGAAGCTAATGCTGAAAGGCGAACCCGCCCTATGGAATTTCTAGCATAAGTTTCAATTCGCTTTAGGGCTGAAAATGTCCGCTCGACAGATACAGGAATGCTCACCGCCAAATATACCAATGTGAACAGCTGCACCACGCTCTCATTCAGATTTTTCTGATGAAGGAAGTCAAGGAGATCAGTGGGAGATTTTCCTGCAAAATCATCCATGGCATACATTACAGTCAGTTCTGTTTTTAGCCGAGACAGATCAAAAAGCGCTCCGTGGCTCTTGTGTTAAAGTGGAGAAGGCTGCATGCGTGAAATTTTTTGTACTCCCGAAACTTCTGGGGCTCGAGGAGCGTGACAAACATCAGGTTTTTGTGGTATTGAAATCTGTTCTGTGTCTGGCAAATAATATTGTCCAGAATCCTGCCATGGAGTTGACTGTAGTGCACGCGACGATCTTTCGCTCGGAGCATTTGCAGTGCATTCAGTGGCCTCGGAGAGTTCCTCATATCGGCTTCTATCCAATCAATGGGTCTGAATATGGTGACGTTGCCGTACGCCTGCTAGAATGCCCTATTGACACCAATTTAAAATCTGATTGGTTGAAGCAACAGGTTTATCGACATTTATTCTGTGTTAGAGTGCCTCCACAACAGATTGTGAAAGCCTCTCTGCCTGGCAACAAATGATGGCTGAAATGTGATTGGTTAAATGCTTTAATACGAAAGTCCCCTTCCCACGGCTATCGAGCTGCATTCTATTACAGTATATGCACATAAATACGTTCCAGTTATGACTATTGCGCGTAGAATTTCGAAATGAAACCTGCCCAACTTTTGTAAGTAAGCTGTAAGGAATGAGCCTGCCAAATTTCAGCCTTCTACATACACAGGAAGTTGGAGAATTAGTGATGAGTGAGTGAGTGAGTGAGTGAGTCAGTGAGGGCTTTGCCTTTTATTAGTATAGATATACAGTATCTAAAGTCTAAAAATGTATTTAAAGATGTTCATTTATTTTCACATCTTTTTAACACCATTTTGTTTTTTAAGAACACTCGCACTTTGTGCTGCAGTTGTTAAAGCATTACTATGGTAATCAGATTGGAGGTGACAATTTATGACATTAGCAGTGACATATGAGATTTGGATAACAATACTTTAAGGGTGTTGTGGTTTGCTTTTGATCCTTTGACTCAGTTAACGAACGTATAGCTTTTGTTTATCAATAGAACTCTTTGGTATCTGTATTAGGCTTCAGGAAAATATAAGAATGACTTTTTGGTTATGAATTTGACTCGTTTTCATCCTATCGTTTCATCCTCCAATCCTTATTTAAAGAGAAATATCTCTGCCTTTCTCTGTAGTAAAACACATGCAATATACTATATGAGATTATTCTGATGCATGCTAAAATATTATATTGGAAGCCTAGTTAGTTTTTGTTTCGTTCAAGTGTCAGTTTTCATTAAAGTGTTTAAGGAGTCTGTGATGAATAACGCTGTCAAAAAAGTTTGTTTCAAGCTCACGAACCAAATACATGTGCACAAATATTTGGTATGCAGGGTTTTTGTATTAAAAAAGAAAAACAAGACATGGTTATCTAATGCATACTCTGTATATCCCTTAGTTTCCATTTTTGTTGGATTTCAAGATTTTAATTCTATTATTAAAAATGCAGCCTTTTTCAGTGGTTTGCATTTGCAGAGACTCACAATCTGGGAAATTAATTTTAAAAAGCAGTGACTTGCACTAAAACATTTCCATAATACTCCAATGAAAATGATCAAACACAATGCTGCTTGATAGCAATAACTGGCTTTTTAAAATTATTCATCATTGTGAATTATGAATTACATTGACAGTTGCTGAAAGTAAACAAGGCTGACCTACTGTCATTTTGCTGTTTTTTTGTTACTATGTTTATTTATTGAAGATTTTTGAAGTAAACACAGTTAATAATGAATTGGGTAAGAAACATTCTGAAAGCACAAGCGGCCATTACGGATGTTTACACAAAATCGCTTAGACTGATACACATAAAGTTAAATTGTATAAAGAGAAATAGTATTTTATATGTAAAATTGTACCTAAAGGTGCCATACTTGTGTTATTCTCTTGGATCTGAGTATAGGCAAGTTTTCTAAGTGCTTGTATAAAACTCACAAGATAATTAGTTAAAAGAAACTATGCATTTAAATTCAAGAAGAATGCTGAATAATTAAGTATAATTATTTCATTTCCTAGGATCTCTTCTTTAGTAGAATCATCTTTTACAATGTCCTGAGTGATTATTATTATATTACTATATTTTTTATTTATTTATATCTTGGTAGTTGAAAATTAATTCCTTGGAATTTTCACAATGTTGTCTATTCTGTTTTTTTTTCCTCAGAATTAAAATGTTAAAGATACGGTCCTGTCTTGTCCTTGTCCATGTAGCAATAGTAAATCTTTTTTACAATAGATATCAAACGTTCTCTCACATCAGTGTATTATTTATTGCCTGTTAATCTAATTCAGAGTCACTAAAAGCCAAAGCTTATTCTAACAAAACTAGCTATAATTCATGGAACAGGCTTGAATGGCCAATCAAACACTTCCAAACTTAGTTTATGTTGGCGCAGTTTAGAATTAAGAATTATCCTGATACCATGACGTTGGCTTTTGAGAGGAAACATGCATAAACCTGGATACAGACTTTAAACAGAAAGCACCCTAGTCCAAAACTGAACCTTGGTCCAAGTTATATAGAGTAACTACATTAAAGTAAGTACATTATATTGTTTGTGACTGCACTAATGTAATGCAAGCTGGCATAAAGCTGTTGTAAAGAGGCAGTTCTGTAGTGACAAATAATTTAGTTTCAAAACTTTGCAAACAAACAAAAGTTTTGTTGCATCAAGTTTTCACACAACATTAGTAAGTCAAATTGACACATATTTTAAATTCATTACTGCATAGGTTTCTCAGTGAAGAACATTATAATCTAGTTCATCCAGCTTAATCAAAGCTGTCATCTGATTTGAAGTAATTTTGACTGGCCTGAGGTAAAGCTATAGTAAAAATGATATCCCTTTGTTTACTGTATAGGGTTTTTTTGATTATAAAGTAATTGTATAAAGTGAACATTCAGAACCTTTGACCAGATTTATATTTTGTTCAGGCTCTGGTAAATCAATTAACTGCAACTGTCTGCATATGTCAGAATAAAGAACAAATTCTACCACTGGTGTTCTAGCAATGGAAATTTCTTGTAACTCACAGTCCTTTTTTATGTTTAAAGAAAAATTGATTCTTGTGATGATGAGGGTCTCACTCCATGTTCTCATCTCTCTTTCGTGAGCCTTTTGAACCCGACACCAGCGGTAATGTAACTGGATGAGCTAGACAATGAGGGCAACAAACAAAGCAAGGGGAAGGTGCAAAGTGCATACAGTGCTTTTATTAAAAGAAAAACATCCAAACAATGCAAAGCTCTCAAACTGTTTCAATAAATAATCCATTAAAAAAAAGTAAAAATCCCAAACATTTAAAACAAGGCTAAAATTATATTAAAATCTTGTAGCGGACATTGGGGTCCCACAAGCCCAGCACAGCTCATAAACAGTTTCTTCAGCTCACCCAAGGCTTGCTCAGCTGGAGAGACTTCAGCCGCCGTGGTCCTCATACTACCAACCCCTGTCTTGGCTGCCTCTACCAGACTGTTCAGGGTCGGTTGTCATCCTGTCTTCCTTCTCACACACGCAGTCATCCCTCGGATCCCTAGGGTGGACTCCTCCACGATCAAACCCACTCTTCTACAAAATCAGTGGGTGTGATCCTGTCTTTCAAGGGCTGATCACTTGCTCTATCATGGGACCCCTGACTGCACTGACCTCTCTCATTCAGCTGGCTGGCTCGTCCACTCTCATATCCCACCCACCACCCAAATGCTGCTCTAGCTCTCTGAGCCTTTACTTTCTTTCAGTTTATTTCTCGTCCTTCTCTGCTGGCCCATACATATATGGCTCAATAGGTGCAGCGTCTCAATCACACACTGCAGGAAGCCCCCAATTACCTCATCAACTCTACACAGCTCCCCGATCACGCCCACGGAGACTGACACGGCGAAATGGATTTTTTAAAATCTGGAAATTCTTTTGAAGCCGCGGAAAATTTTATAACAGGCAGACAAATGAAATATGGACTTATTGTAGAAAACTGAATGTAAACCGCTCGCCCACCCCCGAATGCGGGCTGAACGCACGCTAAAGAGATGCCGTCGGATCAGCTGCTGTCTTTCTGCTGCTGCTGATGATGAGCTGCATGTTTTGTTTGTCGCACTGTGCGTCGATCATTTAAAAGCCTGTACAGCAGCCGTATTTTGCCACTTCATGTTTCTGCCGCTCGCATTGTGAAAGGGGTAGGGGGTGGAGGTAACTGAACACACACTAAGGAGAAGTGGTTGGATCATCTGCTGGCTTGCTGCTGCTGCTGGCAAGCTGCGTATTCTGCTTGTCGCTTGTTGTTGTTTTAAGAGCTGGGAGCACATGAATGTCTGCCAAAAGCATTCCAACAACTGCTAGGTTAGATGCCCGTGAACTTGTTTTAAATGTTGTCTCACTGCCTTGTCACAAGTGACGTTAAAGTGTTTCTCGCAGAACGTCAAATTGTCTTCCAAGAAAATCACGTATCGTCTCCCTTATCTCCCTACCAAGATTTTTTTTTATAATAGAGAGATATATCTGTAACAACCTGAACCTTAGCTTTTATTTCACAGTTGAAACTGTCAACATATCAATATAGGTAAGAACAGTGGCTGTTTGTTAATACATTGCTGGTTATGACATGTTTTGATAAAGGCTGGCATTGTTGCTATGCGCTATTGGATGAGTGTCATGATGTTGAAAATGGAAATTTGTCTCTGCTTTTTCTACATTTACTTAATGGAGAACTCAGTTTATGTTGAAAATGTAACAATAATTTGCTGAAAAAATTTTCCCAAAATAAATAGCCTTTTTAAAAAATTGTAATAAACTATATGCTGATAGATAGATAGATAGATAGATAGATAGATAGATAGATAGATAGATAGATAGATAGATAGATAGATAGATAACCATGTTATTTAGTGGGAATTCAGCTTGATCCACTTTGAACAATAAATTGTACAGTGCACTAATACTTGGACAAAACAATTTAATAGGTGGTACCTAGCACCTTATAAAGCAAATGAATAAAATACTAAAACACTGTAAAGTTCACACTGTAATGTCCAGTCTAAATACACATGCTAAAAACATATATTTACAACAATATTTTACTGCTTGTATACAGTATATGTGTTCACTTTGGTAATAATGCAGCTTCTGCTTCTTTATTTTACATTTTGGATTTATTAGTTATTATTTATTTATAATGGCTGGAATCAATGTGACTCATAGTCAATCTACATGCAATTTCAATGAGTGATACAAAAGAAGGTTGAATATGGTAATAAACCACAGACAACCTTTAAAGCAGAGCACATGAAGCTTATTAGTACAACTGGTCCTAAGGCTGAATAAAGACTTTACTCGAATGAAACCTCAGTCAGTTGATGGTTAATGGGTTTAGTGCTCTATAGTTGTGGGCATTCCAGAAGACGAGAAGAGGGGTAGGAATGGCTAGCAGTCATTGGATGATTAGTTAACAAGTCTGTCTTCAAGATTAGCCCAGACATAGTAGACTTGAACTAAGAAACTGACAAGATGTTTAACTCAGCTGTTTAAAAAAGAGATTGGTAGTAGACATACTCAAGCAGAAAGAATATTTCTTGAATGGACATATTGCCAGATTTATTGCTGGGGATAAATCTATCTATCTATCTATCTATCTAGTTATGAGCATACTAAGGAAAAATGGCCATGTGTAAACCTGATAAATGTTTTTGGACCAAGAGATCAGCAGCATCTACAAACTAGAGGAGAGATTACAGGATTAATATGGATAAAGTAAATTACCAAATACACCAATTTGGCAGCAGCATTCTAGATTAGTTGAAGAGGTGGAATAGCAGTTAATTGTTGTACCACAGAAGAAGTGGAATAGCAGTTACTTGTTGTTCCACAGATGGAAAAGTAATATTTTACATAAGTATGAGTGGGGTTAGAGAGAAAACAAGGTCAAAAACAAAGTGTGGGTGAAAAAATAGAAAGACGAAAAAAAAAGTAACCAGAATGAAATAATGAAATTAACGTGAACAATTTGTGAAAAAGTCTCCCTGAAAGGAAGGATTTTCAAATAACTAACCCACACAAATGTGTTTGTGATATTAATAAATGTTAGGAAGCAACTCCCTGTAGTCATGCAATGGCAACACAGTCACAAAATGGTAGGACCCCCAGCTATTTAAGTCAAAACTGGCTCAATATTAAATATAATACAGATTCATAACACTAGGAAAACAATCAGTACAATTTAATGAGTTCAGCTAGGAGGAAACAAAAACAGCCTGTATAGTAAGATGAATGTTGTAGTTGGAAAAACAAACAGGCTATTGTTGTGAGCTTGAGAGTTCCCAAGCACAAAGTCCCAAAAAATTCCCAAAAATGCCCACTAGAGAGGGAATCACCATCAGACACCAGCAAGCAATGAAAATGGACACATAATCTTTTATAAATAGAAAAAAAAATATTAAAACAAAAATGCTTTTGAAGAAAAGCAGCTCCATGCTGAACAAAGGGCAAAGGAGGTGGCTGAAACAATAGGCAATGCTAAGCAAACAAGTCCCAAAAGAGGATGTGAAGTAAAAAAGTATGTAAGTCAAAATCCATTAAGTAACCAAAGCATAGAAATATCTCAAGTAACACTTGCCAGCATACAAGCACATTCAAGCAAACTGCAAGTTACTGTGGGGTGTCCCCACCTTCATAGGGTTGAGGGCAGTCCTTTGTGGTTACAGGTGGCTCCATCTTTTGCAGAACCACTCACAAAACACAAGGAGTATAACACAAGCATAGTGAGTAAAGCAAATAATTGACAATAGTAACAGTTCCATAAATTAAAAAGAATCAAAAATGAATACAAAAGACATAAAACAAGAATTTACATTTATTTATTTGGCAGACACCTAATAGCTAATATGAAAGAAATCTATTGGAACAAGGCTACTGACGCCTTTGAGAACAGTGAAGACCTGCATTAGTTCCTCACAAAGCACCTTTCTGTTTAAGAATAAACTATAGACTTTGAGAATAACATTTCTTGTTTAATACTTGTATAAAACCGAGTAAATGCTAAATTGAAGGATTATGTGTGCCAGTAAATGAGTAACTAAATTTTAAACCATGTGGAGTTTATGAAGAGTTAACAATCTAAGACTGGTTAAGAGATTGTGGCAATATCCTAGTAGTGCAAAATAAAAGTGTGAATAAGAGCTAGATGAGTTACCTGTTCTTGGCCCTGGTTACATGATATTGTAAATAACATTTAAAATTCAATTGCTAATAGTACTTAAAGAAATACAGCTGCAGATATTTTGGCATTTATTACTGGACTATAAAACTGTAGTGTGTTTATCTTTGATATGTGCTCAGGTCACTACCTTATCACATTGCTGTAGTTTACCCTTTAATTATTAGGATTAACTGAAAATAATTTTAAATATAAAGTGCATCAAAATAATGCTTCTTAGTGTAAAGCATCCAGGAAAAGCACCTTGGTAATAGTTAATGGCAACATTGATGGTGACAGGTAATTTGTGTTATTTGGAGTGGGTAATTAAATAGTTTAACAGGAAATTGAGAGATGAATGCTAATTGCCTTTAATAGAGTTACTTTAAAATTGTTGCCTCAATCATATTTTGGAGGGTGTTCACTTAAAGTTGTTACTGATTACCATTTGAGGAAGGATAAATTGCATAACTAGATTATTTAAACTATAATTTTCAGGCATTGAACACATATGAATTTCAAGCTTAGTGATCTAATGTGAAAGCTCAGTGGAATAGTGCACTGCATTCTTCTGGTTCAGCATTTTATTCAGTGACATGCGCATAGAACCAACTAAAAAGCACACTATTAATTGTCAGTGTCCATTCGTCAGAGTGAGAAATAGAGAAATTTTGCAGTGCAGGTGTAACTGCCATTTAGCCTTACTTGAAAATATTGTGGTAGAATTGCACTGTGATAAAATTATCATTGGTTTAACGGTCATCTTCTAGGTTTACCCACCTTAGTTGTTTGCCCCCCAAATCTAATCCCTGCACTTCTCCATAGTCCTGGGCATCTCTTAAATTGAGATTTCATATTATCTGTCACCACCTCCAACTGAACTCTGTTATTGATGGCAAACCTGCCTAGAAGCTATGTCACCCTCTAATGTCTGAACATTAGAAGTACAGTATTTCGATGACAATGGGGCATCCAGCTCAAGAAGAAGTTCTTCAATCACATTCACCCACTTTCTCCAACGTAACAATAATGGACTTATTTGGGACTGTGGAATTATAGTTTTGGTGCTAATGTTTATTTCTGTGTCTGTGATATTGAAATTATTGCATACTGTGCATTGACTGTATATCTGACTGTATATATATTTGACTGTATATTGACTATATAATCTGGATTTAAGTATCTCACTGGTGTAGTCAACATATTTATAAAGGTTGCTATGTGTATTTAGCTGCTATACTGGTTTAATCCTGGTTTTGAAATACCCATTCCTCTGTAATAATTGTAGAAACCTATTGCTATGCACCTCTTTGCAGCCTCATCATCTATAAAATTTCGAGGTTCACTGAAGGCAAAAACAATATATACTTCAAGGAGATTCTTTCAGTAGTTTAAGAATAAGAGTGAAGAAAGTGGTGAAATGTATTGGGAATGTTAAGGCACGCTGAAATACACAGACTGTGAAATAGCAAATGCTGTAAATTGCCATTATTCTTAAGTTTTCACATGTAAAGAAGTCAATAACCTTCCCAAAGTTACAAGGACTTTTAAAGGTGGGTACTGGCTAATCTTGAAAATGTAGAGAGACAAATTCTGCTTGGATTAAAAAGGATGAAATCAAGCAGATTGGCAGGACCAGGTAATCATAATTTATCCTAGAATACTTAAAGAGGTTATTGAGTATATATATAAATCTTTGATACAGATATTTCAAAAATCACTGCACATTAGTGAAAATTCCACAGATTGTAACATAGAAAATGTTGTCCCATTTAGTGAGGCATCTACAAAACACACATTTAAAAGTACAGTACACGCCAATGTTTCTAAGCATATTAATGCTGGAAGTATTTTCATTTCAGTTTTCAGTTTCTAAATATATAGTATTTGTACAATTATGATACAATCTGGTAAAACAATCAGCAAGAAATGACATAAATGTTAAATGTCCTGCGTTTTTAATTTGAACAATTTGGGCGATGTGGAGACAGTCTTTTTCATGTTTTTTACCTCTCAAGAGATTTTTCATGAAATGGATACCTCTTCCTGTGCTACAAGAACGTCTTTGCATGTCAAATGGTTGAGGAAAGAAGGAAAAACATCTTTTAAGTGTCTGCTGTGTCCAGTCATTAGACAAAAAAGGGATTCTCAGAAAAGAATATTATAGCTTTAAGGATTTCCTATTATCTCTCTATTATAATAAAAAATCTTGGGTCGAGACATGATCTTCTCGGAAGACACTTTGACGTCCCGTGAGAGTTCCGTGAGACAAGGCAGTGAGATAAAAGGATAGCTGCTGTACAGGCTTTTAAATTAACGACATGCAGCGCGACAAGCAGTACACGCAGCTGATCCTTCCACATCTCCTTAGAGTGTGTTCAGCCCCACCCTTCACAACGTAAACGGCAGAGACGCGAAGTTGCTGGTGCGTAGTGCGCCCCTTGGGGGTTGGAATTAAGCGAAGTGAGGACAGCTGCTGTAAAGGCTTTTAAATGATCGAAGTGCAGCGTGACAAGCAGGATATGCAACTCGGCAGCAGGAGCAGCAAGCCAGCAGCTGATCTGTCTACATCTCCTTAGTATGCGTTCAATTAATTTTATAGTAAATGTCACAGAAAGCTTGAACTTGATTAATGTAGTACATATCAGTCAATATCCCAGGATCACATTTCATGCAGGCATGCTGTAGTGTGAATGTGGATTTCAAACACAGTGTCCTGCAACTGTGAGACAGCAATTCTAACCACAGTGTCACTGTGTTATCCCTACATAAAATTAAAAATCACTTCATCATTGATTTTGAGAAAAACAGTTAGGAAAGAGAAAGGAAAATAAGTGTAGAAGGTCAGAAAACAAAGAGAATAAAGAATAAGTCAGCCAATCTTCCCAATTCTGTAGATAAAAATCTGAGCGTCCTTAGACTGGCCTGTAAATAATTGTGTTTTGTAATTTTATATTGGTATGTGCTTGTGTTTTTACATTCCCTAATATACAAACAGCGTGACTTCATTTTAAATAAAATGTATTCAGTTTTGAATGCATGTATATCTCTGAGTCAGGGTCAGGTTTGAGGGTCAACAGCTTGCAAAACATGAAATCTAAGCTAGTGAAAATGTTAATATCAAGCTATTAAATCATGCTTCCCTTATTCTAAGATGTACTGACTTACCAATAAAATTTCAATTTGATATTATTTGGTTTATTTTAAGAAATCTTGTAAAGTAATTATTGCTTAGCCCATTGTCATTTTTTTAGCTAAATAAAAGCAAAACAACTTCAGTTCCAAGTTTTTTCCCCCTACTTTATGCATATGCATTTTTTCAGTGTACACAGCCTTATTCAGAACTTGGCTTTTTGTTAATGATCTTAAATACTATGCCTTTCACATCATGCTATTATTGGGTACATTATTCAAGTGGACTGACAGATAAATTTTTTGTCTCATGTTACTGGTGATGACTGCAACACATTTCCTTCAGTGCAAACCTTAGTTATTTTGTTGAAACCTCATCCTTGTTTTCAAAATTCTCAAAGGCATTGATAGAGTACTTCTTCTTCTTCTTCTTTTGACTGCTCCCATTAGGAGTTGCCTCATCTTCTTTTATATGTTTCTGTCCTCTGCATCCTGTTCTGTTACACCCATCACCTGCATGTCCTCTATTACCACATACATAAACCTTCGAGGCCTTCATCTTTTCCTCTTCCATAGCAGCACTATGTTTAGCATCCTTCTCCCAATATACCCAGCATCTCTCCTCTGCACATGTCCAAACCAATGCAATCTCGCCTCTCTGGCTTCGTCTCCCAACCGTCCAACTTGAGGTGACCCTCTAATGTACTCATTTCTAATCCAAAACATCCTCGTCACACCCAATTCAATTCTTAGCATCTTTAACTCTGCCACCTCCAGCTCTGTCTCCTGCTTTCTGGTCAGTGCCACCGTCTCCAACCCATATAACATAGCTGGTCTCGCTAACGTCTTTTAGACCTTCCCTTTCACTCTTGCTGATATCTGTCTGTCTCAAATCACTCCTGACACTCTTTTCTGTCCATTCCACCCTGCTTGCACTCTCTTTTTCACCTCTCTTCCACAATCCCCATTACTCTGTACTGTTGATCCCAAGTATTTAAACTCATCCACCTTCGCCAACTCTACTCCCTGCATCCTCATCACTCCACTGACCTCCCTCTCATTTACACACACGTATTCTGTCTTGTTCCTACTGACCTTCATTCCTCTCCTCTCTAGAGCATATCTCCACTTCTCCAGGTTCTCCTCAATCTGCTCTCTACTATCGCTACAAATCATAATGTTATCAGCAAACATCATAGCCACAGGGGACGCACAAACCAGTGTGTTTCTTTGTGCCGGTCCCAAGCCCGGATAAATGGGGAGGGTTACATCAGGAAGGGCATCCAGTGTAAAAGTTTGCCAAATCAATATGCGGACAACAATACAAATTTCCATTGATAGAGTACTTCAAGTCAATTCATTTCCATAGAACTGGTGAACAGTTCTACACTATTACCAACCTAATTACTAACCACAAACCCCTTAAACTGTATAGCTTCAATTTTCTTTTTACTATAAGTACTAGGGCATTCTACCTTGTTAGCCATTATGAATATAGAGAAAAGGCAAGCAAAATGACACCTTTTATTGGCTAACTAAAAACATTACAATATGCAAGCTTTCGAGTCAACTCAAGCCCCTTCTTCAGGCAAGACAGGGCTGGGGAGGGAGGGCTCTCAAAAAACAGTACCTGTTAAAGTCAATTGTGGCATTCCTTGTGTGAATTTTGGTTGTACAAGAAATAAATTGTTGTTGTTGCTACCTTAAATGAATTGGACAAGGTCACACAGTGATGGTATTTGAACTGATATCCTTGGGGTTAAAAAACCACAGTGTCTTAGTCACAGGTCCAACATGCTAAGTAAAACATGGAGTCCTTAAGGTTATTATCTGGGAAATATCACTGTAAAATGACAGCAAACTATAACTCTGCAATTTCTTTCGAAGAGGATATTCCTGCCTGATTATGGCCACTTTACTCTACAACTGAAAGAATGCTAATAGCTGTGTGCCCTGCAGACCTGAGAAGGTGCTTCCAGAATGGACCTGTCAGACAGTTTCTCATGGGCTCTCTGAAAGTAGATTAAAAACATATTGGTATGACCTGGACTACACACACTGTGTATGAATGACTGTAGCATATAAAGCGCATCTTAAACAGCTGAAACAAAAACTATTAAATTAGAATTAAAGTTTTTATGAAACCCATATTTCCAACTTACTTTTCACCTATTTTCATATTAAGAGGTTTTGTATATTTTTCCTCTTCACACATCATTCAGATAAATACTGAATAAAATTAAGCCATGGGCTTCCATACACAAACTGGTATTTTTTTTAGCTATTTTAGCTCAAATAAGAAATTGTGTTGAAGTAAAAGTGAGACTATGCCAGAATTGTTCAATACAGATGGCAATGTCTGCACTATTTTTGTTTTTTTGCATACATCTTTAATGAATCATTATGTGAAATTATGTTGGCTCTGCATAGTAAAAAAAGCAAAGTATATCTTGAAGGTATTTGGTAAATGATGATTTACAGCATAATAAAAGAAATGCTGTAAGCATACTGACCTCCTTGGATGTTTTAAAAATATTCCATCATATATATTATAGTTTATGTTGCTGAAAGCCAGCCATATCTATTGTTAATACTGTATTGTGTTATGAGACTGAATAGTTTCTCTGCCCAAAGTTATCCTGGACTTAATTTTACATATGTTGCACACTTGAAGAAGACTTCCACCAGATAGCTAATATGGACATACTTGGGTCCTGGGTTATCAGTAGCAATTCGGCTTTGGCCTTAGCTCCTCATACACTCCCATGTATTTGAATGGAACAAAATGTAAGTGCCAACTTAAAGTTAATATATGCTGCAGCAGCAGCCACTCGTGAACTTAACACTTTATTTTACAATTTCATTAATCTCATCTGAATTCTGAGTAATTGTAAAACAGACATACATATGTTTAGTTGGGTGACCTTGGAGATTGGAGGATATGAAAGACAGCACAGTTGAAAGTAATGTATTTAAAATCTTCAATTAGAAAATGAGTCCTTGATTAACCAAAGACAAGTGTGGCCTAAGGGATGCTTGTTTGTTGATTATTAAATTACTTTAGCTAGGGATGATGTCTTCTTTCCACTGAATGTTTTTGAGATATGCTCTGCCACCATTGACCTTAATAGGATTAAGATGGTTCAGACACAACTAATAGATGAATAGCTGGATGGGTTATTTCATGTATTCACTAGTTATCTAAATTAGCATTTCAAAGCTGAATAATGATGTATACTATATGTGTTGTCAGGAGTCATCAAAGGGTATAATATTTAATGTATTGCTACCAAGGCTCAAAAGCAGTGTTTTGACATCTAGTCAAAGGTATGGAGAATCTTCTGAGGAAAGACTAAAGGGAATCCACTACACAGTGACATTGCACAAGAGCTAATGTCTATATTATGTGTAAGGTAAAAGCCAACCCTGAAAGAGATGCTACTCCAACATAGAACTTACTTAAGTACATACACAAAGTCACGTGTGGATCTATTGGGCAGTCAGCAATCATTCCTATAGTACAACTATGGGGAAAGAAAAAAAGCACAATAGTCCAGGGGGAAAGGTGTAGCAGCTTGGATTTAAACCTAGATCAACAGTAGCAGAGCAGCAGTGTGAACATTCATGCTGCTATAATAGATAGATAGATAGATAGATAGATAGATAGATAGATAGATAGATAGATAGATAGATAGATAGATAGATAGATAGATAGATAGATAGATAGATAGATAGATAGATAGTGTGGAAGGATCAACCTTGACATAGACAGACAGACGTTGACCCACAAAAGGAAAACTCAGTAGAAAGAGAAAAAACTATGCAGACACAGGCAGAATGTGCAAACTCCATACTAATCAACACTGCTTTCAAACCCAAGACACTGGATTTACTGGATCTGTCATACAGAAGACCACCTAATGCCACCAATATACTAAAGGAATATACGCAAAATTGCAGTTAAGAAGTTAATGAAGCTCATCAAATGGAAACCCAACTTGGAAAACAAACTTTTCATGAGACTCTTTAGTATCATTATAAGTAGAATACCCCTTGCACTAGATCATTCACAGGCTTTATGGTATCTTCCAGCCATTCAAAACTATATACAATTAAACAACATTTCTATAGAGAAACTAGTAATATTCACACTTGTAGTTCCCCTCTTTACAAGTGACCCACATCAAACACAACATTGTTGTAATTATTTAAAAAAACAAAATCCCTAATGAAAAACAGAGAGAACACAAATTCCCTTTAGAAAAAAATCAAAATTGACTTTGGCAAAAGAGAATCACTCTCTAGACTTAAAACAAACATGGATATTGTTTTCATAAGACAAATGGAATTAATTTAAAAGGCAAAAATCTATGAATCCAAATCTCAAAATATGCCTAGATAAAAAAAATCCTCTTCCGATCGGATCTGACAAAGTATAGTATCACTCCTCACCATATCTCTCTTGTTATCAGTTAATCTGGAATGGAAGGCAATAATTTACTATGTGTCACCAAAACTGTAGCACAGGGACCGGCTTCTGTAAATCTATACATTCAACTATGTGATGAATTTTAAATAATTTATATGTAGAAAATCCCTTCCATCTAATATGAATTCCATGTAAGATTCCATACGCCATTTCAAGGGAATTTGATAAGGAACTTCTTGAGAACAATGTAAATTAGTATTAAATACTCAATTAGTGATTTGCAATGGTGCATAATGTAAAAGTTCATTACAATATAGTCATCCTTAAGCATTAATACGACACATGATCCTTTAATATGCTTCACTTTTCACTTTAGTCAAGGCTACTGTGTTGCTTTTAGCAGTAACTGAATTTGACTGGATTTCTTTCATCTTCATAATATGGAAAAAAAATAGCTCTTGATTCACAGTTTTTAAATAATTCACTCCTTTCTTTGAGAATTAAATTTCCTCCAATCGTCCGTATCTATCTTTATAAACTAATACATTCAGGCTGATGCTGCATTGCTTTCAGGAATTGAGAAAAAAACTTAATCCAGAATTTATACAAAGGATGTTCAAACAGTTTCTGCACTTTTATATTTTCGTTGGAACCAGTGTAGGCGGGAGGAGTAGTAATTGGCATTAAAAAGTTGATACGATGCTGAAAAAATTGCATCGCAAATGAAGGTGACTATGTAGACAAGTGATGTAATTTGTTTTTGAAATCCTTAACAAACACAGTTAAAAAAAGTGTGGAACCATTTTGAATGTTCCTTGAATAAATATAAAGAATTTACATTTACATATACAGTATATACATACACACTAGGGGGGAAAGCGCCCCTGGTGCCTTCAGCGCCCAAACCCCCCGGCACCTCGACCTTCAGCTAACTAAATCACTTAAATACAAACATTGGTGTTATAAATAGATATTTCTTTTAATAGTTTGTTCCTGTGAAAGAAAGTTTACTCGATCATAAATAAAATCTGCAGCTTTCTTATATTAAACACCACGACTTTCTTCTTATTTTAGTTTAGAATCTAAAACCGGAATAAGAATCTGAAAATCTAACAACATCACATTAAAGTTCGAAAAATTCAAAAACAATGATACCAAAAATATATATGTAGGTTTTTAAATAAGCCCGATTTAAAGTGTGACAAAAATGTGGCATAAAAAGTCACATAAAATCACTGAACTTTTAGGCTTAGGATTTTATATATATATAGAGTAGATATGTAGTAATTTTACAGTGCGTGTCAGTGTAGCAACATTTAGAAATCAGTATTGATTTTCAATTTTGCCAATCACAATCACTCAAAACATCAGACTAAAAAGGAGGCTATCAACTAACAACTTACTGAATTCATTAGTTATGTACA
The DNA here is from genome assembly GCF_016835505.1 of Polypterus senegalus. NCBI lineage: Eukaryota > Metazoa > Chordata > Cladistia > Polypteriformes > Polypteridae > Polypterus > Polypterus senegalus. Next base: position 131,211,900 of record NC_053160.1, read on the forward strand.
GTTGTGCTTGAAAGTTTGTGAACCCTTTAGAATTGTCTATATTTCTGCATAAATATGACCTAAAACATCATCAGATTTTCACTCAAGTCCTAAAAGTAGATAAAGAAAAAACAGTTAAACAAATGAGACAAAAATATTATACTTGGTCATTTATTTATTGAGGAAAATGATTGAATATTACATATTTGTGAGTGGCAAAAGTATGTGAACCTCTAGGATTAGCAGTTAGTTTGAAGGTAAAATTATAGTCAGGTGTTTTCAATCAATGGGATGACAATCAGGTGTGAGTGGGCACCCTGTGTTATTTAAAGAACAGGGATCTATCAAAGTCTGCTCTTCACAACACATGTTTGTGGAAGTGTATCATAGCACGAACAAAGGAGATTTCTGAAGACCTCAGTAAAAAAGTTGTTGGTGCTCATCAGGCTGGAAAAGGTGACACAACCATCTCTAAAGAGTTTGGACTCCACCAATCCACAGTAAGACAGATTGTGTACAAATGGAGGAAATTCAAGACCATTGTTACCCTCCTGGGAGTGGTTGACGAACAAGGATCACTCCAAGAGCAAGGTGTGTAATAGTTGGCGAGGTCACAAAGGACCCCAGGGTAATTTCTAAGCAACTGAAGGCCTCTTTCACATTGGCTAATGTTCATGTTCACGAGTCCACCATCAGGAGAACACTGAACAACAATGGTGTGCATGTCAGGGTTGCAAGGAGAAAGCCACTGCTCTCCAAAAAAAAAACATTGCTGTTCGTCTGCAGTTTGCTAAAGATCATGTGGAAAAACCAGAAGGTCATTGGAAGAATGGTTTGTAGACGGATGAGACCAAAATAGAACTTTTTGGTTTTAATGAAAAGTGTTATGTTTGGAAGGAAAGCACTGTATTCCAGCTTAAGAACCTTATCCCATCTGTGAAACATGGTGGTGGTAGTATCATGGTTTGGACCTGTTTTGCTGCATCTGGGCCAGGACGGCTTGCCTTCATTGATGGAACAATGAATTCTGAATTATATCAGAGAATTCTAAAGGAAAATGTCAGGACATCTGTACATGAACTGAATCTCAAGAGAAGATGGCTCATATAGCAAGACAACGACCCTAAGCACACAAGTTGTTCTACCAAAGAATGGTCAAAGAAGAATAAAGTTAATGTTTTGGAATGGCCAAGTCAAAGTCCTGACATTAATCAAATCGAAATGTTGAGGAAGGACCTGAAGCGAGCAGTTAATGTGAGGAAACCCACCAACATCCCAGAGTTGAAGCTGTTCTGTATGGAGGAATGGGCTAAAATTCCTCCAAGCCAGTGTGCAGGAATGATTAAAAGTTACCGGAAACGTTTAGTTGCAGTTATTGCTGCAAAGGGGGGTCACACCAGATACTGAAAGCAAAGGTTCACACACTTTTGCCACTCACAAATATGTAATATTCGATCATTTTCCTTAATAAATAAATGACCAAGTATAATATTTTTGTTTCATTTGTTTAACTGGTTTCTCTTTATCTACTTTTAGGACTTAAGTGAAAATCTGATGATGTTTAGGTCATATTTATGCAGAAATATAGAAAATTCTAAAGGGTTCACAAACTTTCAAGCACAACTGTAGGTGTGTCCTGTTACAAGGAAAGATAAGTGTGAACAATGTCTTGCCAAATTTTGGTTTTATTAGTGAAACAAATTAAATTGAACTGCAAAGGTTCCAGACTCTAATGTTGCCACCGGATATTTCATTAATATATCAATTTTGGCTTTTTGGGGAAATCTCATTGAGGGCAGGTTCACTCATAGATTCACAGTCTGGAAATGCACGCATTATGCATGTTTAGAACATGAGTAATGTACAAATCACGGGGCAGTGCTTTGCAAGTACATTGATTTTAAGTAATGCCAAAACTGTTATATAATTTTACTGGTCAAAATCATAATGGATTTTATTTGGCTGTTTTTGCTTTGCAGTGGGCTGGTATCTCATCTCCTATATTTCATTAAAAGTTTGGCAGTCTACTTATCTTCACCATTCATAAGTAAATTTAAATTAGTATTAACAAAACTCATTTAAACTAGATATGCAAAAAAAAAAAGAAAGAAAAAAGAAGGAAAAACACTGATTACCCTGTTTATATTGGTATGACTGGACTTCCAAAGTTTTTTAATTCTATATTTAAAAAATAATACAAAATAATATTAGGCCAACTTGTAACAAATTTAGGCCCACTTGTTTATATTATCCTGGTGCCACTACTGTTGTGTGTGCCTGTGTAGGAATACTCCCTATGGGTGACGAGTGTCAAATAGATTCTGTCTCATACCCAAAGCTTCTACAATAAGCTCCAACTCCCTGAAACCTTGAAAAGGAAAATGTGTGGCAGGTACAAATGAATACTATGTTTATATTGGCTTTGAACTGAGACATTCCAATGTATCCGAGTTCAAGTTTCAAATTTATTTGCATTACATCTGTCACACACGTGCACTTGGGAGGCAGGCAAAGGGTTCAAATTGGGGTATTGACACGCCAGAACGAGGGTTGGTGCTGAATACTAATGCCTCATCTTCTCATCCCACAGACCGTCAGAGTAAAAAAACACTTAAACAGCTCACTTATACCTGTTCCTGGCCTCACTTCCAGCACCCATAGATGGCCTGATTCTACTTCCTGCTCTGCTAACATGCCCTTCCTGCTCTCCTGCTATAAATTCACTCATTTAAACCAATCAGTCAGTACCAAGATAGTACATGTCTCAGGCCTTAATGTCAACTCAGTTCTACAATATACTGTACGTGGTGGATCCCCAGCTCTTTCTTGGCTTATTTTAGTTTTTCTTACACATCATAACAGAAATATGCATTGATAAACTGAAGTTGAATTTACATTTTTTGTGAGCATCACATTAATTGAACAAACAAAATAATTTATTTGAAAACTCATTCTCAATCAGTTAAGTAAGGGAAATTCAATTAACTATTTTGATATTTCTGCAGTCTGATTTAACATAGTCCTTACACAAGCAATAAATTCTGGAAAAAAGAAAACTCTCAACCATAATATGCATATATTAGGTTCCTAATACAGATGAACAATTGATTACCATAGTAGGAAACTCCCAAAAGCAAAATTAACACAGTGCAACAAGCATTACAATATACACTACTGGGAAGAGAACCTAGAGTCTGTCAGGTGAGCTAAAAGCACAGGAGAAAATTATAAATGGTAAAGTGAAATGCAACTGCCTCAAGTGCATATCCAAACAGGGAGTAGTTAGCAAATATTTTGAAAATACACAATACAACACTTTAGAGATCAGTTCTTTAAACACAATTCTAATGATATTTTTACATTATACAACACTTAAATGTTTCTTTTTAATTGTTTTTGAATTATTATCGGAATACTGCTCAAGTTACCTTCATTCTGTAGCATAAACACAGCCTTGATATTAATACATAAAATTTGTCAGAAACCCTTTTTTCTGCTGTTTTTAATTAGATAGAAGGATAAATCAAACTTAATTTTCCCCCGGGGAAAAATTTGGCTTTTTTAGTCTTTAGCGTACACTAGAATGACCAAAAGAAAAGTAAATTATGTGTCAGATAGAGGATCTACAACATTGTTCATAATTGCTGTCGGTTTTATATTCATTCTCTCCTTCTCTACTACCTCTGGGGTTCCAGTGTGCGGCCCATAGCTTAGTTTGCCCTTTTAATTAGCTTTTGATTTGGTGGGTCTCTCTTGAAGTTATGTTACCAGCCCAGCACACCAAAGCATAGAAAATCACACTGACCATCACAGTGTTGTGTAGAATATGTGAAGGGTGTCATTGCCCATATTAAAGAAAAAAAGAGCCTGCTCCACCCTTTCCTATATACTGTAGTTCCTCTGGTTACGAGGCCAGTCCAGCCTGTCATTGATGTAGACCTTCAAGTACTTGTAAGAGTGGATCACCTCTACATCCACAGCTTTGGTGCAGCGAATGTCAATAATCATTTCTTTGGTTTTGCTGATGTTAAGATGCAGACATTTTTTTCTGCATCAAGAATCAAAGTTCTCCACCTGACTCCTATACTCAGTCTTCTCCTCTTTATTAATATACCCTATAAGTACAGAATCATCTGAGAATTTGTTTTTTAAATTTATAGTCGGAGGTGTACAGAGTGAAGAGAAAAAGTGTCAGGACTGTTCCTTGTGGTAATCCAGTATTGCTCACATCCATATCGCAGGTACAATCCTTGAGTAATACAAATTCTGGACTGCGTCACAGATAGTCCATTATCCAGGACACCATAATCTCCTCCATTTTCATGTATTTAAGGTTTACCCTTAACAAGTATGGGTGGATGGTACTGAAAGCGCTGGAGAAATTGATAAACATAATCTTCACAGTGCTTCCACCTTTGTCCAAATGAGAATAAGCCTTGTGGAGCAAATAGATAAATTGCATCTTCCACTCCACTCCACTGGGTTCAGGTGGTGTACCACAAGAGGACCCACATAGTCCAGGGCCAACCAGCCAAAGGTCTTCATGATCGGAGACGTTAAGTGCCACTGGTTTGTAGTCATTAGATGAAGAGGCACCTGACTTCTTTGGAAAACTAACAATGCAGGATATTTTCCACAGTAGCAGCACAATCTGGATCCTTAGGGGCAGATTGAATGTGTGGCAGAGAATACTACAAAATATTGTCAGCACAGGCCTTAAGAACTTTTCTTCAGTTATGGACAGTCCATATTAATAGTCAGAGGTGGATTCATCACAGGAAACTTCAGCTCATTTGGTAGATTTTGTTGATGTAGTAGGAATGCTGTGGGACAGATGGAACATTGGAAGAATGTGAATGGGTTTTAGATTTGTCCACATTCCCTTCTATCACTTGACTCCTAAATCCTTGAGTCAAGTGAGTATGCTCAGTCAATTCCAAACATCTTTCATGTTAGTCTGTAACAATGTAGTGTTACAAGGTTGTAGTGCTACTACTGTATATACTATATACAGGAAAAGTGCCTGTATAGTCTTTAATTCGTAAATGTTTATTTCAAACTATATTTTTTTGAAAGAAGTAATTTTTTTACAATAATTTTTTGAGGATGGTAAACCACTGGAATAAGCATTTATGCTAGTATTTTGTTTTTTTTCTGAGATTCCTTAGTGAGTCCTATAATTAACCAGCTGTTTCAAACAGATCTCTTAAATTAAAAAGTGGTCTTGCCAACAACAAAGGGGGCAATGAGACAATCAACATGCCAGTGTTGTCTTGGCTGTCTTGCCAGAAGAAAAGAAATGGGTTTGAATTTCTCTTGACTTCTCTTCTCTTGATGTTATATACAGAGTGGTGTTGAAACTGAATACTGGTGAGTCAACAGTGACAAAAAGGAGTAGTGAAATAAATCACATGAAATCTCCACAGTATATTATTGCTTTTGGCATATTTTTTAATTGGTGTAATAAGTTGTTCTTTGACAACCAGCCAGGTGCTTACTGAAGGATTTAATTTTAGTGAAACATCCCAAAGTAAAGTTCGTTAACTAATAATTTTGATAATTAAATATGGTTATACAATGCAACAATTTTCCCAGTCAAATCTAGGGTGGTTCATTACATCACCATATAAAATACTTAGAAACTAGTTACATTCTGAATGAAAGGAAAGGCACATAATATAGTTATTTCTGTGTTTTTCACATATTTTACCAGTTTAATGCAGATGGAATATTATCTTTAGGATAACATCACGTGAAGATTTGATTTTTCTTGTATTATATATGATTCTCGGTTCACCAACAAAAGCGCGATAGACATATGAGCCCCGACAAAACCGCGACGGACAAATGAGTGCTGACAAACCCGCTAAATGGTTTTCGTGAAATGCGTGCCAACAAAATTGCCACGACAAAATCGCAAGAGAGGCCAAGAGAGTGGGACGTGTACGTGTACATTATGTACACATTATGTGCTAGGTTATAACTGTTATAACTGCTGATGGCATGCCATGAACAAATAGCTCAGTCGAGGGTTGGCATAACGCGTCGTATACAAAGCGGAATTACCAGCAGTCAGGCAGCCTGCAAGTCTAAATACGCTCAACTATCAAGATGTCTTGCTGCAATTCTTCCTACATATGCAGGGCGTGATCTTAAGGACTATCTGCATGCCGTGCTGATGGCATGCCGCGTCTCATAATATTGACTTCTAAAATAAACATTATTATATATGCTTTAAACTAGTAATTCATATTTAATGAAACTTTCGTGATTTTGTCTTGTCACACACGCGCGCATGGGAGGCAGCTAAAGGGCTCGAGTGAAGGCAGTTCTGAGCCATGCCGGGATGTGGCAGAGCGCACTAACTCTCTTTCTCACTTCCCTGTAGACCTAACCCGGGAGGTTCCACCTGTCTCTCTGGACGTCACTTCTGGGACCGAGCCAATGGAGACAGACCTTGCCAGCTCCGGCCCCCCTGATGTCACATCCGGGACTAAACCAATGAACAATGAACACGTGCCCGACCCTTATGACCTCACTTCCTGTCTCCCCCTTTAAAAGCCTTCCCTTTTCCCTTCTGTGTCAGTCTTGTTTTGGACTCTGTTGTAAGCACTTCAGTGCTGGTATTTGAAAGAAAACGAAGTTGCAGCCAGGATACCAAATTACATGGGTGGCTGCCCCAAACCTTTTTCTGTCTTTGACTCGTTTTGTGACAGTGGCGTAGCCGGCAGGATGGAGAAGTCCCAGAAGAGAAGGGGACAGGACCTGCAAAACACCCAGGTGGGAGCGTACCGGGGCCGAGTATTCAGGCGGGGAGGGTGCCCGTGGTTGGCGAGACCGGTGCGGGCTCCGCTCCCAGCACGCAGAACTAGGCCATCTAGAGAGGCCAGGGAGTGTGCGGGTGGGGCTCACCGTGGGCTGCCCAGGGGGGAGACAAGAGGGACTCAGTATGCTCTCTTGGGGGAGAGTGCCTGCCCCCCAGTGAAACCACAGCCCCTTTTACCACCTTGGGGTGCCCCAGACTGGCAGGTGAGTAAAATAACGAAGTGGAGGTTGGACCCTGAGAGGCCGACCAGTAAACAAGCCTGGTCCTTATGGGCAAAAGTATGGCAGTGGCTACGGCCCTTGGAAAACAAGCCCCACCAGGTCATTGAGCAGGTAGCGTGCTATCTGCTCCTGAAAGCACTTCCCCAGGGCTTCACCCAGCCGGTCTGGGGCGTGCAGTTTAAGAACATGTCTGAGCTCATAGAGCTTCTGGAAACACAGAGGCGGCCTCACACTCTGGGAGAGCGGAACCGTCCTTCTGCCAAACTCAGCCGGGGTATGTCCCAAGACCTAGCCCCTCCCTGTATAACCCGGAGCTTGCATCGGCGTCCGCGGCGCCGCGGGCATGCAAACCGCTTGGAGGCGAGGAGGAATGCAGGTGGAGGGGGAGGAGGGCTTGGTGTGCTCTGACAAACCCGTTGACGGTCCCGCATACAGACGTGGTGATCGTTAACGGGTTTAAAACTTCCGCTCTGCTCGATTCCGGCAGCAACATTTCCATTGTTGCCCGCCGTTTTGTGCTACCGCGACAATGGCTAAAATTCAAGACCAGTATAACCTGTGTCCACGGGAAACCCGCTGGTACAGCACCGCCGCTGTGTCATTAGCTACGGAGGATCAGTCCAGAAAGTAACCGTGGCAATCCTTCCTGATCCTCCGCACCCGGTGATACTAGGCGGGACTGGTCTGACATTAAAAGCGGTGAGACACATACCACTCCCGGGTTAAGTTGGGCCTCGTTATGGACGGAGATGAACCGTCTCAAGCTGCCTCCACGCCGTGTAATCAGCCGGCAGAGAGAGGTGAAGCAGCCGTCCTGGCTGACGTGGCAACTCCCGGGCCGTCGCAGGCTGACCGTCATCCACCAGCGCCGCGGCGGAGCGGAGGAAACCACGCCCATTGAGGTCGGCGCTGACCCTCTCTCCGTGTTGCGGTTTCAATTTAAAAGACGCCGGCTTCTTTCAAAGGGAGCAATGGAATGACGACTCCCTGAAGTTTGTAAAAAATGCAGTGGTCCTTGTCAATGGCCAGCGCACTAGTCAGTCGATGCCACAGGGCCCCTACTTTGTGTTAGATAATGACCTCCTTTACCGTGTAGCAATGCATGACGGGCAGGAGGCGAGGCTGCTGCTAGTGCCGCGTACCTTCCGGCGGCAGGTCTGCGAGCTAGCACGCCCACCTCCTAGGTGGCCACCTGGGCACCGAAAAACCTCTGGAGCGGATCAAGCTCCGGTTTTACTGGCCAGGAATTAATGAGGAGGTTCGCCGCTTTGGCGCTTCCTGCCGGAGTGTCAACTGCGACAGATTCCTAGGAGGGACCGTGCTCCTCTTGTTCCTATTCCCTTGATTGGCGTTCCCTTCCACAGAATCGGGTCGACCTGGTGGGACCTCTAGAGCCCTCAGCCGAGGACACAAGTACATTTTAGTCCTCGTGGATTATGCTACACGATACCCGAAGCTGTTCCGTTGCGCCAGCTACCTCTAAAGCCATCGCGGGAATTACTAGGGGTATTCGCGCCGTGGGGATCCCCAAAGAAGTCTTGACAGACCAGGGGACCCCCTTCACCTCGGAGACGTTCAAGGAGACTGCCAGATTACTGAAAATAAAGCATTTAAAACCTCGTGTATCATCCTCAAACCGACGGATTAGTAGAGAGGTTTAATCAAACTCTCAAGCAAATGCTACGTAAGGTGGTCAGCGAGGATGGAAGGAACTGGGATCAGCTCCTCCCCCTCGTCCTTTTTGCCTATCGGAAGTCCCACAAGCCTCCACGGGTTCTCCCCTTTGAACTACTGTATGGGCGACAACCTCGGGGCATATTGGATATTTTGAAAGAAGGCTGGGAAGAAGAGGCTCTTCCCACCACTAACATACTGGAGTATATCGCGCAGTTACGCGATAGATTTGGAAAGATTCGGCCTGTCCTTAAAAGTCACATGGAGGAGGCTCAAGCAGCACAGGTTCGCTACTACAACCGCGGCACGTCTCTTCGGGAGTTCCACCCGGGAGATCGGGTCATGGTCCTAGTGCCTACCTCCCACTCTAAGTTGCTTGCCCACTGGCAGGGCCCCTCTGAAGTTAAGGAGAGGAAGGGACTGGTCGACTATTTGGTGAGTCAACCCAATCGTCGGCCAAAGGAGCGGGTATATCATGTGAACCTGCTGAAACCGTGGAAGGACAGGGACCCTGATCCCTCCTCCGGCCAGCCCCGCTCACTCTTCGCTCACACACGACCTTAACTTTGGCGCAGACTTGAGACCCAGGCAACGGCAGGAGCTGGAAACAGTTATCCGGACCGTTCGAGAGGTAGTCAGTGAACACCCCGGAAGGACCTCTCTGATTGAGCACAACATTGTGACAGAGCCCGGGGTTGTTGTCCGAGAACGCCTGTACCGTCTTCCCGAGGCAAAAAGGCTGAAGTGGAACTGAGATCAAGCGCATGCTGGAACTAGGTGTAATTGAGGAGAGTTATAGTCCCTGGTCCAGCCCCATTGTGCTCGTCGGTAAGCCTGAGGGGAGTTGGAGGTTCTGCAATGACTTCCGTCGGCTTAACCAAGTCTCCCAATTTGATGCCTATCCAATGCCACGCGTGGACGACCTCCTCGAGAGGCTTGGACAGGCTCAATACCTGACCACACTTGACATGACAAAAGGGTACTGGCAGGTTCCTTTAACGGACTCCGAAGGAAAAACGCGTTTAGTACCCCTAGCGGACACTGGCAGTATCGTGTCCTTCCATTTGGGTTACACGGGCTCCAGCAACCTTTCAGCGTCTGGTGGACAAAGTGCTTCGCCTCATAACTCATACAGTGCTGCCTACCTAGATGACGTGGTCATCTATTCCAGCACATGGAAGGAACACCTACAGCATGTCCAAGCGGTATTACGGACACTTGGTGAGGCCGGGCTCCGGATTAATCCCAAGAAATGTTTCTTTGGATTAAGCGAGGCCAAATATTTAGGCTACCTGGTGGGTCGGGGTACCGTAAGGCCACAGTGCTCCAAAATTGATGCCATTCTGAAATGGCCCGTCCATGAACCAAGCGGCAGGTCCAAGCCTTTCGGGTTAGCGGGTACTACCGCCGGTTTGTACCCGGTTTTCGGAGAAAGCGCGCCTTGACTGATTTAACAAAGAAGAGGGCCCCGAACATTGTGGTATGGACTGCAAAAACAGACGCTGCATTTGGTGACTTGAAGAAGGCCCTTACGTCCGCACCTATTTTGATGGCACCTAACTTTTCTTTGCCTTTCATCCTCCAGACGGACGCCGGACACAGGCCTGGGAGCCGTGCTGAGCCAAAGTGTCGATGGTGTCAACACCCGTCATGTTCCTGAGCGGAAACTGTTGGACCGGGAGACCAGGTATGCGGCGGTGGAGAGGGAGGCTCTGGCGATTAAATGGGCGATCACTCAGCTGAGGTACTACCTGTTGGGCCGTGAGTTCACCCTTGTCACGGACCATGCACCTCTACAGTGGATGGCCCTGCACAAGGAGTCGAATCCGCGGGTCACCCGGTGGTTTCTTGACCTGCAGCCGTACAAGTTTTCGCTCGTTCATCGTCGGGGTGCTCTCCATGCCAACGCCGATGCTCTCTCTCGGGTTTACGACCTCTCGGTTAAGGTCGCCCGACCCGACGGGTCTGGGCTGAGGGGGGGGCCTTGTCACACACGCGCGCATGGGAGGCAGCTAAAGGGCTCGAGTGAAGGCAGTTCTGAGCCATGCCGGGATGTGGCAGAGCGCACTAACTCTCTTTCTCACTTCCCTGTAGACCTAACCCGGGAGGTTCCACCTGTCTCTCTGGACGTCACTTCTGGGACCGAGCCAATGGAGACAGACCTTGCCAGCTCCGGCCCCCCTGATGTCACATCCGGGACTAAACCAATGAACAATGAACACGTGCCCGACCCTTATGACCTCACTTCCTGTCTCCCCCTTTAAAAGCCTTCCCTTTTCCCTTCTGTGTCAGTCTTGTTTTGGACTCTGTTGTAAGCACTTCAGTGCTGGTATTTGAAAGAAAACGAAGTTGCAGCCAGGATACCAAATTACATGGGTGGCTGCCCCAAACCTTTTTCTGTCTTTGACTCGTTTTGTGACAGTCTGTGCTATTTTGTCGGCGCTCATATGTCTAATGTTGGGTCACAATGATTCTCTGATCAAAAGGTGTATTAACCTAAGAACAATTATGATGAATGTTGTTTGATAGTTTTCTCTAGTTTAAATAGTGCAATTGAGTTAAGCAAATCAACAAAAAAATATCTTGGACCTATAAAACTGTAGCCAAATTTTTATCTAAACTGTTATATGAAAAATTGAAAATGATTCTAAATAGGCAAATGTGTAAATTCAGTACACATATTTTTAAAATGACTACTTTTCCATTAGTTATACAATATAATAGCTATATTAAAAGGGTAGTGATTATAACAGGTTTGCAATATCAATATAAATAAGGTGTTCTTTAATTATGTCAATTCATTAAAAAAATCTATAAAGAGGTTTGAAAAGCCCAGTTATTTGCATAAAAGTAAATAGAGCAAAATGACAAAATAGTTTTTTCCACTTAAGTGGCCAGATTGAGCACATATGATGAATTTCAGTGAAAAGCTTAAAGATTTTCAGAAGTGAATTACAGTTGGATATTAAATGGGGAAAATATCTGCATACACTATATTATTGTCTGTATTTACAGCTTGACAACATCACAACATCAGAAGTGGAATTTTCAATTTAAACAATGTTGCCAGTAACACTGGGAGAGATTTGGTTACCTTACCTCAAAACCTTAGAAAATCAGTATTTAAGTGCAATAAGATGAATATTATGAATCTTTCTTGAAGAACTTAAATCCACAAGCAATCAGTAACATAGACAAGTATGTTCTATGTGTTATTGTATTACCTTTATTCAAAGTATAGTTCAGATCAGTGGAAAATGATTGTGTGTGGTTAAAAATTCAAGTCACATGCTTTATCAGTTTAGTGGATTATTTGGATTTGGATGATGTTGTATTTTATGTCATTTTACATTGTCTTGTCCAAAATATCTACTGTACTTTGAGATTATGTAAGAACACTTGTATATGCTAGGGTCAGTGGTATACATTCCCTATTTCAAAGTAGTACATCAATGTGCAACTTTGTTCTGTGGACCATTAAACCTTCCAACATGATAATGTGTTGCATCATGAAGTAGGGATTGTGAACACGGAGTCTGAAGAAAATGTAAATTTTGGTAACTCCTGTTGAGAGATAGGACAGATATGTATTTGTTAAACTGACAATCCAGAACACTCAGCTCCAATTTGCTTAAGGAACAAACTCATTCTAAGTTCTACTTTCAAATCGCTATCTTATCATTTACAGAGACTTGACAAAAGTCTTGGGTCATGGACATTGCAAAATATCACATTTTCAGACATTCATTTGCTGACTGGTTGAAGCATTTACAGATCATTTTATTCATTTGTGAATCCCTTTTTGCACATTCTTTTATTGGAAGATCATGTTACATATTTATGAAAGTCAGTCTACATTCATTTGTTTTAATCAGTTTTTGATTATTTTATGCATTTGCAGATTAGGTTACAATTTTGTAGGTTTTTCATTGAAATCTAAATCTATATACCGAGGTTCCATCTGATTAAAGATACCTTTAATGGGATGTGGTAGTGTACAAATGAAATGATAACTTATCTAGCAAGATTAGAAAACAGAATTTAGGTAGACTAAGTTGTTCTAACTTTATTTACAAAAAATACTTTTCATAATATTTTCATATTCTGTAACATGTTAAAGTAAAATGACATAACATTAATGAAAACTGAACTTGTCAGGATAAATCCTGTCATCATCCAATGTTATGCAATGCAACAACTAACAAATGTATACAAGATGTGTATATTTTTCTATACAACTATAGTCAGTTATAATGAACTCTAGTGTGTAGTTCTGCTAGTTTGATTTAAGGGGAACCTGAAACATAAACAGTGTTTTAATGCTAAAAACAGTGGAAGAGTTAAATGAATAAAATTAAGTCATCAGTAGGGAATACAAATCCACAACCAACAGATTATTTTTTGCTACACTGAAATTTGTAAAACGTATGCTTTTGATTAAGGAATTCTATATGGAGATACAAAGCAGTCTTCATACATTATGAACCCGATTAAGGGTTTGAAAGTAGCAGCATTAAATATGTAGACATAAACCATTATTCCGTGGCTTCACATGTCATCTGTGGAGAATTATGAGAGTGTTCTACTAGCTCCAAAGCCCAGATCTATTCTTTTACATTATTTATAAAGCATTTTACATACTCTGTACAATCCTGAACACAACTAAATTCTCGTCAATAAATGAAATCGTGGCTTTTATGTTTGCATTGACATTTGACATCTGGTGTTTGACTGATGAACCAGCCAGTTATTTGTTATTTCAATATAGTGTTGTTTATTTGGATTCATGTTGTAGTTCTAACATTTGCTGATTAGATTTTTGCACTTTGTGCTCAGAGCTCTAGATTTTTATGCATAAAAACTAAGTGTATAAAGGAGCATTAGTTGATACTATTTTATAAAAAAAAAGCATGAGATTAATATGATTCAGTATACTTCATTAGTATCTCCCCACAGAAACCGGGGAATATAAAAAATGATTCATTTTAACTAATACATTGCATAACATTTAGAGTATAATAAAAATAAAAATGATACAGCATTATAACGATAAGCTCTTCCATGCTCCTCAAAATCCTAATTATGCAGACATAAATGACTTATTACAAGACATCTGCATTAATGTCAGTAGAAACAAGACTAGAAAATACTTTTACATTTAGTTAATAAAACATAAAAATTCTAGTCTAAGGTGCTACTGTACAACTTAAGGTAGAAATGTCAGTAGAAGTATATTTGTATATCAGAAGCTTTGCTTGGCACGGTGGCGCAGTGGTAGCACTGCTGCCTCGCAGTTAGGAGACCCGGGTTTGCTACTCGGGTCCTCCCAGCATAGAGTTTGCATGTTCTCCCCGTGTCTGCGTGGGTTTCCTCCAGGTACTCCGGTTTCCTCCCACAGTCCAAAGACATGCAGGTTAGGTGCACTGGTGATTCTAAATTGTCACTAGTGTGTGCTTGGTGTGTGAGTGTGTGTGTTTGTGGTGGGTTGGCACCCTGCCTGGGGTTTATTTCCTGCCTTACACCCTGTGTTGGCTGGGATTGGCTCCAGCAGACCCCCGTGACCCTGTATTTTGATTCAGCGGGTTAGAAAATGGATGGATGGATAACTGCACAATAAAATAACGCATCAGATATTTTTTGCAAATTAAATAATTAAATAGTATATTTCTGTTTCTGAGTTTCAAGCCTATATGACACATAATACCACAAAAGAGAACTGAAGATAATTTTTTGTTTCCAATTATTCTGTTATGACATAACTGTAAAAGTCTGGGAATTTAAAATTGTACAGAAGTAAAGTAATTACAGCAATAAATATGCTAAAAGAACTCCAAAAAAAAAAACCATATATATATATATATATATATATATATATATATATATATATATATATATATACATATATATATATATATATATATATATATATATATATATATATATATATATATATATATATATATATATATATATATATATACATATATATATATATATACTTTTTCTATGTGTTTTATCCGAAGAACATATTCTTCCATGAGGATTTCATAAACTTGGATGTTCCCAAACTGTGGCACATTGAGGGGTTAGCTTTGGAGTCTGGCTGTTCTTCTCATGCCATTGTATATTTTCTCTGAATTCTCTGTTATTTTCCATTACATGTGTGTATGAAGCTTGTTGTCTTCTACATTTTGTGCTGAATTCTGCTGGTATAGGAAGCATTTCCATTATTCTGTCACAGAAAAAGAGTAGGCTTAAATGGATGGAAGAAACAGCAGTTCTCTCTGAAGTGGAAAATAACAAGGCATGATAGGGAGGAGAAATAACATGAAATGATGTTGTTAACTGACTGACAGGGTTAGACACACCATGTTTTAAGCTCTGTAATAATTCGAAAGTCAAGATATTAATAAAACGATTTGTTAAAATGGTATGGGGCATTGATGCTTTTGATTTAGACCAGTCACATTGGGACAGCTTTCAATTATGATTCATGGCACATCAATTAATGTACAAGTGTCTCTTGCATTTTAAAAATACTTTATACTTATTCACAATCAAATAAGCTGTATTAGCAAGTAATTTAAAATGAAAATGTTTTAGTTCTTTAATGTATATTGTAATAACAATGTTTAAACTAAGGACAAGGCAACAATTTCTAATTTCAATGTATGGAAGCAAAGATAATTTTATGTAATTAGACTAACCTACTGTGGCACAAAATAAAACTCTGCAGCTTCATTGTTTATCAGTTTGACTGCATTATAACAAAAAAACCCAGTTGCACCAGAAAGCCACTGTCCAACCACAATAGGCATATAACATTTAGTAAAAAAAGATGCCACAATCAGAGCAATGGAACAATCATTTTAAATTAAATGGAGCTAACTATGGAGGATGTTACAGCTTGGTTAAACTTTCATAGCTGGCAATAGCAGCACAATGATACATAACCATAAAGGTGTCAGATGCTGCTCATCCAATCAGGGATTTTGCAACTGAGCAGCAATGTTGTTCAAAGGGTGTTGAGAAAACGGTGGTTGGTATCAAATATTTCACTCATACTTCTGCAGCAGATATATCTGGCTAAGAAAAGATTTTCACATCACATGAGCATACCTGGACCATGCCTAAGAATTTTCTTGCTGGAAAACAATATCAGAAAAATTCTGTTTTGAAGTCTGCTGGATAGTTTGCGATATAATCTGCATAAATGAATAGCTGCATTTCCAAAATGCCTGTAGAAAGCAATAGCAGCAACTGGCTACCTAAGGAAATACGGGCTCAAACTAGAACTCACTGTTCTAACAGTACATTATATTCAGATATGCTAACCATATTAAAACTGCATTCATCTCCAGATGACAACCCTAAGGAAGAAACGAGACCCACAGCTGACAATGAACTGGAACCAGTTCAGAGCATGGCAACAACAACAAAAACAATGTTTATTTATATAGCACATTTCTATAGCAATGGTGTAGCTCAAAGTGCTTTACAAAATGAAGGAAATGTTTATATGAAACGAAAATAAGAACATCAAACATAAATATGAAGTCTTTTTTGTGGAATCTTGAATAAGGTAATAGAGATATGTAACAATATATTTCAAGTTCACATATTTTTCTACTGATTCTAACATTATTTGGCAAATATGTATCATTCTATCCAGTCAATCTGTCATTAAGGCTACCTTCTTAAACCAAACTCAGTATGAAACAAAGTGAAGGGTATGAATTCTTGCCTTGGCTGCTGCCATTTAGTGTTCCTGTATTAAGGCTGACACATGTGGCAGTACAGAAAGGCCTTTACTCAAAATTATTCTCAGATGGTGAACTATGAAAAATACAAGTCAATACAGGAGGAAAACCTACTTGAGTTAGCGAATAGTTTTGACTTTCCTTAGGTCCTTGGGTAACCAGAAGCACACAGTTGCATTTGTAGAGTAAAAATGCTTTTCAGTGAGCATGTCAAAGTTCAGACTTGAATCCAATAATAATAAAAAAGATAAATTGCTGTGAACTGTTAATACTAAACAAACTTACAAGAAATGTATCAATTCATGAACCATATGATAAAGTGACCAGAGAAGAAATCAATGGCAGTGTTCACTTAAGCAGAATTTTG
The DNA here is from genome assembly GCF_016835505.1 of Polypterus senegalus. Classification (NCBI taxonomy): domain Eukaryota; kingdom Metazoa; phylum Chordata; class Cladistia; order Polypteriformes; family Polypteridae; genus Polypterus; species Polypterus senegalus. Next base: position 131,228,727 of record NC_053160.1, read on the forward strand.
AACAGTGTCAGTTAAATCCCTTTATTTTTCTTAACATTTAATTTATTGAACTTTAATCAACTACAACTCTACAAAAATGTATAATTAAATCTATATTTTAAATTGTGAAAGATGGTGCCCCTCATGCAAGACTCAGTATGTGATGTAAAACCCATAAATGTTTATCTGTATAATGTGCAAAAATTCACACAAAAAAGCAAAAACACATAATGAAGTAATTAACTAAAACCATCTTTTCCTCTGTGTTTTTTAACATATAGTATGAAGGTTTCCATTTAATATGCTGGTCTGATCAAATTGATTACCCACAGAAAACCACAGACATTTCACTGTCTTAGTGGTTCTGAAACTGGAATCCACAAATCTCAATAGTCCCTTGAGTGATATCTGTAGAGTCAATAAAAGCTAAAGACTACATTTTCTTGTTTGCTATAAAGTAACTTCTTCAAGATGATAGCTTAAAAAGGTTAAGAAATTACTATAAAAATTAACATTTTTAAACAAATTAAATATCAGATTGGTGCAGCAATCACCAAAATTAGCATGAGTTTGAAATGCTTGTCTTCAGCTCATCTCCCTGGATTGAACACAAAGCTCTCCTTTACTTTTGCCAGAATCATTCAATTGTGGCAAAAACCTGGGTGAAATATTAATGTAGTTCATTTTTCCATTTGATGCTAATTTTTAAGCATTTTTTCTTGTGTAGTTCTGTCACACATGTGTGTTTGTGGATCATCCTTCAGGCTCATCTGAAGCAGGTATTACCACCCCGGACTGAGTGGGGGCTCTCACGCTAAACTTCTATTCTTTTCCCTCAGCAGCAGTGAGAAGATGGCGAGTGAGGGCAATTGACTCTGTCCCTCCTGGTAGTTCATCTTTAAAACACCACCTTTGCTGGAAGGAAGCGGTCAGTATCGAATCAACTGGACCAGAAATGAAGCTCCAAAACCCGAACAACTAATTGTGAAAGAATTGGCTTACTTGCTGTGCTTTTGATGATTTTGTAGAGGTGTGCAAAGCGGAGCTTCGTTTTGTTATGTTGTGACTGTAATAAATGGGGATGACCAGATGGATTCACCAACATTTTCCTGTATGATCCTGAAACTTGTAGGCCTTATTTGACCACAGTGTCACAATGTACAAAAAACTGAAAGCTGCAAGCTAACCCAGCATGTTGGTAAAAAACCACAAAGAAAATTTTTTCAATGTTTAAGAAGAAGTTCTGCTTTACAGTTAACTGGGACATAGATTTTAATTAACACTAAAAATGTTATCAGTGTTTCTTTATTCCCCAGCAATAATGTCTGAAGTCAGTATGTTGTAATGAGTAAGACTTTGGACTATACTTCAAGACTGCTGGTTCAGTTCCTGCCCATGCCTGTGTGTGATTCTGAGTATGTTGCTTAACCTTCCTCCAACTGTAAAAAAATATCTTTATGCAACTTAGACTCTTAAATAAGCTTGGGAAAAAGTGTCAGCCAAATGCAAAATTATAATAATTTGTATTCAGACAGATAATAAGAATGGGTTACAAAAGTAGGTGAACTGTGAAACAACTAGAAATAATTAACTCCTTTTCTAAATGTTTTACAATATAGTCAGTTAAATTTCATATTTTACGTTTATACACAAGCATAAATAATAAATCTAATAAAAGTAAGTCACAGGAAACAACTGTTCAGTGCTTGGAAAAAAATAGTCCTAAAAGCCTCAGTAAAAAGAAAAAAATCTGCTATAACTTCTACTGATCTTGCAGAACACTGAATAGAATTGGTGGTAAGCACTTTTGAAAGTTATTACTGATCTGCTGACCCAGGAGACATTACATATATTGAATGGACTTGTAGAAAAGATGATTTTAGCTATTGTTGGATTAAGTACACTCTGTACCTTTGTGCAAAATGCATCCAGGAGCAGAGCTTTTAAGTACAGGAATTATCCTAGGAATTGTCAGGAAAGTTCAAAAGAGGGAAAAAACTACTTACAGACACAGCTGGAGAGGTGGCGTGAAACTCTTGTATGTATTTGAAGTACTGCTTGCTGTCTATTTTAAGGACTGTCAAAGAATACTTGGAGAAAAGAATAACAGAAATGCTTAGACTATCTCTTATTGGTAAAAGCTTAAAATATCTGTCACATGAGAAGGAATCATTACTTTATTTTAAAAACCTCTCATGTTAAAAAGCAATAGATTAAAGTATCTAAATCATAGATCTTCATACTTTAGCAACCTCATAAGTGAAATAATGATATAACAGAGGTCTACTTTCATGGGTGGCATAGTGATACAGCACTGTTAGTATAATGTACAGCTTCAGGTCTAAGTGGATTTTTCTGTAGGTGCTCAATTTGTCTTGTACTTCCATAAGACAAAGATTTATAATGTTGCATTAACTGGAGATTATGAATTACCCCAGTTATTTAGTACAACTATTTTTTAATTTAAAGTTCAGATTTGCCCCTTGACTATCATAAATGCTTCTCCCCTACCTGTCCTTAATTATCATAGAAATTAAGTAATATGAGCCATCCAAAAGATGAGACTAGAACCATAAGAGTAAATTTTCAAAGCAGAATAGTGACCTAAGAAGAAAAATCCATTGTAACAAGCCTAACTGTATTTCAAGAGGTTTCAGCATGCTTAGGTTTTGTGTTCTAGGTAGGCCATGTCCCTAATATCTGACAATATTTTTCTAGGCCAGGTCCTCAATATCTGATTTGAATGAGATGCATTATGATGTGATGTCTCACTCATGGAAATGGAACAACGGATTCTCATCCATAAGTGTTAAAAGACATGATCACAAATTAAGTAATATGAGCCATTTGACTACTACAGCTAAAAAAATAGACATTTCTCACTGCATCTCATTTAAGGTTAATTTACGGGTGCATTTCATTGAAAGGTCACCAGGAAACAGCAATACTGTAGACAGTGATCGGTAACACTTAAAGGCATTAAATTCTCTTCTGCAAAAACAGAAATTGTAAATAGATTTTAGAATTTAGAAACTGCATTTTTGAGAATAAAGTATCCATGAAGAAGACAGTAAATGTAGAAAAACAAATCAGATCCACCCTATAACTTAAAGGTGCCTTGCACTTGTGAAAAGTGCATAAATGTGATTTTTAGAGTATGTTGTTTGGTGTTTCTCCCTGATATTAATCCACCTTGATAAGTTAAAATAAAAGCTTTTGTTTAATATTTTGTAACCAGATACATTTTTTTTGCTTCCATGGTAAGTTTGGTATTTATTCTGAGGTGTTATTGATTTCAAAATAGCAGTATAGTGCGTATATTGTACGTTAACAAATAACATACAATTTCATATTGAGTTTATTATGTAGTACAATAGACCCTTCCAAATGAAGGGAAAATAACATGAAGAGAAAAAACAATGTAGTAAAGTAATAAAAATGGAAAAGAACAATAGACAGTAGGTAGTTAAAGACTTTTGTAATAGCTAGAAGATTCCGTGATTAAGAATATTTAGTACTTGCTTACTGTACTTAAAATTGCTATTTGAAGATACTATTGTTACAAAAATGCTACATAATTTCTGTGTTTATTATTATGCACATTTTTTGTTCTAATTTCAAATAACACAGCATAACAGTTTCTCAGTGTACTATGGTAAACAGTAGAGCTGTGCCATATATCGTCCACAATAACACTGATATAAATTTGTACCTGATAAAAAAGTGTCATCTCACAATATCAAAGATATATGTTCTCTAGCAAGCATAACAATGCCACAAGGCCAAACAAATCTGAGAGCAGCATGTGAGCCTCTGGTGACGATTTAGTACCTAAGAGAAGGTTTATGGATGTGGTGAGAGAGGACATGAAAGTGGTGGGTGTGATACAGCAACATGTAGACGACAAGAAGATATGGAAAAAGATGATCCGCTGTGGCAACCAATAATGGGAGCAGCCAGAAGAAGAAGGGAGCTACTTCAATTGTATTGGAGTGATTTGGCAACAAGACATCAGACCTCCAGTAAACCACAATACTTTGCAAATTATGCAAGAAAACTGTTGCCACTATAGGCGGAAACACAACAAACTTGTTTCACCACTTGAAGAAAAAAAACTCAGTCCAGTACAACCAGTCTATGAAGGCATGCGAAGAGATACTAACAACTGGTGATGGGTGGCCAAAAAGTAAACATATGACTCAACAGAGTATCCCTGGAGCATTTGCTAATTGCACTCCATATATGGATGGATATGACTGATGTGCTTACATATTGTTTTGCCAAGGATATGATGGAAATCTAAACTGTGGAAAAAGAGTGCTTTAAGCAACTGGTTGAAAAAGCTTGATTCAAGATACCACATCCCAGGTAGAAAATATATACTTTTTAAAGACATCCTTGCCTGTGATGTATGAAGCATAATAAACTGTAAAAAGAAAATAAAAATTGAAGAATCGCTGTTTGAGAAGTGCCTGGTTAACACAACCCATCTGGACAGTATCTCTGTTGTGATTGGTTGAGTGAGAGTCTGTGTTCTGTTCATGTAATTGGATTGGCCAAAAGGAGCAAATGGGGAACACTTGAAAAAGACCAGGAGACGGCGTGTATGGGTTATGTGCTCCCCAACTCTAGCTTCATTTTGCTTTCAAAAAGGGAAATGAAAAGTAGAGAAAGAAAACCACTTGGAACTCAAAAGCATTGAAAGGAAGAAGTTTAATGATATAGTACAAAAGTAACTGCTGAGCATGAGTGCTAGCATCATACTTGGTAGTGTAGCAGCTAAGACTGATGGCAAGAGGTCTTAGTGTGCTGGCGAATTGCCATCTGGATTGGGTTACAATCGCAAAGAAACAAAAAAAGAAAAAATAAATAGAGAGAAATGAGACAACGTTCTATGAGTCACGAAAGAGCTGGCTCTGGATTTCCTTCAAACAATGTCTGTTTTCAATGTTATATATTTCCACAGTTATAAAAAGAAGTTCAAGATTTAATACTTCCTAGTTCTCAAAAACCTCTGAAATGCAGCACCCCTTCTTAAAGAAACAGTACCCCAATAAACCTGAATCATTATCTACCCCTATTCTTAATGCATAAAACTAATCTTGAACAATGAAATAAATTTAGCATATCTTCAAATGAACAGAACATAAAAAATTTTTAATTCAAAACTTGGCTCACACAGGCAGTTTAATTTTTGTGCTGCTACACATATAATATAAAATTATTTTATATTTTTTGGATGCACCGTTTGTTATCACCTGTGTATATGGGCCCATAAGGTTTAATGACAGTTACTGAAGCCAATAAGATTGTAAATTCTTATATCATGTGTATATTATTATCTGTTATTACCTATTATTTTTATAGGATAGCAAGGTAATGCTTAAAGTGTTTACTTGCACAGTTCCAACACTACCATTCTAATTTGCCTGATTTCATGGAATATACATTTTAAGTTTAGACAAGAAATTAGAGGCAGTGGAACAGTTCCACCACATATACAGTACCTCATATGATAATAATCCAAAAAGGCAACTGCTATTTAAGTTCTGGCAGCATTTTTATAAGCAATTAATGTTTACATTTTGACTGAAGGTTTGTTTTGAATGCTGCTGTTTGTTTACATGTGATCTTAAAATTTGTGGTTAATTTTATTAGGTGACAATATTGTGGAGGCTTCTAAAAAGTTACAAGGTTAAGTTACCTTAGTTATTATGTAATTGTTAAACTAAAGAGTTAAGCAGCTATATTATAATTAAGATTTCCAGAGAAAACACTACCTAGGATACTTTTGTGCTTACATTTGATTTATGCAGTATCACTACTATTGCACTATAATGCTACAGCTGCTAGCACCATGAAGCAATAAATTCAAACTTCGAATTAGGTAGTCTGTCATTCATGACAGTGGCTCAATGGAAAAGAAGGATGGAAAATGCCCTTCATTTTGTTTGCTCTAATAAATGCTGCTGCCTACAAGCTGCAATCACCGATAATATGTTGTTCAGTATTTTTCTTCTATATCGTCATAAATATTATCACACATTTCCTAGAAATATCTTGATATAATTTTGACGCTATATCGCCCACCTCTAGTAAGCAGGGTAGGATTGATCCAACCAAGGAAACATCGACAAGTGAGTAATGATGTGAAAGTTATGGCATCAGAGTGCTCATTAAGAAATGGTGCTCCATCCAGCTTTACTCGTAAAAGAATAAAGAACAAACATATGTCATGACCCGATAGATGCTTGATAATTAGGTAAAATTTTAATCACTATAAGAAAGTAAAATTATATAGCCAAGGTAAGCAGCTGCTTGAAGGCATCTCTCAAAAGTAGCATCTAATGAAAGGAAAATTTATGAAAAACCTTAAGTCAAGAGGAATGAATGTGATAAACAATTCTGATATACTGTACATTTAACTGTGTCTTGAACAAACTGAAGAAGAATGTGCCCTGTCTAGGTGTGACTAGTGTTCATTTTCTTATCTCATTTGTTATCATTTTTTTAAACCCAAATTTACTATGAAGACCCTGTTCTCAAAGTTATACATAATTATTTATTGTTGTAATTTGGAAGCACCCTGCCCGGGGTTTGTTCCTGCCTTGCGCCCTGTGCTGGCTGGGATTGGGATCTTCCTTAGTCAACACAACTGGTGGTTCAAAATAAGACACGTTCACTCCTTCCACTAAACTAGCATGATTCCATTTTAAATTTATTATGTGTGAGTGTAACTACTAATTAGACCAATAGCCCATACTATAGATCAAAGTACTTGTAGCTGCAACTATTAACTTCAAAAATTTGGAAGGTTACATGCCACAGGTTCCAGTGCCAGCCATGTCCATGCCCATGTGCCTTTGCATAAACTATTCACAGACTAGCCCCGTGACCACTCTTCACACATTTTAAATTGACTTAGTTGACTTTTCTGGTTTTCCATTCATGGTGTAACTATCACTGCCATCAGCCATTACTAGTAAAGACTGACGCAGTCCTCGTCATTCCATCCTGCTAGGCAACCTCTAGAGCTGTTTGATCACCCTATGCATATCCATTGTGCTAGACTCCCTAGATTAGATTTGGTTCACTGGTCCTGTGCTTGTACCACAGCTGACAAACTCAGCAGTGCTTCTGTATTTTTCCTGATTATACCATACACAACCATTGGAGACCATATGACTTGTAACTGTACCAATGTACTTGCTCATTTGAAAAGTCAGCCTATTCATGTGTGTCTATTCCTTATAATAGTATTAATTGTATTGATTATTCCAAATAATTAATATCCAGAACCTATACTTTATGACCCGAAACCTGTTGCCTTTTCTTTTGGTATTCTTAACAGGTCTGGACAGTTACCAACTAATGGAAAGCTAATTTACTGAAATTACCCTGTGCTTGAAAATGCATTAACTCTGTTACTATTATGACTAGTTCTATAAATTATGTATGATTTGTGGATTTGACTCACTTAAAAACAGTAGGTGTCGTTTTATTGCTCTGTTTCTTCACTTCTTCTTATAAGTACTTTGTTCTTTGCCTTTTGTCTTCATTCTTTGTCATTGTTTCTTTTCTTTTAATTTGGTCTTTTTCTTTGTTTTTGTTCCTGTCGGCGGGCAGGTCTGCAAAATGGAAAGTGACAATGCAGTTTCTGCCTATTTTATCTTCTTGGTTGTCTGCTTAGTGCCAATACTCAAACTGTGCTTCTGGGCATTCATTGGAACAGCTTGGCTCTTGTGGCACTCCATCCCAATGGCCTAGTTGTAACTCTGTCTCCTACATGTACTTTATTCTTTATGTTGCCCTTGCTATTGATTGCACTAACTCAAAGCCCATAAAAATCCAAAACAGAAGTAACATTGCAATAAAAGGTCAAGAAAGGGAAAAAAAGTAAAATTTCTGTCTTCCTGAACTATACTTCCATTCTTTCTTTCAATGTCTATATTTCCTTTTTTGTATGAAACTGTGAGCTAGAAATGTGGGCTAAAACCTTTCCAAAATCAAAGTGACAAATCCAGTATCTCTCTTAAATTTGAGTCATGTTCATCGTTCAGAGTCATCTTACTTCTTTCTGTTTTAATTGCAGTAACTTAACAATTGCAGTAACTTGCATTTCTCTGATGAATAGAGCCATTTCATACAATATTTCAACTTGTCATCCTACACAACCCATATCTTCAAATATGAAACAGAACACTTTTTATCCCTTTTCCCCATGCATTCTGTTTCATTCCAACTAACTACTAACGCGGTGCACTTTTCTTCCAGCTCAGTCACTCTTGCACTAGTTTTTACAAACCATTCATATACCGGCAGTTCTTTAATTTCTGCTATTTCTTTACTTCACTCCTCTATCTCTATCCAACTCAGGCCCTGCAATCAACAATGGCCATCCACACTCACCAGCTGCATTGTGTTTTATTTTATTTTATTTTCCTAAATCAAATTCTATCCTAGCAGTGGTTACCTTTCCCAACAACTGCAAATCAGCTATTGGTATAGCATATACTTTAAATACTGAATGGGCCTCAGAATTCTAAAAGAATACAGTGCAATGAAGAATGATAGAAGGAATTGCCCTTACTGTTTTTCGCTCCTTTCAGCCCTGTCCTTTTGCTCACACTTGCACTCCTACTTTTTATCTTAAATACTTTTGTCTTAGTATCTGTCTCAGGAAAGTCATCTGCCCATGTTTTATGGTTCCTCTCAGATTTCATTACTACAAGCGGCTTACACTTCTTTGTTCTCCTGCTCCATCTGCTTTCTTTTTTAGAAGACACTCTTCTATATGCTACTGTCTCACATTTTTCTTCGCAATTGTTGCAAGTCTCAGATATTAAACATGGACTCACCACTCTGTTTTCACTTTCTACCACTTTCCAGTTTTCCTCCTTACACCATACTTCATTATTACCAATAATACAAGCCAATAACCCTCTTATAACAGCAGCTGTCTGTGGTAAAGTTAGATATGCAACTGGTGGGCGAATTGGTATGGTAGCATGGCAAGACAGCGAATGGGCCTCTAATCAGTGCACAAGTGCAAGATCGCCCGCAAATCTAATTGGAGCCAGGAGCTGCTGAAGTGCAAGTGGTACAAGGGGATAAAGCAGATTGGAGGGAAGGAGATAATAGACAGGCCAGTAAGAGAGATGAAGGAGGTTGAAAGAAGAGAGAGTACTGAAAGAGAAACAGGAGAGCGAAATCAGTTGGTTGGGATTGGAGCCTCTGGGCAAGAGGCCAGCAGCTGGAGAAGGGCACTCCTACTGAGCAATTGTGAGATGAGATTGCACACATACACAGACACACACATGCATATCCACAAATTCTCTTTTCCAATAAAATAATGTTTGTTAGTTTTTCCAATATGTTTCTCACAATTAAATTAATGTGTAATAATATTAGTAGTTGTAATAATAATTAACATGAATAATAATAAAACATTACATGTAAAAATGTCAATGTCAATTAATTTATATAGCACATTTAAAACAACATAGTAATGCTGCGGCCAAAGTGCTTTACAATAATAGAATAAAAGAAAAAACAAAAACAATAAAACAATAAAACAAATAGTAATAAAATATATGAACATAAAATAAGATAGATAATAAATAGAAATAATGTTATATGATCACAAAGAGGAAACCATCAGTTTTACTGAAGGTCACTGAATGCAAGTGAAAAGATGTGAGTTTTTAATCTTGTTTTGAACAGTTCAATTGTAGATGACTCCTTAATATGATGAGGTAGAGAGTTCCACAGGTAAGGGGCAGCAGCCGCATAGGCCCTGTCCCCCTTGGTTTTACATTTGGTACGAGGGACAACAAGAGACAACTGACCAGAAGATCTAAGCACTCTGGATGACTGGTGTAAAACACACAATTCAGATAAATAGGCAGGAGCAAGCCCATGTAAAGATTTAAAAACTAGCAGCAAGATTTACTGAATTACTCTTGGGTGAAAAAAGAGTCGCTTAGTCCACTGTAATAAGAAACACATATACTGGAATAAATAACACTTAAGAATTGATTATAAAAAATAAACATCTCTTTGGAATTAACTTCATTTTTCATTAAATACTATACAAAAAGAAGAGGGCATTCTGTTATTAAGGACATAACATTTATTAACATGTGGCTTCAGTTTCAAGAGAAAATTGCACCTAAAATTACAAGAGAAATAGTTTCTGAACTTCATTTCACAGTGCCTTAAATATAGAAAAAAAAATCCAGAAACGTTCAACTAATGAAAATCCAGCAATGCAACAAAAAGGAAGTAACAACAGCGATGCAACTTCTCCAGAGCAAAATACAAACATTAGTGGAGAGCTGATACCAGTCCAGAGGATTCTTAAATGTTGACTGCCATGAATGGGTCCAAGTCTGGAAAAACTTGTGAATGAGGTACTTTAAAGCAAAATATCAGAGCAAGCAGGAGCAAGCTTTAGAGACTTGGATGTGGAAAAATTGGATAACTGTAACCTGCTCTGAGGAAAACATTCACCATGATAATGATGATGTTGACAGTAGCAGGCAGTGTCTCCTTTTAGCAAGTTGGTAGTGTTAGCATTCTCTCCATGGATAAGGTCACTTTCATCAATGTAACAAGCTAAGTGTAAATTGATTTGACTTGCTATTTACCAGGAGAATAACATTTGCTCTGAGTGGCTACCCGTGGTGAGTTTTTCTCCTTGTAAAAGATTCAGGTTTAGTTTGTCATTTATTACTAATAACCATAGGTTCCTATATTTCTTAAAATTCATAGTCACTCCTACCAGGTTATTTAACAGAGACTTCTTAGAAATATGGGAGAACAATCACTTGACTTGAATCACTTGGACTATGAGAGAAATGAGAAAACTCAATATAGGCAGTCACCAAGCTGGTAATTGAATCTATTGGTCAGGTGTCCTAGTTGCTGCCAGGATGGATCCTGCTTTCAAGTAATGTTATAAAGATAAAAGTAGACTTTGAAAATAGATGGGTGTGTAGTTAAATAATACAAAAAAGTCTAAATTAAATCAGTTTTCAATCTGACCTGGAATATTTTGTTCTACAGGAATAAGCCACTTAAGGTGAGCACTGAGATGACAGCCTTTCTGTTTCAGTAAAAAATTGAACTTGAGCCACATACACTGTAAAGTCAGTACTGGACTTTTAAATGTCAATAATTACAGCTACAACTTGCCATACTGCAAACAAAATTATAATATTACTGGTGTTGTATTCTTTGGTGTACTGTGTCACAGTAGATGGTGTTGTTTTTTCAGCAAGCTTATTATTCTAACAAGGTCTTCAGTACAGTTTTAAGTATTAACCCTCCTGTGGTTTGCTACAACTGTACTGACAGCATGATAGCTCCATTTAATCACTTTTCCTGATATCAAAAACTGATGTATTAACATTAAAAAAGTATATCTGTTTACACGTTTTTCTTTGTTCCATTTAAAAACAATAATCTATCATAGTTATTTAAATGTTTCCATAGCACTTTACACATGATAGATAGGCGTTTTTCCTTTATTAGTCAGGTATTTCAGGTATTTTCAATTACATTGGCTCCCCTATTGTTTGCAACATTTAAAGAAGCTGGAGATAATAAAATTCTACCTCAAACTTTCGCTAAGCATTAATTACAATGTTTATAATGACTTATTACAATGTGCATCATACAGACTAGTCTCACTTCTCAATAGCGATGTTTAGACACTCTCCAAAGTTCTAGCCATTGGCTGTTCACTTTCAAAATGTATTTGAGATAAAGGAGATTACGAGAGAAGGACTTGAACAGAAAATATCACTATATGCAGTGATATTGTACTATATATATCAGACCCACTAAATTTTGTGCCTGCAGTCCTAACAGCACTAGTACAATTTAAAAAGATATCTGGACTCAGAATTTATTTGTATAAAAGTGCTTTTTCCAGTGAACTCTCTAACAACATCAGATTGGACACCTTCCTGTTTATCATTGTAGATCAGTTTAAATACCTATGGGTAAATACAAAATGCTTTTGGAACAAAATTTTGCTGTCTGCATGGAAAAACTTAAACAAGACGTTCACAGATGGTCTACCCTCCATCTCACTTTAGCAGGGATAATCACCACTGTCAAGATGAATTTACTTCCCAAGCTTCTTTTTCTTTTCCAAAGCATTGCCATATACATTAACAAACCATTTTTTTTTAAATTAGATTCAATCATATACTCGTATTTTTTGGAATTCAAAACATCCACGCATCCAAAGGGCGATCCTAAAGCAACCTAAAGTAAAAGGTGGCATGGCACTAACTAACTTTCAATTTTATTATTTGGCAGCATATATATGAGTTATAAAAACCTGGACATTGACAAAAATAGATGAACACACACAAGCTTGGTCCACAAAAGAAATAAAATCCATAAGTACTTCTTTACATTTCTTGTTTTGTACCCCAGTAAATACAAGTTATCGTTGATATACTAACAACCCAATTGTTCTTCATTTACTCAGAATATAGAACCAATGTAGGAAGCACTTCAAGATAGAAAAGCTTTTATTTGTTGTACCTCTACACGACAAATGCCTTTTTCCACAATCTGAAATGTCTCAGGATCTCTCAAAATCATTTATATATAGATAATGTCTTTGCATCCTACAAACAACTACACTTTAATTTTTTTTCCCCTTTTTATTAATTTTATTGCAATCCATACAAAGGAATCAAGTTTTTACAAAAGAAAAATTAAGTTAAGAACAGGTCTTAACTTCCCATCAACAAAATATTTCCACTACTTTCAAATTAGAAACTTTGCCAAATGGAATCTGCCTGATTTTCTGCACCTAGCACCTATTTCTATTCCAGAATAAATTTTGATCATTTTGAAGACTCCGACAACATTTCTATAATATACAAAAACATTTTAAAGTACCTTCCTTTCAAAGATCCTAGAGTACAATGGGAAAAGGATCTCCTACTCAAAATTCCAGAAAAGGAGTGGAAGGCATCCATGCACGGAATTCACTCTATATGTGCAAAGCAATCTTTTATCGAGCACATCTATCTTGTATAAAATTGTCCAAAATATTTCCAGGGCAAGATCAAACCTGTGAACGTTGCAATCTAGCTCCAGCCTCACTGGGCCAAATGTTTTGGGCATGCACCAAATAAACATCATTATGAACCAAAATCTTTAAATGCCTATCAGACAGACTTGGTGTCACAATCACTTCTAATCCATTAACAGCTGTGTTTGGTGCCCTCCCAGATGGGCTTAAAGTGAAGAAGGACAAACAAACTGTAATTGCCTTTACCTTACTACTAGCATGTAGGCCTATCTTGCTCAACTAGAAGAATCTGAGCCCACCTCTTTTAAGTCATTGGGTATGTTATATACTATTTGAAATTGGAAAAAATCTAATTCTTTCTTAGAGAATTTGTTCAAAACTTTTTTAAAACCTATCAGGATCTAATCAATAACATTTTAGAATAAGCATTTAAATTGAGGAAGTGGATTATCGTCCATCTTTTCTACTCTTAAAGTCTCTTAAACTCTTCCTGTTGGCCTTCCTCTCTCTCGGGTGGGGATTGAATTTAGTTCTCTTAAGCTTGATTTGATTGCATGGAATGTTACTTGCTTTTAACAAAATCAATAAAAGATAATTGAGACATTCAAATATATACTGTATATATTTAAAAATTATGTATCATGCATATGCACAAAATAATACATGTTAATTATTCATCACATGCTTGTAGTAGTTTGTATTCCACATTGCTGTTATAAAATGAATGTCAAAGTCATATTCATATAAATTACATTTACAAACAGAAGAGTGCAAAAATGTGTGATAATCAAACTGACGATTGCCATTTAATTACCATTTTGTAAATCTGCTAAATTTTGAACAGCCAAGTAAAGCTGCAGTTTATCTAGCTAATCTAAGGAGGGATGCTTTTTAAGTGTTTTAAGTTTTTATTTAAAACTGTGTGTACTGATACAAAGTTGTTCTCTCGTTCAGTGTGGATTCTCTATATCATGATAGGAAAACATTTTGTTCCAGTTTATTACATTGATTTTCTTGTTCTGTTGCCATCCGACATTCTAAACACAAAATTCTAAACTACAAAATATAGAGTTTAACAGAAACTAGCAAGCTAAATGTTCTACAGGGAAGATAAACTGAAAAAACAGCATATGCCCAGAAATATGCCACAGTGTTATACTATCGATTATATTGCTAATGCTGTACCTTAGCAGTCATGCTAATGCTGTACCTTTTAACTTGCAGTTGCCTGTTCATTTATGGCACATCATGGCATCAGAGTTAAGAGATACCCTCAAACTCCCAGCAGTGCTGATTAGTTGGCTGCTAATGAAATATGGCCCACCATGCATTTTGAGTCAATGCACTATCTCTTGTACATTGCAGAGTGCAGGGCCCTTGCATGAGCTGTCTCCAAACCCAGAATAAATCCAAGGAGACTCAAATTGGTTAATAAAATGTGTTGCATTAAATAGAAAATTAATACGAGAAGGGCAAATTCAAAGCATCTAACTGAAATGGAAACCAATAAACCTACTGGTCCTCTCAGCACCTTTCTAATGGGTTCCTGATCCCATCATGACAGATAGAATGCCTACTGGACTTATTTTCCTTAAACACACAAAAAAAATGCCTTCTCAGCTCCAACACAGACTTTTCATTTTCCCTGACCTCTTATCTTCACGCCACTTGAACCCTTGTCTGTCTTTCCTTCTGACTTGAAGTTCACCAGTCCTTTTGCCAAAAGGGTTTTTTTTCCCCAGCCTGCTTCTGGGGTCACTTCTGACTTATTTTGAGCAATTACTGAATTAAGCCCTGGCCTTGATCTGGACCAAGGACACAAAGCTAGATCTACCTCTGTTGGCTGGTGGCATTCCTGCAAGGTTTAAGATAATATTGGCTTTAAAGAGCTAGAAACCCATGGCAATCCTTGTATAATGAAGTAAATGCCAAAGATATCACTAACATTTGACTGTTGTCCTATACCAAATGAAATGCATGCCATCTCAGCCTTACCAAATCCTCCTTCAGAGTGCACATTTGCTTTTTAGGCCACAGATGCTCCTTACTACAGGCATAAATTGAAGAACTACAGATTTTCCTGGTATGAATCCTTGCTGTGGTCTTGTCTACAGGACACAACAAACTGATTGTAATGCATTATAGCTATATCCATTTAACAACCTAGTTGATCAAATGGAGGAGAATCAATACACTCTGTTCATTCACTGTTGGATGTTTATCTTTTTTTAGGTTACACATTTACATATATATATGACTAGATAGTGTATATGTATATTTTTTACTAAGCGATGATATATAACATTTTTTCACTCTGGAGCTGCTCAGTTGCTAATTCAGGTAACATTCACAGGCCCCGAGACAAATATAATTCTGATTAGAAGCTAAGCTGTGAATTCAACTCCCCTTCAGCTATCATTAAACATAAAATGTGAGCTTGAGTTTCAAAATTGTGATAGAAATGTTCAGTACTGTCATGTTCTCACAAATCCAATTATAATTTAAAACTTCCAGCTTCCTTGCATTTTGCCTACTTTGCTTTTTTATTTAAAAATAAAACTGGTAACCTGATAATGGCATTCTTGAAATCCTGCTCCTGTAATCCTATATTATGTTTTCTATAAAACTGCACCTCCGCCACATTTCAGGCATTAGTGAACAGTATAATGTTTATCAGCTTGTCCATTTTTCAGAACCTTTGATCAACAGTGCAAACTGTTAACATGTTGTATTCTACAGAGAAAAATTCTGAGGGTGAGAAAGTCGGAGTGGTTTAATGCACAGATAAAACTGCTAAGCGCCTTGAGCATGGGAAAGGTGCTATATAAAGCAAATGTATTATTATTATTAAAATTAAAAAAAATAATAAAATATTCAGCTTTACATTTATGTAGTATTTGTATAATTGGAATAAACCTGCAGTAGCAGTTCAGGTATAGTGCATATAAGGTATTGTTATTCCTAGGTACAGTATAGTATATGGATTTAAATAGCTCAGAATAGTAAGTGAGATCTTTTAAGTGAAATTATGTGTGTATTGTCTATTAAAGATACTGCAAGGCAACTACAAACAGGAACACATAGAAATTTTTAAATTTTTGCCTGATGTGGGTAGCCACAGTATATATTTAGTCTTCAAGTTCTTTTCTTCTAATGAGTTTTACTTGGTGGCAATTTGCTCCAAATTAAAAAAGACACAGATGTTGACATTAAACAATTTAATTTAGTCAATGAGAGAGAGTAGACATTTGCATAACTATAGTCTACTGTTAATATTTGGAATACAGCTCTCTAATGTAAATGCAGTGAAGTGCTCAATGCCTTGCACTCAGTGCTGCCACGAGAATTTCCAAATTCCTACCCTGGTAATGAAAAATGGTAATATTATGAAAACAAATACAGTATATAAAATAATAACTTTTTTTTTTTTACAAAGTTCTATGTATGTTACTTTATATTTACATTATTAGTTCTAATAATATTTCCCCATTTGAGTATATGCATGGAACTCCCAGTGTATTGTATTAATGACTGAAATGAAGAAATTAAAGAGAAAATGTCTATCTTTTATTAGTTGATTGAAATTTTGAAACTATGAAAAGATGCAATTGCCTGCAACTTTTATTACATCACACTCATCAGCCTCTGTGCTTACACTGCAAATTCAAATGTGAAGTGCATGGCTGCATCTTGCACAAATATATTTTATGTTATCTATACTAATAAAAGGCAAAGCCCTCACTGACTGACTCATCACTAATTCTCCAACTTCCCGTGTAGGTAGAAGGCTGAAATTTGGCAGGCTCATTCCTTACAGCTTCCTTACAAAAGTTGGACAGGTTTCATTTCGAAATTCTACGTATAATGGTCATAACTAGAAGCTATTTTTCTCCATTTACTGTAATGGAGTTGAGCTCAAAAGCTGTGGGGGGCGGAGTTTCGTGTGACTTCATCACGCCTCCCACGTAATCACGCATTACGTAGAAAACCAGGAAGAGTTACAAAAAGCACTGAAGAAAACATGCATCATATAATTAAGAAGGCAGCGAAACAATTAGAAGAAGAGCGAGTGACATATAAAACCATATTCAGCGGCTCACGTGAACTGACCCAGTGCGCAGACAAAAAGTAACAGTTCCAAAGAGTGCTGAACAAAAACCGAATTACACTGCTACGCTCAAATAGATAAACCACACGCCGTGGCGCAATGGTAGAGCCTTCGCCTCTAGCGCCGGCGTCCGACGTTCGATTCCCGAGAGGGGATGCACTAAGTATATACGCGCGCTTCTAGATTAATTTTAGCCTCGCATCCCCTTGGTTTGAGACGTATGAAAAAATATGCAGTTAATGCAGAAAGACAGATCACCAATTGAAGCTTTATGAATAATGGATACTTTATTCGCGATCAATGATTATTTTGGTAAAGCCATACTAGTGTATTCATTAGATGAACGGTAAAAAAGTAAGAGCGAGGGGAGGGTAACTTATTGAGGCACACAGGCAAAACCACAATAGCACGCGGGCTCGATGTACTGTAGTGCGCGTCAACTCGATCTGAATTGCGCGATCACATTCGAAAAAATATTTCTTTTCAAGTTCTATTTAGTCCATATGTGTCAAACTCAAGGCCCACGGGCCACATCCGGCCCGGTGTGTAATTATATCCGGCCCGCAAGATCATTTTATATACTGTATTATTGTTATTAATGGCCCGGGGATATGAAGCGCTGGTAACACAATAAACTACAGATCCCATAATGCAGCGCTTCAGCTGCCTTGCCGAACACTTACCGTGTTATTCAAGTCTAGCTTATGATGCTGCAAGTTATTGCAAAGCTAGCTTACACGATGCCAAAGAGAAAAGGTGATTCTCAACATAGAGCCTTTAAAAACCGATGGGAGGCTGAGTATATGTTTACTGACATTGCCGGTAAACCCGTGTGTCTCATTTGTGGAGCTAATGTGGCTGTAATTACAGAATTTAATCTAAGACGGCACTATGAGACAAAACATCAAGATAACCTGAAAGACCTGAATGCAATGCACAAGATACAGAAAGCAGAAGAGTTAAAGAAGAATCTGACACTTCAGCAGACGTTTTACCGTGCAAAATCACAAAGTGATTTCAAGTGAAGCTACTTTTATGGGAGACACAAATGCACCAGTGCAACTTGCCCCACTTTCCCTGTTGCCAAGTAATGTTGAACCAAGTCGACACAACGGTGTTCCCAAATACGCACTTTGCTGATAAACTGAGAGCACTGCGCACTGAGTTCGCACGGCGCTTTGGTGACTTTGAAGAACAAAAAAAGAATTTTGAGTTGTTTCGCAACCCATTTGCCGTCGATGTGTAAACTGCACCTGTGCAGATTCAGATGGAGGTGATTGAGCTGCAGTTTAATGGCACACTGAAGGCAAAGTATGATACTGCACGGCCCGCACAGTTTATTCACTCCATTCCCGCACAAATGCTCCACCTCCGTCTACATGCGGCTCGAACCTTGTGTATGTTTGGTACCACATATCTGTGTAAGAAGCTCTTCTCAGTCATGAAGACTAACAAAACAGCACACAGGAGTCGCCTCACTGATGAGCACCTGCAGTCCATCCTGAGAATCTCCACAACACAGAACCTCACACCAAACAGAAACGAACTTGTTGCCAAAAAAAGATGCCACGCGTCCAGCTCTTATAAAATGACATAAGAGCAAAGACAACTGAATGATTTGATTTGTTATTGCTGAAAAGAACAAATTTTATTTATATTTCCAGGTTTTGTTATGCAGCATGTTCATATTTGCATTTGTATACTTTTGACAGGATATATTTTTATGGAGTGCAAAATCTTTTGGGATATTTAAAATTTAAGTTTATTTTTTATATAAAATGACATAAGAGTAAAGAAATTTGAATGTTTGTTCTTTTAACGTTTACTTTATTTCTAACTTGTATAATTTAGACAGGATATATTTTTATGGAGAGCAAAATATTATAAGTTATTTAAGGTTTGAGTTGATTTATTCCGAATAATATTCTGTCGACTAAATAAAAATTCCTTCTATTTAAAATTTAAATAGAACTTGAACAGATACGATAGTTCATAATATCCACGCAGACTTGCACGTAAGAGCGGGAGTCATCCGTTTTAACAAGCAGCGTATTGCACTGATACGAAATAGCCTGCCCATTTAATCATTTAGGAATGGATAAATAAATTAAGATTTTGTACAAATAATGTTTTTCATTTTTCTTCCTTCATGGATTCTGGCACCCCCAGCAACAGTTGCTCGCACCCCAAAGACTGTATATATATGTGTGTGTGTGTGTGTGTGTGTGTATATGTATATATGTAGATATGTATGTATATATGTGTGTATATGTATATATGTAGATATGTATGTATATATATGTTTATATGTGTGTGTGTATATATATATATATATATATATATATATATATATATATATATATATATATATGACAGAAACACTCATAACAGTGACAAAACAATTACATTGACAATCATGTTACGTTATTTTCAAAATGTTTCCTTTTCTTTTTCATTACTTCTTTAACACACTACTTCTCTGCTGCGAAGGGCAGGTATTTTGCTAGTTGATAATAATTTATACTGAATTACAAAATGCATCCACAATGAAAATGTGTTATATTTAATGAATATATCCATTTGTAATACTTTTGAAATTATATCACATTTTACCAGAGCTTAATAATAAAAGTATATATTACTATGATATATTATTATTCGGAATTATTATAGATGGTGTGCATGTACAGCTTGCATATTCTCCCTCTGTGTGTGTGGGTTTTCAGCAGGTACTATAGTGTTACTCTAACATGCCCAAAGACATGAACTGTAGGTTAGGAAGGTCAGCATTTCTGCTGTGTAAGTGTAAGTGTAGGTGTGTGTATGATTTAACTTTGCAATGTACTGTCACATTTTCTACTGCTTATTTTCTGTGTTGTGCTAAGTACTGCCAGGCTGTGACCCACCCAATAACCCTGAATTACATTAAGATGGTTTGAGAATGTAAAGTACTTTTGACTATGAGACTGTTGTGATCAGTTTATCTCAGAAAGATAATATTGCTGGTTACTATCAATGAGTAAAAAATGTAGAAAATATTATGTTTTTGCTTGCTTTCTTTGTTATTACATCATTAAATAATGATGTGCAGTCAAATATGAATAGCCAGTAATGATCCTTCCATGAGGTTTAGCAGATTTACTATCAGCAAATAAATCATAGATAACACTGCCCATGCATATTAACATTATGAACACATAACTACACTGGACACACATTGAAAAGAGACATAATACAAATGAGAATTGGTAATACATACATACATTTTTTTTAGTGGGTTTAAGATAAACTAAAAGGAATAAAAAACTAAAAGTACTCACTTGCTGTTTACACAGACATGCCTAATTTGTAAGGGTACATTAATAAAAGTTATATAAAAAACAGTTGAAACACCTGAGCCTCATATATAAATGGTACTTACACACTAAAATGTTGCGTACACCTGTTTCCATGCTCACTTCAAGATGTATAAAAATAAATGGAAAGCCACGCATATTTTCATGGCAGCCTCCCACCTTGGATATGGAAGATTCTGTAGAGTCACCCTTTGGATGCGTGGATGTTTCGAATTCCAACGAATCCATCAAGTGCTCCAGGTAGAACTGTTTGTACTTATAATTACAATTAACTCACTATAAACTTGCACTACAACTGTAATATTGCACAACCTGAGGCACTTTATGAACCATTTGTATTATCTGCACTATATGTACATGTATGTTGTACTTTTCATATTGAATATTTTTTGGTGGAGATGAGCTGGGGCCCCTCCTCGCACTGTATGCTTGCTGGGAATAATTAAACATGTTTAATGAAGATTTTTCAATGTTTTTTCAATTAAAACCATGTTCTTTAACCGGTGGTCCACAGACCAGTGCTGGTCCGTGGAAATTTCCTGCCGGTCTGCAAAAATTTCGCCCGAATCATGTAACAGCTACATGATTCAGGTACTACATTGTTGCCAGGTGAGTGGGATACTACACGCGACTACGTGTATAAGCAAAATGCGCGGCCGCCAAATGCCTGTCGAGAGCAAATCGCAAAAAAATTTTTTTATGGCGCTCGTGAGTATTGTTTTCTAATATTGTGTTGTGGTTATTTATTTTGTAAAATTTGAAAAACTACAAAATGAAGACAAAAAAAAGTCAAACAGCAAAACCTTTTTAACCTTCTTTAGCAGAGGTAAGGACAATACTTAGGATTAAAGTAGTGATGGTACCGAAAGTATGCCAAGTACTAGTGCTTCAAGTTTAGAAGAAATAAAGAAAAAAAAATATGCTAATACTTAGGAATATGCAATACAAACCAAAAAGAGAAAAGGAAACTTTGTTAGGCATTATGATTAGGAATATTTAAAGCTTGGTTTCATTGAAGCCCCTGGCACTGAATTATTGCCACGGCCTTTGTGTATAGTATGTGAAATGACGCTATGAAACCTTCCAAACTTGCTCATCAATTGCTTTCGAAACATAGAGATTTGTTTTTATTTACATATTCAAATATGTTAAATTCTGGGAGAAGTTGGTGTGTGGTTGTAGGCACGTGCATGTGTGTTAAAATTGGGATTTATAAAGGGAAAGAGCATGGAACTTTGCTTACGCAGTTTAATGCAACTGAATTTTTTTTTGTGTACGCACATTTCTGTTCTTGTCTGTTCACCATGTTTTATTGTGAATTCTATGCACAGTGTTAAGATAAAGGATTCAGATATTCTTAATGAGTTCATCATATATAGCCTATTCTTAAAAGACTATCACAACCCATGCTCCACTTTATGGTCTAGCTGAAAACACTGTAGCACCAATAACACTGCAAAAATGCACTTTCAAAACCTAGAATAAAAAATCTGGCAGTAGGGTAATCAAAAATTGCTTGGAAAGATTTCTTAAAATACACTAAATAATATTAAATACACATTTTTTGATAATTCAATAGATCTTACAATAAAGAAAAGATTTAATGGCTTGATATAAAAACTATTCATTTGCTTACAATTAATTTTTTGCAGTGATTTACCAAACTAGCAACTTCAGAATCAGATTTTTTTCTAGAGTAGTATGTGTTATTGTTAACAGAGTAATCTGATTATGTGAAGCACAGTCACATATCTGTACATTGTAAATTCTTGCACATTCAGTTTGTTGTCTTGTTTATCGATGTCTTTTGTTCTCTCTGCTTACTTATATCCCTTTTAATTTATTGTAACTTTGAGGCCTAAGTGCAAATAAGTCTGATAAGGGTATGGGCTTTATTGGTAGCACTTCTTGTTACTGACCTCACACATTACATTGAGTCACTCAGCAAAATTAATTATGCAAGAGTCACAGGATCAGATAGAGGGAAAGAAATAAAATAGTACTATTGTCTTTTAGCAGTGCTTTAGCCTCAAAGCTTTTGTGACAAGCCTTATTGTGTTCTTCCCCAGGAATTCTAATGTACTTTTTTTTGCTTTATTTTTTTTTCTTTGCATTTTGTCCTATGAATTATGCAAACTAATAAATAAGCACACTTACTGTATATTTCACTGTTTTTTTTGTGTTATGCCACTTGCCACTATCCACTTGTGCTGATAAGGATCTTTGTTTTCATCAAGCATTGTGCATATAGGCTGCCATCTCATCATTTGCCCACAGGAAGAAATGACCTGGGAATGACACTGCTGCTTAAGTAAGATCTGATCATTTTGGGCTTTATAAGAAAGCCAATGTTCTACTTAAATATGGCAATACCATATGTTTCTTTATTCTTTAGTTTATTGTACTGCATTTTGCCTTTTTGATTCTTATACTTTTAATCTGTGGTTTATTTTAATGCAATACCAGATTTGTCTGAGCAATAAGAGTAAGCATGCATTGACATACAGTACACAATTTCCCCTGATTGGTGTATCACTACATAGAATCATTTCCTTTCCTCTTACTGTGTAGACTTCCTTTTTCTATCTGATAGTCCTTTGTTCTAAATGCTTTTAAAAATATCTTTTTTTGGAATCTTGACATCAGAACCTCTTATACAAATAAATGACACGGATAATAAGATTTGAAGACCTTTGTTTGAAAAATGTGTATATAATTAAAGCAAGGCCTGAACGCTTTAGAATATAACAAAGACCCTAGAGATAGCATTATTTTGTTTTACCACAGAAAGCATATTTCTTGTATATAGTCTGCAGTTTTAGTACATTAATTAAGCATTTGCCTTCTGGATGTTATACCTTTGTATCTAATCACAGGCTGAAGGATTGCAAAGCTAAAAGAAATCACAGATGGCATCTCAATATAAATTATTCTATGAAGATAATTATCTATTTCTGTTCTAAAAGCTTGGGGTAATAATTTTTGCGGTCAAGTCACTGACAGAAGTTATTGTGCTCTGATGGTTAAATTGATCACTTCATTCTTTGAAAAAAATTTGAATCACACATCTATAACCGCTAGCATATATTGTTGAAATAATTTTTCCAACCAATCATTTTCAGTTGGGGGTTTATTGAAACAGCATACACCCAGGTGCATATCAATCACATCTGGCCAAAAAAGCTGACACAGTCTGTAATAAACCTGCACCCAGGGAGATTTGTTTTGCAGCAAGATGATGACAAAAAAAAAAAAAACAGAGCCAAAGCTGCACATGAATAGCTTAAATACAACAATGTCCTTGAGTGACCAAGACTGAGTTCAGATCTCTGTTCAAATGAGAATTTGTTTCCATGCCACCTGACAGAGCTTCAGCAGTTTTATAATGAAGAATGGGGAAAAGTCTTAGTGTCCAGATTTGTAAAGCTGATAAAGACCTATCCACACTGACTCAAGGTTGGGATGGCTTGACAATCTACAGGTTAAAGAAAGAGATTTTGATAAATATCTATGCATCTAATGTGCAAAATGCACTTGGATCTATTCCTAATGTTAACACTCACAAAATTATAATGGCCACAGACTTTAATTGTGTTTTAAATCCAACATGGATAGGTCTTCATCTACAGTGGCAATGAATCTAACACTTCAAAAATAATCACACAGTTTTGTAATAAGTCGTAAGTTATCAGACCCATGCAGATTTTAGAATTTAAACTCAAGAGCATATTCCTTCTTCTCACCATTACGTCACAGTTACTCAAGAGTTGATTATTTCTTTATTGACAATAATTTATTGTCCACTATCAAATCTTGCAAGTATGATGCTATTGTTATCTCTGACCACACCCCTCTAATCATGGAGCTTAAATCACCGTGACCTACACACTCATCTTGCAGCTGACATCTTAAACCCCTGTCATTAGCTGATGAGAGCTGTACAGAATAAATTTGTAAGCAAATTGATTATGTTTTAGAGACAAATACATCCTCAAAGGTCTCTGGCAGGAATACTCTGGGAAACTCTGAAGGCTTTTTTAAGAGGACGGATTATTTCATTTCTTTCCCATAAAAATAAATTGAAACCAAGAAAGTGTCAGAGCTAATCAATGAAATTACAAGAATATATCAAGAATATGCCAGGTCTATGAATCAGGCACTTTATAGGAAAAGACAGGTCTTGCAATCAGAATTTAAACTCTTGACAACAAAACAGCAGAACGGGTCATCTTTAAATCACGACATCAATACTCTGTACATGGAGAGAAGGCTAGTAAGATCTTAGCTCAACAAATCCTTAAGCAGGAAGTCTGCAACACACTAACAGAAATTACCAACACAGATGGAGATAAATCATTGACATTAAAATAAAACCTGCACCAGTCAATTTCAAAATGTATCAAGAGATAAAAGATTATTGGGGCAGATATGAACAGAAAATATCACTATATGCAGATGATATGGTACTGTATATATCAGACCCACAAACTTCCATACCAGCGGTCCTCAATGCACTAGCAGAATTTCAAAAAATATCTGGACAAGAAAATTAATTTGAATAAAAGTGGGGTTTTTTCCAGTGAATTCTCTAGCACATAATATTAGAGTGGACACCTTCCCATTTATCTTAGCAGATTAGTTTTACATACCTAAGGATAAACAAGAGAAGTAAATATAAATGTCTTTTTCAACAAAATTGTGGTATCTACATTGAAAAAATTAAACAAGATGTGAAGAGATGGCCCCCATATACATTAATAAATTGTTCTTTAAGAAATTAAATTTAAATATAACCTCATTAATTTGGAAATAAAAATATTCATGCATCCAAAGGGCAACTCTACAATGACCTAATGCAGAAGGTGTCATGGCTCTACCTAACTTTCAGTTTTATTACTAGGCAGCAAACATACAAGCTATGAAGACTTGGACATTGACACAAATTCATTAATATACTGTACACAAGCCTGGTCTGCAATAGAAATTAAATATTGCTGTACTTCTTTATATGCCCTGTGTTGTACCCCATTAAATACAAAATATTGTCAGTTTACTGATAATCTAATTGTCCATCAGTCACTCAGAATATGGAACCAATGCAGGAAGCACTTTAAGACAGTGAAGCTCTTATTGGTTGCACCTTTACAAGATTATCACCTTTTCCTATCCTCTCAAACCTTCACAGTATTTAATGTCCAGGATTAAAACACTTAAAGATTTGTATATAGATTATGTCTTTCTATTTTATGAACAGTTACATTTCAAACTGAACTTCTCCTCAACACAATTTTTCCACTATTTTCAAATCAGAAACTTCACTAAAAGGAACCCACCCAATTTTCTTCACTTCCCACCCATTTCTATTCCAGAGGGAACACTGATCAGCCTTGAAGACTCAGACCGTATCTCAATAACATATAAAAATATTTTACAACCTCTTCCTTTCAAAAATCTCAGGGAACAATGGGGAAAGGATCTTTCAGGCAGCCATGAATATAATCAAGTACATTTATCTAATTTAAAATTGTCCATAATGCCACCACGGCAAGATTCAACATGTGAAGGTTAAAATTTAACTCCAGCTTCCCTAGGCCATATATTTTGGGCATGCACCAAATTAATTTAATTCTGAACAAAAATCACTGAATGCCTATCAGAAAGTCTTGGTGTCACAATCATTCCTAACCCATTAACAGCAGCGTTCAGTGTACTCGTAATGGGCTTAAATAGGAGAAGGACAAATTGGCTGTAATTGCTTATACCACCACTCTAGAGGGATATAGAGTTTCTTGCTCAACTGGAAGAATCCCATGCCCACCTGCTATAAATCAGTGGGTAACTGATATTCTATACTATCTGAAATTGGAAAAAATGAAATTCTCACTTTTAGAAAATCTGTTCAAAACTTTTTTTTTTTTAAATATGGCAAGATCTAATTAATTAAATCTTAGAATAAGCATTTATTATTAGGGAAAAGATTTGCTCATGTTGTAGTCCCTTCACTATTTCTCTCAGCCAGGGGTTGAATTATGGTTTGTTAAGTTTGACATAACTTTATGGAATGTTGTTTTCTTTAAATAATACTAATAAATTTAAAATAAACTTTTTCCATGCCAACTCCTCTAACTCCTCTGGGTGGGTGCCAAAGCATTCCCAATGCAGCTGAGAGATATAATCTCTCCAGCATGTCCTAGGTCGGTCTAGAGGTTTCCCTATGGTTATTGGCCAAAACACCTCATCTGGGTCCTTTCAATGCGGAGGAGAAGTGGCTCCACATTGAGCTCCTCTCAAATGCTTACAAACCTTACCCTATCTCTCCTACTGAAAGAAACACTTTTAATTCCATGGTAATTGAATATTGTGTAATTTAAAGATCCTAGTAACTAAATGTTCTCAGACATTTCATTCTTACTTTAAACATAAAAAGTAGGTTGAAATTTCAAGCAACAGGCGTGGCAATGAATTCTGTGGAATTAAATATTTTGTTTTCCTCTTTACTATATTTGATAGCTCTTTTAAAAAGAGCAGTCATTTTTTATGCTTGCTGAACAAAAATATTCTGTATATTAACTAACAACAATTGATATTCATGGATCTAAGGCTCTGGGTGTAATGGCCAGTCTGAACTATTTATTATTTTTTTCTACCCCATATATTATAAAGTTAGATCCAATTCCAATTTCATGACTAAATGGCCAGTTGATTCCAATAAATTTAGAACAGGCACAGAAATGAATTAACACGTATCGGTTACAAACCAATTGCTCTGTCAAAACTACTAGTTTTTTCCAGAAATTCTGCTAAACTAATGGCAGAACATTCTGTGCCTGCCTCTACTGTAGTCAATTTGAAGGAATTTTATGATTTGCTTTTTTTTCAGGAGAAGATAGAAATGAAAAACTGAAGTAGTACATTCAATAAATGCACTAATGATTTCTAGTTATAATTCATCATGATTGCTCCTTGATTTGGTTTTCCTTATATCACTTTCATTTGAGTGTTTATGCACAATGCTTATTTGCTGTTTCTCCATGTTTGTTCCTCCCTGGGTGCTCCCCTTGTCCAGGTTCAGAGAAGGCATGGGTAATGAAGCGGTCCTATTCAAAGGAGTGACATGTCATAGGAGAAACATAACAAAGGAGTGAAAACTCAGTATAAATTTCAAAGGAGTGAGAACCATTCAACCAACCATCCAAGTGGTAGGTGAAACGACAACGATTTTTTTGGCGAGCATTCTTTCAGTTGTGTGTGGTAGGTGAGGCGACGATTTTTTTGGTGAGCGTAGTTTCAGTTGTGTGTGGTAGGTGACTCAAAATGTCACTCCTTTAATACAGTATTTATATCACTCCTTTGTTATGTCACTCCCTCGATACAGACCCATAATGAAGGGGTACTTATTCACAAGTTGCTCAAAGGTTATGGTCAAACAAAGAGTGAGGAGGCAACATGTGACAAGACAAAAAAAGTGCAAGTTGTGTTCACATGAACACCCACTCCTGTTATGTTATTGTCAGTTATACTTACCCTCTGTGAAAGTACAGAAAGTATCACAAGAATAAGCATTTTATTTTGTACCAGTAAAGAAAGGCATGTTATTTATCTGTAAAGCATATTTCCTGTTATATTTTTCTTTCAAATACGGTACATTTGCTCATGCCTCCATAAAGGGAGCTACTGTATGTCATCAGATTAACACCTTTAAAACCTTTTAACACCTTTAAAGTTATTTTCAGATAACTTGTAGCACCCTACTCTGCACATATTTAGCTTCAGCAAGTAGTTACATTTAAGAAATTATATTGTAGTAGAAATCTGAATCTGAGTCTGTTGTGTTGTATTAATAGCTACTTGCTGGATTGGCATGGCTGAATGTGGAGTATGAATGAAGAATCCAATGATAATGGGATTTAATCTTCTTAACAGTGGCCTCTGTGCAATAAGGGCTAGTGGAGCACTGACACACAGTCTCCCAGCAGTTGACTGTATTGTGTAAAAGTGAAATAATTAGCAAACTCTCCTCAATATTAAGGGATTGCTAAAAGTTCATAGTAAACTCAACTTTTCTTTCATATTCAAATTTTTCCAAATTTCCATTATATGCTTAATGCAATTTCCTATCTGGAAAAATATCTTTTCTTGGAGTATGTATGTATCTCTTCTTGTCTTTGTACTTTACACACTTAATTACTGCTATCTACAATATGTTTTAGCACCTTGTCCATTGAAGAAAAGTTAGAAACTTATGAAAAGTCATTTGAGCTTTTGCTTTTAGCATTGAATAATTGACACTAAGATATATTTTAACACTGTGCTTTGGTGGTTCTAAAGTATGAGAATATGCTAACAGATTTTCATTTCATGTGACATTGTATCATTACTGGTTGTAGCAGTCTAACACATTGTGAAATGTCCCTTGTACACTTACGTGAGTTTTACTAGAGGCCATCTCCATCTGTGCCCATCTTCTAACGCAGCAACAGATAAACTTTTTAGGGCTACGAAAGGGGTAGTCAATCCACTGCTAATTTTTGCAGTTGATGAACCTTAATGTACTTCATATCTCCACACATGTGCTTTTCCAGGAGTGAATAATGCTGTTGCGAACAAATTTCTCTCAGGTTCTATGCATCCAATCATGATAGTCAATATTGTATCACTATTTGTCAGGCCACTCAAGTAAATGTCCATTACCAAGAAAGAAAGGAATCTGCTTGTAGATTGTAGACAGTGCTAATTATTTTGTGTTGTTAACACTATGCAACCTTGCTTGTATAAAGTGAGCTTCAAGGAAAATGTCCTTAAACTAAAGCATGGAAGTTTTAGTTGTTGGCAGGAATAAAAGAAGTAAAGATCTTAGAAGTAAATTTCAGTAGCAGGCATTACGAATTTAGCCAGAAGTAAATAATCTAGTGGGTTTTATGGACTCAAAGATAAACATCAAAGCACAAACTAATCATATTACTAAGACATTTAGAAATATTGTAAGGCACTCTAATCAGTCTACATAAGTAGGACTACATCATCTGCAGCTAGTTTAAAATGCAGCAGCAAGAATATTAGCTAGACATGGAAAACGTTAGCACATCTTGCTAGGTTTTAAATAATTAAACTGATTGTCTACCTTTATAGTTGATTTTACAATAATCTTCCTTGTATGTCACACTTTTATACAGTCTTTCTCCTTGCAATGTTTTGGAATGTCTGTCCCACAACATTCCTAATCATAATCTTGTGTCCATGAATGCTGATGTGTTTATTATTTGGAGAGAAAGTATAAAAGAACCAGTGAGAAGACCTCCTACAGTTCCAGAAGCCTTGAATATTTTACTTAGAGCGATATGGCAGGTTAATACTGTAGGTAACTTCAAGATATTTGTAAAGATCAAGTTTTTTAATTTCTCCCTTTCATAATTCCTTTTTAATGTCATTTACAATGGATTACAATTGCTGCTGCAGGATTAAATACTTTCTTGAACATGCAAGTAAGAATTTCACTCTGTACATGTTACCACACTACTATGACAGACTTCCAGTAGACAATAATCACTTGTTTTTTAGTTTTTGCTTTTCTGGTTTTCTGTGATGGCGCCCTGCACTAATTGGGGCATGGTGAAAACACTGAAGGTGATCCCAGGGGAAGGTTTTGTATCACAAAATTGCTTGACTGTACGAGATTGTTTACTCAGAGGCATGAAAAATAGTAAGAGGAAGTACAAACCTGTAAGCTGAAGGAAAATGTAAATTTTCTAGCAAGAGCAAATTAGATTTCAGAAGCAACAGGCGAAAGTGGCAATTGGCAAGAGTGGTCTAAAACTGGACAAAGTGTCTGCTGAGGTATAAGAAAACATGGTGGTGGAATGCAGAAGTAGAAATGTCATTTGAGGAAAACAAAATCTATAGAAAAGCAAAGTCAAAATAGATTAGATTAACTTTATAATTGTTATAGAGTATAAGAGGCCAAGTGATGGGAAGTTGCAACTGAGTTGCTGAAGGAGGTAGAAAAAGGAACGGCAGATAGAAAAAAAGACAGATGCAGTGGGTGTGAATTGCTTGAAAAACACTGAAGGGAACACTGTGATTAATAGTAATGAGGTTAAGGATACCTTGAAAACGTATACAGAGATGATGATGAATGAGGAGAATGATTAGGATAAAGAAGATCAATGTGAGAAAATTTTAATTACTGCTCAGTACAGTTTCCAAAAACAGGTTGCAAAAGCATTGAAAAAGATAAACATAGGTAAAGTAGCAGGACCAAATGGAGTGGTGTCATAAATGTTGAAGGTAAAGGATCATCTTGAAGAGGAATGGTTGACATGGCAGTGCAACAAGATTGTGTTTGAAGGAAGTATGTGTGATAATATTGGAAAAGAAGTGTGTTCATTCCAGTATACAAAGGAAAGTGTTATCCACTCCACTGTTGGTCATATTGAGTCATTGGTCTTTTGGAAAGTAATAAAAGTGGTTAGGAGAGTGCTATAAAAAAAGAATTAAGAATCAGGTGAAAGTAAAAAAAAATGTAGTTTAGCATAATGTCCGCCAAAGGATGAATATATGTGTTTTTTGCAGTTAGGTAATTGTAAGAAAAACATCAGGCAAAGGGTGTAAAAGCTGCATTATGCAATTGCAGATTTAATGTTTGCTTGAGTGTTGCAAGGAATAGTGAGATATGCACAGAGAATGTTAAATTTAGAGGAGTGGTTAGTGTCTGTGGTGGTTCAAAGTATAAGGTAGCAGAAATGGTGGTTAGGACAGCAGATGGAGGCATTGAGAGCTTTGATGTGAAGGTGGAACTGCAACAGGGATCCATCCTGTGTCCTTATTCTGACAGTGATGCAGGTGGTAACCAAAGGCACATATAACAATTACAATGGAAAGTCTTCAATACCAATGGTGGGGAAAAGTGAAGTAGTATTGAGGGAGATGGTGCGGAAACAGAAAGCTAAATTGAAAGTGATCTTTCCAAGTAAATGCAGAAAAAAACTGCTCATAACTTTTTTCTTTGAAACTCTTTCTCTAAGGCCAGCATTCTGATGTTACTTTTTCACTGCTGCAAATGGCAGGTTATGAAAGCTATATGAGAAACAACAAAGAACAAAGATGAGGATAATCTGCTGGGTGTATAAAATGAGAGGAAGATAAATGCTGAGTTAAGAGAATGACTTGGTATAGGTATTGTGTAGAGGAGGAAAAGACAAAGGTGGTTTGGGAATGTGGAGCAAAAGGCATTCAATGATTGAGTTAAGAGGCAAACCAAGATTGAGGGGAGAGTATGAGGTCAGAGGAGATCTCACTGCAGGTGGTGTAAGATGATATGAAAAGGATGGATCTCATTCAAAGGGTGCTGAAACACTGAGAGTTTAGGAAATATTTTGCTGGACCACTTCTAACCTTGGTAAACCTGGAAAATGAATATTAAACTGGTGTTTATGATATGAAGATATTATTTTCAGCAATGTTTGATTTAAATTTTAAGCATATCTTCTATTTTTATTATTAAATGTATTCATTTATATAGTATATTGAAAACCATTTGGGATAAATTTTTAAGTATGAAAGTTACTATGTAAACTTTTATTTGTACTTTAGTCATTTGTTGACAGACTTTTGGTGAGACACACTGCTGTGTTTTGGAATTTCAATCCGGAAACAGATTGCAATGGTGCAGACTGCAAAATACAAGGTAAATAATATGTATAATAAATATAAATTGTGACAGCTATCTCAAAGAACTCCTAATTGTGTTGCATAACCTAATAATCATTGCTAAAGTATAAGATGGTGCATATTTAATATTTCTCACAGATTTTCTCTTTATTACATTAAGTGCTGGGCGGCACGGTTGTGCTGTGGTAGCGCTGCTGCCTTTCAGTTAGGTGACCCGGGTCCTCCCTGCGTGGAGCTTGTATGTTCTCCCCATGTCTGCGTGGGTTTTCTCCCACAGTCCAAAGACATGCAGGTTAGGTGCATTGGCGATTCTAAATTGTCCCTAGTGTGTGCTTGGGGTGTGTGTGTGTGTGTGTGTATGTGTGCATGCATGCCCTGCGGTGGGCTGGCGCCCTGCCTGGGGTTTGTTTCCTGCCTTGCTCCCTGTGTTGGCTGGGATTGGCTACAGCAGACCCCTGTGACCCTGTAGTTAGGATATAGCGGGTTGGATAATGGATGGATGGACATTAAGTGCAAAGGCACTATATAAATAAAATGTATTATTATTATGGCTTAAAAAAATTAGGTTTTTGGCTTTGTTAAAAAAAATGCTATATTCTTAAACAAGCTGTTTT
This sequence comes from Polypterus senegalus, assembly GCF_016835505.1. Classification (NCBI taxonomy): domain Eukaryota; kingdom Metazoa; phylum Chordata; class Cladistia; order Polypteriformes; family Polypteridae; genus Polypterus; species Polypterus senegalus. Next base: position 131,261,511 of record NC_053160.1, read on the forward strand.
CCAATTAACGACAAACGGTGATCCCCATGTCCAATGCCTTACGGTAAAATTACAAAATATAGGAGGTGGTGCATGTGCTTTTGCAAGGCTAGTATAATAACATTTTGCTGTTGCATGATTTTTGCCAATTATGCTTCAAGCTCGTGGTTAAAGAAACTGTTTTAAAACATTTTTTCTACACCAACCTTTGAATGAATCCAGTATCACCATACTGCACATGCATTGTGAAACCACGTGAGGAACCATGGCTGCACAGAGAAAGATTAGTGTCTATTGTAAGTTCATTCAAGTGTAAAAAATCCATTCGTTAGTTCACTAAACATGTGAATAAGCTGATCATTGCTTGAGAGGTTTCTTGCACAGGTACTTGCACCTTCTTGAAAGAAGCTAAATCCGTTATGGTGACTAGGTCTACATCAATGAGGGTCATCTTTCTATAGGGAGTTATTTAAAGATTGTTTGAAATGAAAGACCTGCCTGTTTGTTGAATTGCATGGAATAATATCCCCAATATAAAACTTAACAACAACAAAAAGTGCTATTATAATATGGCAGTACACTAAACCAAACTAAAACTTAAAAAAGAAAATAGATAAATGATTTGGAGGTCAACCTGCTGTCATATGATCAAATTTTAGAAAGCCTACAGAAAACATTGACATGCAGGATATGCAGTGCTATTTTAAGTGGGAATTGAAAGAGTACCTGTAAAATTGTAGGATCTGAAACTGGAAAAAAACAATAATAAGATACACAGAGAAACAAAAATGAAAACAAGTTTTAAGCTTTTATTTTCTTATATTTCACAAATAAGCAGGAGGGCTCATGACTCTGTGAGGTAGCTGCAGGGGGAAATTGTCCACAACATAGAAAATCCAGCAAGCAGAGTGCCTCACAGGGTTTAGCTATCCCTTTGCTATGCTAGCTTTCTTCTAGTAACTTGTTTATTTTCATTTTTTTGTGTCTGACAGCTAGATTCTTCTGGGATTCATGCCCATACATGCAACTTGAAATTTATTTGAGAAATAAATGCATTATTCCAGTATGTTACTTCAAATAGTAATGCCTGTCAATGAATTAGGACGACTAAAGGGTAATTATTGAATGATAGGAACTTTTTATTGTGGACTAGTATTAGGTGAATACAGCATTTACCAAGTTTGATCAATTATCAAATCCCAGATAAATGGGAAGGGTTGGCATCAGGAAAGGCATCCAGTCATAAAAATCACACCCAAAACCTATAAAACAGTCACCTCATGTAGAAGTGGGAAAAGATGAAGAAGAAGAAGATTGATATTTTCCAGAATGTTATTAACGGAAACTTGGTTCCATAATATTTTCTGGTTAAACTGCACAAGAAAACAGCACAATACACATGTTCTGCTCTTTCATTCCTGTTTATCTTTAGAAATTTGGAAATAAAGCCAATTAACCTATTGCATTGATTTATTAGACCTTATAGAATGTCTACACATAATGTAAAGATTTAAATACAGATAATATCTGACATATTTGCTTGGGAATCTGAAGTCCTTTTAAAACTACCATAGCTGCAAAGAAATTGTTGTCCTTGTAAATAAGATCTGTAGCATTTCCACTGGAGAAGGGACCATGGAGAAAGTATAAAGACCAGAAAATATCAAACGTCCCCTTCATCTGATCCCTACACTCTGGTCTGATAGGAGCCTGGGATATACAGTGGTGTGAAAAACTACTTGCCCCCTTCCTGATTTCTTATTCTTTTGCATGTTTGTCACACAAAATGTTTCTGATCATCAAACACATTTAACCATTAGTCAAATAGAACACAAGTAAACACAAAATGCAGTTTTTAAATGATGGTTTTTATTATGTAGGGAGAAAAAAAATCCAAACCTACATGGCCCTGTGTGAAAAAGTAATTTCCCCGTTGTTAAAAAATAACCTAACTGTGGTGTATCACACCTGAGTTCAATTTCCGTAGCCACCCCCAGGCCTGATTACTGCCACACCTGTTTCAATCAAGAAATCACTTAAATAGCTGCCTGACACAGAGAAGTAGACCAAAAGCACCTCAAAAGCTAGACATCATGCCAAGATCCAAAGAAATTCAGGAACAAATGAGAACAGAAGTAATTGAGATCTATCAGTCTGGTAAAGGTTATAAAGCCATTTCTAAAGCTTTGGGACTCCAGCGAACCACAGTGAGAGCCATTATCCACAAATGGCAAAAACATGGAACAGTGGTGAACCTTCCCAGGAGTGGCCGGCCGACCAAAATTACCCCAAGAGCGCAGAGACAACTCATCCGAGAGGTCACAAAAGACCCCAGGACAACGTCTAAAGAACTGCAGGCCTCACTTGCCTCAATTAAGGTCAGTGTTCACGACTCCACCATAAGAAAGAGACTGGGCAAAACGGCCTGCATGGCAGATTTCCAAGACGCAAACCACTGTTAAGCAAAAAGAACATTAGGGCTCGTCTCAATTTTGCTAAGAAACATCTCAATGATTGCCAAGACTTTTGGGAAAATACCTTGTGGACTGATGAGACAAAAGTTGAACTTTTGGAAGGCAAATGTCCCGTTACATCTGGCGTAAAAGGAACACAGCATTTCAGAAAAAGAACATCATACCAACAGTAAAATATGGTGGTGGTAGTGTGATGGTCTGGGGTTGTTTTGCTGCTTCAGGGCCTGGAAGGCTTGCTGTGATAGATGAAATCCATGAATTCTACTGTCTACCAAAAAATCCTGAAGGAGAATGTCCGGCCATCTGTTCGTCAACTCAAGCTGAAGCGATCTTGGGTGCTGCAACAGGACAATGACCCAAAACACACCAGCCAATCCACCTCTGAATGGCTGAAGAAAAACAAAATGAAGACTTTGGAGTTGCCTAGTCAAAGTCCTGACCTGAATCCAATTGAGATGCTATGGCATGACCTTAAAAAGGCGGTTCATGCTAGAAAACCCTCAAATAAAGCTGAATTACAACAATTCTGCAAAGATGAGTGGGCCAAAATTCCTCCAGAGTGCTGTAAAAGACTCATTGCAAGTTATTGCAAATGCTTGATTGCAGTTATTGCTGTTAAGGGTGGCCCAACCAGTTATTAGGTTCAGGGGGCAATTACTTTTTCACACAGGGCCATGTAGGTTTGGATTTTTTCTCCCTAAATAATAAAAACCATCATTTAAAAACTGCATTTTGTGTTTACTTGTGTTATATTTGACTAATGGTTAAATGTGTTTGATGATCAGAAACATTTTGTGTGACAAACATGCAAAAGAATAAGAAATCAGGAAGGGGGCAAACAGTTTTTCACACCACTGTAATACAGGAAAACTCATGTTCTACAGTTCTCCCTAACTTCTAACTCACCAGTCTTGGCCAACTTTACTTTGTGCCCAATATTTTCAACCTCCCACCTTAGACCTTGCCTCTCCCTGGCATAGAAAGTGTTTACAACACCTGCTTAGGGTCAGGAGACAGTTATAAGCTGTTTTATTCCACCATGCAAATAGATTCTCTAGATAACTTGTGGACACACTAAATTTGTGATTCCCATAAGGCACACAGAGTTGCCTTTGGCCTTCATGCTTTACAAGTTCAAGCCTTTGGCATATAAAATGTAAGGACACTCCAGACATCAGCACTCCCTTCATCATAGCACATATTACATGCTGGGCCTGCAAACCGGTTTTCATTTCTACCCAGTGTTAATCTGAAACATTATTGTCCTCTTTGGCTTAGGACAATGTATGAATTCTATGGAGCTTTTACTATAAAATAAGGATAAATTTAGTCCATTTGTATGAAAAACTAATTTTCATAACAAATTTAATATCAAAAGGGATAGATATGAAACAATACTTAATTTCATTCTTTATCACTTGAAACCGTTGTGTATATTCTTCTTTAGCTACATTTATTTAATCAATTTAGGAGATGTTCACTTTTCCAGTAAATGCTCAATCGAATTTAATAAGTGATTATTCATCAAAGATTAATTTCAAAATGAATATACAATAAAATACATTACCAAAAATCTGTATAATATTCAGGGCCATAACAGAATTTTCCTGTTTCTCAACAGGCTTCTTTGACGTAAACATTAACTTAGCTAACTTATAATATGTGTCCTTCTTTTGTTTATGACTATAGAAACATGCTAGTTCTTGCACATTTCATGTCATGAAAAATCAATCAATCAGTGTGAAGCTGGTGCCTGGTCTCTCATTTGGCATCAGATCATTGTTATACCCACTGATACTGTCATAATCCGACTATTGACTAAGAGCTGTCTAAACTGGAAAAGCAACTACATAAACTTAGCATCAAATAGCTTGGAGGTGAAAAAGGACAAGCTACAATGACATGGGAAAAATTAAGCGCACTGCACAACTCAAACTGCACACTGAAGGTCTGGTAGCAGTGCTAACCACTGTGTGATCAGGAGTTTCCTGGTCAGTGTGAGGCAAACAAACAATTGAAAAAACAATTTTCTACATATAACCAATACAGAGGCTAGCTGTTGGTAAATGAATAAAATAGCGCAAGCACAAGAGACTTAACAACAAGTTAAGTTTCACATTGCATGCATTGAAAGATCAGAATTTTTAAGTTATGTGCCTTTTCCTATAAGAGAGGAAAAGATCTTTCTAATCCAAAAGATAGAATTCATAGAATATGTGCCTTTTTTCCTAGAAGAGGTTTTATATATACATAGTCACACATGCACACACAGGCAGTCAATGGACTTAACTGAGAGTAAAACGCTGGGTCAGGAGTTGACGAAGTGCACTAATGCATTTTTTCACTCCTCTGCAGATCACCAGAAGGAAAGAGCAACTAAATCCCAACCATGGTCCACTTCTGTCTCCAGACTAAGCCCTCCTACTGACCTAACTTCCGCCAGTTCCCTGTTGAATCCTCCTATGTAACCTAAGCCCCTTGTCTTTCCCAGTCAGTCCTGTCAGTCCCATTTTGGACACAGTCTTTTAAGTCTACTCTGTGGTACTACAATATACAGGGCGGAGCCCCAAAGCTTCTCTGTCTTTGTGCTTCTTTCTTACTATATATATATAGTAAGGCTTGTGCCTCCTCCAGACCGCGAGGGGGCGTCCGTCCTGGTTATGTGGGGGGCCTCGGGTACAGGGCTTAGAAGCCCAACCCTGTAGGGACCCGAGGTCACCGCCAGGCGGCGCCCCGATGCCGGTTTATCCCGAGTGGTTCCGGGCCGGGGATGGAGCCCGGCCGGGACGCCCAGGAAGACCAGAGGAGGGCTTGTGCCTCCTCCAGATCGCAAGGGGGCGATCGCCCTGGTTGGATAGGGGGCCACGGGTAGAGGGCTTGGAAGCCCAATCCTGTAGGGGCCCGTGGCCACCGCCAGGCGGCGCCCTGGAGCCTGAGGAACCCTGGAGCCCAGCACTTCCGCCACACCAGGAAGTGCTGGGGGGAAGACTTATTGTGGCGACCGGAGAGCTGCCGGGAGGACAGCCGGCACTTCCGCCACGCTGGGGCGTGGCCAAGGAGTGGATGCCGGAAACACCTGGTGCTCATCCGGGAGCACTATATAAGGGGCTGCCTCCCTTCAGTCTGGAGCGGAAGTCAGGTGGAAGAGGACGGAGCTAGCGGGAGGACTGGAGGCGGCCAGAAAAGAGAGAGAAAAGAGAGAAAGAGGCATTGTAAGGCCTGAGGACTGAAAGAGGCATTGTAAGGCCTGGAATTGATAAAACGGTGCAAGAGGCACTGGGGAGTTAAGCGCGGGACAACCTGTAAATATTGTAAATAAAACGAGTGTGTGGTGAGCAATTACGATGTCTGTCTGCCTGTGTCCGGGGTCAAGTTCACAATATATATAAATACAGTATGTATATATACACACAGATATACACATATACTGTATACACACACATGCACATACACACACACTTTCCTAATGTGAATACGGGACCCATTGCTATACTGGTGAGTTCAGCTTACCCATGTGCACACACCCAAGGGTATACAGAACACTGCATTGCCAGTTGGTGCAGTCTTTTATTCAAAAATAAGCCCAAAGCCCCTGGAATAAAGACAATTTCACATAGTATGAGAAGCAGTATTTTTCTAGATAAGCAACTGATTGGAATAAAATGCTTAAAAAAAGAAAACTTATTGCTTATTTTGAACAACACCTCATGAGGCTCTGCCTCATTGGCCCTCAATGTTAGAATGTCATTGGTGAGCATATTGTGTTACTGAAATGTTTCATAATGTAAATAATTACTGCTTATCTGACAAAAACTTACCTGACATAAAAATGAAACAAGAATCATGTGCAAGAGGGTAAATATTCTGGTGATGAATGTTCACTAAAATAAAAAAAAAAAATTAAAGTATGCCTCTTTTCTTCCAGCATATTTTAAAATAGGGACTGAACTAAACATATTTATTTATACCTATCAACTTTTTTTCTCTTTTTCATGTTTCCTATTTATGTTAATTTCACTCACCCCTTTTGAACAATTCCCTTCACACTCCAGTTAATTCGAGTGAGTGGCAGCTTATAAAAAATGTAAAAAGAAATTTGCTCAGTGAAACAGGTCATTCTCTCTGAGCCTTGGTATTTGCTATTTTAACCTCTAATTCTAGGTGGTATATCTAACATTGCCTCATTATATTTCTCACTCACAAACTGCTTTATTTGGAAACCATATATCTGCTATTTTCATTTACAGCACAAAAGTTATTTTTCTATTATTTCTATAATTTACAATATATTGTATTGACAAACTGGGTGTACTTGCTGTTAAAAAAATGAAGCACACCAAGGAGAAAAACACACAAGATGATCACTTCTTTTGTTTGCCCTATACTTAGACCAATAAACTTTATCATTGTTTTTTTTTTTCTCGCCAGAAGATTAGAATACAATTAAGCACTTCCTGTTCACAGCACACAAATGGCTAAATTGTCATGCTGGAGTCAAGGCCGTGCACCTAGTTGTTCTAGAGGTGTCCTCACCTCGACATTCCTGATTTCCAAAAAAACACTGAATAAGTAAGTCTGGGCAAGGTTGATGAGGTTGAGGTTTGCAAATGTCCTCAATGTAATATAGTTTGCATGAGCACCTTTGTATGTAGCCTGCATGTCAATAGCTCTGAAAATTACATGTCAAAAAGTGGCCAAAAATGATTTAAAACTGCAATTGTTTCATAGTGTTTTGCTTGGACCTAGTGGAGGAAAGATCAGCGTCCTCAGTGTTCACACGCTTGATTGGGCTACTGATCCTCTTGGAGTCATTATTCATTAAGTCTTACATTTACCATTAGTTCCTTTTTTCTCAGATATGAAATATTACAACACATGATGTTCTAGATCCACTTAATTTTGTGCTTAACGCTCAAATCTGATAATCATGCATTTACAACATCTTCCCAACTTATTTGTGGAAAAAGAGAATTTAATCTGTAGTAATGCAGACATGTAAGGTCCACTGTCAAGCATCATTAATACTAACTGCTGATTGTTGTGCGGAAGGAAAATTGAACATGACAACAAAGTCTCTTTTTTGCAGGAGAATTTAGTTATCATTGTATTTAAGATTAGGCCTGCCAGCAATTATAGTGGATTGCTGTACACCAAATCAGGAAACAAAGAAAGTGTTACAGTGCAACAATTCTTTTATGAGTTGGGAAATTTCAGAAATTTCCATAGTGTGTTCCCCAGGGTTGACTGCTCAATATAATTATGTTTTTGACTAAGATGTACTAGCATCATTTCTAAGACTGGCTTTGTGCTGTTGTATTAGAGGTATACTGCAGGCAGCCCATATTATAACCAAACTGGAGTTTTTTACAAAAGCGTGTAATAAACATCATAGATAACATTACAAACACCTCTTAATTTAATGACTTAGCAATTGATCTACGCACAATGTTCAATAAATAAAGATGGGCACAGACAGAATTCTTAAACAAATACAAAAACTTTCATGTGCATAAAATCAAATATAGAAATACATTATTTTCTTTTTGCTGAAAAAAAGTACTAAAAGTAGGCCTACTTGAAGACTGTTTTCAGCAATAGTCACACGCAATCTGAAGTCAACATTTCTTCATAAAGTAGAAAAGTAAATTTTGGGATTCTAAGATTTCAACTACATATTGTTCTTGTATACATGTTGATGAGCTGCTTTATTTTGGGTTAAATAAGTTTTTGTCTTGAAAACAGATTTTTTTCCTTATGTATATCCTGGTTACGTTACCTGTCAAATGGCAGGTTATACAATTAAAAAATGTTGAATATCTCTTGCCCTAGGTGTACCTTCAGTGTTTCTCCTACGCCTCTGCTCAGTATGCCGTATATACTAACATATGAGTCGGGTCTTGATAACTGAAAAATCGATCATAAAATCAGACCCTGACTTATACAGCTGCTAAAAAATGCGACATTTACATTTTTTTTTTTACATCTTCTTGCCTTCTTCAATCTCGCACCAGTTTCTCAGAAACATCGAATTTTGTTGCAGCAGTGCAGTTACCAATTTCTTTCGCCACTTCCAACGACTTTTAATTTAAAATCAGCTTCATATTTTCTTCTGATCGAACACTCCATCATAGTTAAAGGATGCTCAAACCTGAATGTTTAGAGTGCAGCTTGGGAGCATCAGCCACTGAAAGTGTGTACATTGTGCATCTGCAAATTCTAGTAATGCACTGTTTGAAAGAGTTTACAGACATAATTGAAGTGAACTCATGATTGGGATTTGTTGTGATCACTTGGGTTGATCACTTGGGTGTTGGGGAAGTAAAGCAGCTGATCAATGATCACAATACCATTTTTACTCGTGTACCATGCGCCATTGTGTAAGATGCGCACCCTAATTTTTACAAAGAAAATTGCGAAAATCGTTTTGCCCCATGTACAACACGCGTTGTGATTGTATAGGAAGCATTTAGAGAGAGCGCGATTGAGAGAGAGCGCGAGAGTGCAAACGAGCGCGAGAGAGAGAGCGCGAGTGCACGAGCAAGCGAGTGAGAGAAAGAGCGCGAGCAAGTGAGCGAGAGAGCGAGCGAGTGAGCCCAAGCAGAAAAAGTAAACATTACAGAATTACATTACCTCGTGTATGACGCGCACCTGATTTTCAAATGCTAATTTTCGAGAAAAAACGTGTGCGTGGTACACCCATAAATACGGTATTTCCAAATTTGTTCCATTGTTGGGTTTTACTGTATTTGAGTGTTATTCCCAAACTGCCAACTTTTCATATAAAGAATTCCAATCTGAATACAAAATATTGTTGTGTAACTTATATAGTATGTTCTATCTACTTAGCTAGCGTAATGCTGTAAAGTTGTATTTGTTGTACTATAGATATTAATGAACCTCTTTATTTGGTTGAAAAATGCACTTTTATTCAACATGTCAGTAGGGTTTAGGGAGGGGACCCCTATTGTCTAGTTAGGCCCAGGAGTCTGTGAACTTGGGATCCATGCCTGCCCACAAGTGCTCTAAAAAATTCCCTTTCTATACATACCAGCCTGTACTTCTTTTGCTAGTTGAGCCCTTGCCTAAAATTAATATCACAACACTAAGCTCAACAGCTCTATATCTGAAAGGGTCATTCAAGCCCTGCCTAGTGGTTCTTTCCAGATATGCCCAGAGAGTCATTTCCATTGTCCTGGTTGTTGTGCTTCCACACTGTAACTTAACTGCATGCCATGGATGCCATAGAAACAGACTGGAAAGATCCAGTTTGTTATCCCCAGTAACCTTGAAGACCCATTACATATTGTAAAAGTAACCCACTGCCACTGTCCACTTTTGAATAGTCTAGTTGGCCCTATATCTGTCAATAGTATTTCCTCATGTCTTAAACCCCTGTCACTATCCACATTTATTTCATATGCAGATATCAAGAAACATTGACATTTTTATGATAAATAATGTAAATAAATATTATATTTTATGACAAATAATTCAGATTAGTAATTTAAATGTATCAATATCACTTTTTCATGTAAAAAAGAAGATGATTAAGCAACATATGATAACTTGTACAAGACTATCTTAATGTAGCAAAAGCCAAGAATTCAGTATGTGATAAAGCTAAATTTAATTTTCTTGGTCAAATCTACCAATATTAATGTAAAGGCAGCACCAGTAAAAGGCTAGATAAATAAAATCAAGAATTTTCTTCACGTGTAAAGTAAATGCATATACATTGATTTGGAAATATTAGCTGTCTTCAGAGTTCAGATTTAAAAGATGCAATGAAAGATTTAAGATGTTTGAAGGCTAAGAAAGAAAATTAAATGAACAAGGAACAGACGTTGATGGACAGTGATAGACAGGTACATGGTGATGAAGTGAACTTTTCTAGCTAAATAAATGTCTGCAACAATTTAGGTTGTGGGTCTAACAGCTTTATTTATTTATTTATTTGTTGTATGTTCATACTTCAAAGGAGAGTATATAAAGAATGAAAAGTAACATAAAAATCCGCAACAGAGACATCAAATCTGCTCAAAGGGAACAGACAGAACCCCCAGTTTTTCATATGGCCTGTAGTACTCATTGTACAGAAATCACGTCATTACAGGTGCCAAGTAATGGTGGGTACCCACTCAGACGAATGTGCCTTACACCTTTCCTGGACTCCCAGAGTGCAGAGGAGAGGTGCTTTAATATCGTACATGATCTTGCACATTTAGTTGTGGAATGCAGCCAGATATTCTTGAATGCAGGTGGCAAGGCCTCATCACGTCATACATATGCATCATGATTGCATATGTATGAGGTTAATTAGCATGCCCCATATATGGATGTTACAAGGCGCATCCATGTACAAATATTTGTAAGAAAATTGTGATTTATAGAATGTGCATATGCCAGCTTTTGATAAATATGGTTTTATATCATCAGGTTTTTATAAATCTGATTTTTTTTGTCATATGCATTTTCTTGCCTTTCTGGAATGCTCATATTTTCACGCTTAAGTCCACGCAAAGTTTTAGAAGTAGGGCCCCTGGTTCTGATTCTGATTAAGTGCTAAATTCATTCAATAGTGTTAGCAAGAATTAAATTCTATATTTACTGTTGCAAAATATTTGCTCTTTTATGTTATAACTAGGGCGGCACGGTGGCTGCTGCCTCGCAGTTAGGAGACCCGGGTTCGCTTCCTGGGCCCTCTCTGCATGGAGTTTGCGTGTTCTCCCCGTGTCTGGGTGGGTTTCTTCCCACAGTCCAAAGACATGCAGGTTAGGTGGATTGGCGATTCTAAATTGGCCCTAGTGTGTGCTGGCTGTGTTTGTGTGTGTCCTGCAGTGGGTTGGCACCCTGCCCGGGATTGGTTCCTGCCTGTATTCGGATTCAGCGGGTTGGAAAATGGATGGATGGATGGATGTTATAACTAATTATCATACATCATAAATATTTTTTTTTTTATTTATTATTTAACATGTGTGAAGCTTCTTGAACTTGATACAAGGGTATATTTTTATTAGGACTCTTATATCCTGGTTTTGCTATTTTTTTTTTTTTTGCTGCTATTATTTATTTTTGATAATAAATGCTGCTTTGCTTTAAACTTCTATGTTTTGATTGCATATATTGTTTTACTGAGGTAATAAAATAATGCAAGTCACCTACTGTGGGTAGATGGTCACTTTTTTCCCAGAGGGTTTAGTGCCTGAGGAGGGACATTTTTAATAGTGAGACATACGGGAAGAAGTACCACGCCATTGGTAAGTGGCAGCATCAGCCTCTGTCGACTTGAGGATAGTTTGGTCTCCATTAGCTGTAGTCAGTGACTCCTTGTCAGAAGCACTAAGGAGAGGGTAGGTTGCTAATAGTGAATAACTTGTATTTCAGCATTTTAGTGTATGTTGGTGTGTGTATGCATTAAGTTTAAATATATGGGAGTAGGCCGACCAGTAACAAATATAGTTAGCTACATTCACACCTTTAAAATAATACACATACCATGCCACCATTCATGCACTTGTTCCCACTATGCTGGGCTTTTGTTACTCTAGCAGGACTTTCTGCCACCAGTATTCAACCCGATTTTCTCCAGAATGTGGAGTGGTCTTTTTCTCTAATCTACTAATTCCAGTCTTATGATCTCAAACTTATTCACTATTCAAGGAGAGGATGTAGAGGTGGTTCACTCCTATACAAACTTGGGGGGTCCAGATTAATGACAGGTTGGACTGGTCTCAGAAGGTACTAGAAGGAACTATACATAAGAAAGGGTAGAGCAGGCTCTTTTTCCTTAGTAGAAGGTGTTCTTTTAATGTGAGAAATTCACATCTTTTATAACTGTGATAGACAGTGAGATTTTCTTCTGTGTGGTGTGCTGGGCTGGTAACATCACTAAAGAGAGGCCCACTGAATCAACAAGCAAATTAAAAGGGCAAGCTCAGTTACAGGACACACTTTGGACCCCCTGGTGGAAGTAGTGAAGAAGAGAATTAAAACAAAACTGAGTACAATTATAAACAATGCTTCACATCCTCTCTCTGACAAACTAACACTGAGGACTTTCATCCAACTAATTATTCAGCAGAATTGTGTCAAAAGACACTACTTTATACCAACGGTAATATGTCTGCATAAGGTCTCACTTTGGCTGGGACAGCCAGAAATTTTCTTTTTTTTTAATTTTCTTGCCTTATAGTCATTCTCATGTGTGCTCAGACATAAGTGTGTGTTTATTTATTTATGAATCTATATATCTACGCATTTATCTGTCTATCTATTAAACAGCTCCAGTTCTGACCCTCACTGCCTCCAAATGTGTGGCTTTTACTATTCTTCCCCATAAAGCATATGTTCTTGGATACACTCAAGAGGCTCATTCATTGTCTAGAGTTCTAACTCTATGGCTTTCCATACGACTGCCTACATTAAAATCTTAAGCTTATGGCTGAAAGTCCTCTTTATCACTGTCTATTTTGTATTTGTTCTTTCAGAATCTGTTTAATTTAAAACAGTTTTTGTTGTATATATCATACCTATGCTCTATCATGTGGATTGTCCATCAGTTCTTACTGCAAGTTTACTCACACATTTAATATATGTACCATATATTAAATTAATTGTTTTACATCCTAATTTGATGCCAGTGTAACTTCAGGCACCTCTCAATATCTAAGTATTTTCTAATGATTTATCTTCTTCTTAAATTATAGCCCAAATTAACATCGTTTGGCATTCTAAAATGTTTCGTCATGGTGCAATAAAATAACAGAATTGCTAAATAAGTAGACAAAAAAAAGAATAAAGAGTAAATATAACAAAATTTTAATTTGAACAGATTGTTGAAAGTAGACATTTAAGCAAAGGTAATGAGCTAAGTAAGGTAATATTGATGAGTGCTGGTATTGGTTCTAAATAGTAAGGTTTACTAAAAAAGCTTAAATTTCTTTGCATCCTTGCTCAGCTTCTGTAAAAAAGTATTATAACTTTGTACCTCATAATCTTAGATGTTAATGTAAGCATTTTGAGTTTTACACTTAAGAAGACTCAGCAGTTTTCTATGCATTGTAACCTCTCTGAAAATTTCCAGCAATTTCAACCCCTCACTTAAAATGCTTTGATAATTCCACATGATTAACTAATTCTCTGGCATTTTAACATTAAATTCAACCAAATAATGTTACTGCTTTCATAACTCTTACATATTCATATACCTAATATGTACATACTGTAATGTATATAATTATTCATATGCATCAGTAAGGTATGGATAAAATTATTATAACAAATCAGGTTGTTTTAGATATCTATCAAAACATTGTGTTCGTTATTTTCACTAAAATCCATCATTGCTGATATACAACTCAGCAGAAAAATAAATGAATTTGTGAAATTAAAAAAACAACCACTGAAATACTGTTAAGGAAAAAAAACAGCTGGAAAAAGCCTGCTGCTAAATGAGAAGGCATTTGGCCTGAACAGATCAAATACATTAGTACAGATTTTTATTTATTTAATTGCGTATAAACATTTTACAAGATCTGCAAATGTGCTTATAAAAACAGGTTCAAAGAGATTTTGGCAGCAGTGATGACTTTCTTTCTGACCAACCATTGCTTTAACAGTTTTTTATGTGTAGTTTAAACAGATTTGCATGAAATCAGTGTTAAATGCATATACATTGGCTGCTCATTGCCTTTTCCAGTCTCTCGTTACGAATCTAAATACAATCTTTTAATTTCTACTTTAGGATTCAAATCTTGATATTCCATTTGGGCACCCTCACCAGAATAAACTGAAATAAATTTGCATAATATGCAGGCGGAATTATTTTAAGCACTAAAAATGACCTTACACAGCTATACTTTAAGATCAATTCTAGAAATATTGGACAGCATTTACAGTATATATAGTGAATTTTTTCTTAAATGCCTGAAATGTATGATTGCCATGGAAAGCAGGTTTATGTGGAATATAATCTTAGTCACTGTTTCAGAGAAAAGAAATTCATTCCACATATAGCACCCATTAATTCCTTTTTTTAGTTATTCTGGTTCCCCATTCTTCCTCCTAGCCATTTGTTACCATGACTTCTTCATCCCTAACTCATGCTATCTTGCTTATTGCCATATTTCAGTTTGTGTTCTTCATTCCATATACACAGTTATCTCATTGCTCATGCTTTTGCCATCAAGAACAAGGGGTAATAGCAAAAGCAAAATTTTGAATTTTCAAGAACATATTTAATGAATAAGAAAAACAATTCAATAAAAATAAAAAAAGACAATTTAGGATTTCCTACAATGTAAAAAATGATTTGGGTATATAAATTGGAAACAGAACAGGATTTTAGGGGAAAATAATGAAAATGTTCTGCAAAAATACAGTCAATCTTATTTGCATTTATAGCACATTGCACAAATTTTAAGTCATACATAGCAGTCACGTAACATTATAGCAATCAGATACCTTAAATTGTTGGCACATATGAAAAAACAAATATACAAAATACAACAGTGATAAAAAAGAATATCCTTCGATTTTAAACATAAATCTTATTTAACACATTTCTAATAGGGGGATCCTATATGGACATTGTTGTGAGTTTCACAATATGATTTCATGAAGAAATCCATTTTTTTGCATTCCTGATAGTTTTATTACGGCAAAACAAAATAAATGTTTAGCCAGATTAAGTATAATCTATTCAGAGTTCCCATAATTGTCACTGCCTTCCTCCTTGGGGAGATGGTTGATTGGATACACTGCAGCAATTATGGGTGTGTGCTGCTATGCCATGTTAATTGCTCCCACAGGAGTGCTTACTTGCCTGATTCCATCAAAATAAACTCTGAAGGTGAGGTCAGTTGTATCTTCTTAGAAGGTAAATTAAACATGGTGCATAATTTTTTCCAGATTTTGTAATCATGAGAAAATCGGCATTGTCAGAGATGGATGGCTGTTCATGAGTATTGCAGGTTAAAAAATAACTGAATGCCAAATTTCCAGTTGTCACAGGAGAGCCTGTAATCTGCACCACAAACTACAGGACAGCAACATCCAAATCAGTAATAAAGGACAGCTAAATAATGTGCATTTCATTTATCACTGTTTGCAGATGTTTATTTTGTATTGTAGTACTCTAATGTATTTTTTACTGGATATTGTATAAATAAAATGTCTTTATGTCATTACTTTTTATTTAAGGTTGCGTACTTTAGCAAGGGGCAAAAGTGAGTAAGGAATTCATTATTCCTGTCATCTAAGCCAAATCAAGTCAGCCAAATAACACTCACTCACTCACAGTTTCCATAGTGTAGTGGTTATCACGTTCGCCTTACAAATAACACTCACTCATCTGTTCATAAAATCCATATATCACTGATTTTTGGAACATCTTTTTTATCACATCTGTGGGAGGACACCTGGATCACTGCATGTGTAAGATAACAGTACTAACCACTGTGCCATCCTACACCAAATTTAACATACAAAGCTACTAGAATGATATTTGAATTTACATCAACAGAAAATATTACTAAGGACTTGCTGTAAAAAATTAAGAATACTATTTTTATCAAGTGTGTTAAACTGTTCGCTTGAAAATATTTAATAGTTTGCATAGTCCTTTTGATGATCTACATAAATAAGATAGTGGGCGGCATGGGAGCACAATGATTAACACTGTAGCTGTTCAGCTCCAGGGTCCTGCCTTTAAACCCCAACCTCCTCTAAAATGACTAAGTATAAGTGAATGTGAGGACAGTATATGTAAACTCTGATATACTGAATACTTTGTGCCCAGTGTTGTCAGTTATTTAAGCTATTAAAGGAAGTGATACAAATGGGGACAAATATAGTTGTGTATGTTCTAATCTAATCTAATAATTCCTATTATTTTGTTATTATATTATAAAGGCTAGTGAATTAGTTGTATGTTACTTTATATGAGATGGACTTCTATTTATGTTGATACAATGAAATAAAACAATTCAATTACAAAAATAAACACACACGATTATACAGTATGTATACATGTGCACATGCAGTATGTATGTGTGTGTATATGTGTATGAACAACAAATCATCCTGATCCTATTACTCCAGTGAATTTGAGTTGAAAGTAATTAGTCTTGCTAGTTTCTGTCACCAACACTGATGCATCTGCAACAAGCCAGACTAAACTGTATTTCATTACCGCTCGCAAAATGTCTTGTGCACAAAACGCTCTATTTGACAGATCTGTAATAGCTGTTTTTCAGAGAAGGTCAGTTGTTTGAATGTTTTCACACTGCCCAATTGTGCCTCCATTATTTCATTTTATTTTATTGTTTTTCACAGTGCCCATTTGACCTCTATTTGTTTTTGTCTTGTTTGGTATGCACTACAATTAGTATCAACCGTCTTCTCATTGAAATGTTTTATATGAAAATCAGCCGGAATAAGTTCTTTAATACTTAAAAGACGCAGTGTTTGTAGATAAGAGACTTTCATGAAAAAAAAATAATCATCATCTTCTAGTACTGCTCTGCCTGACTCAGATAGTTTATCTTTGATACCTGATGTTAAGTCAAGTTATGTCTAATAGAAAAAAGACAGTATATGTCAAAAACCTATTTTAAGCCTGCTGATGAGTGTCCCTGTAGGATTCTGAATGAAAAGTGATGTGCATTTTACTGTCAAAGTGACACAAACACCAGACATTAATACTGCAAAATACTGACATCACCACATGACACAGCAACCAGAAATAGAGACACCAAGTGCACAAAGAAACACAATAATTGAGGCACTGACAGCCAGCCAGACCCACAACAATAAAGGTCAATGGAGTGTGACAGACAGATGCCCTGTAAGTAACACACATGCATCCAAGAGGTGTTGCCATCATCCTTGCTTTCACTTACCAACCTCCACAATACTAGAACACTTGGGACCTGTGAAGCCGGCAGGACACTCACATGAAAAAGGCTCATCCGCCAAGCCTGTCAAGCAAGCGCCCCCGTTTTCACATGGGTTCGGCTCACATACTTCCCCTGAAAGGATACAACAAAAAATGTATGAGTAATAAGAAAGAAATAAAGATAACTTTGAGGCTGCTACTGGTGTACACAAGAGCAGCACTCCACCAAATAGACACTGTGGGAAGAAAGAAGTCTATTGCTAATGGACCAACAAACAAGTATGTATAACTGGCTCATCTTTATATTAAACGTTATACTGGCATAGAAGCTTTAACTTCCATTGAATCTTAATTTAGGCACACTGTTAGTTAAACGATAGCATCACATAACACTTACAACCCCAGTTAATCCAGATTAGGATTAGACACTGCAAATGCCACCCTAGATAAATATAAATTGTATTATTAAATGTATATATTAAATGTAAAAATGTTCACTAAGAAAAAACAAAACGTCCACATATTCAGTTCACTTGGAAAAAGTGCATACAAAGAGAGATATTGAGTTTCCACTATTTTCAAAAAGTTTTAAATTGCACATAAAGATTTTTGACAATTCCTTCTCACCATTTTAGTACACTATGTCTGCCTATTGAGAAGGACATCATATTTGTAAGAACAAACTTGCATTTCACACACACAACTTAATTTAATTTAAGTTTAATGGATTGACTTTCTGGACTGACACTTCTTTAACTACATGGACCTCCACTTAAACAATATGAGGCAGACTCAGGTTAATCCATCCTTTTTATAAATATTGATATTTATTGAATTTTATGATGCACACAATAATCTACCACAAGATAAATGCAATAAAACATAAAGTTACCTGTATAAATGTTTAATAAACTAGTGGGAATTTGAAAAGTAAAAATAAACTGAATGTACATATTGTATCAGAAGGGTGATAGTAAGAGCTGATAAATATCATGGTAGACTCAGCACCCAAGCCACTGAAGCTGTGAGGCAACAATAGTGAAGTAGAATGCTGCCCAATAATGAACTTTGCTTTTTCATATGTTCCTTATTTTACAAATAATATTATAATGAAGGAGACACACACCAATCAAGGAAACAATCAATTTAACATCCATATCAAATGAACCTTAACCTGACTCTATACCGAATTTAGACAGCTATGTTTACAGAGACCCCAATATCAAGTAGTCTGTCCTATATACAGAATTATCAAAATGGTCAACTTGTTTATTTCAGCATTGCGTAATAATTTCTTAGCAAAATCTACGAATGCTTTGAACTGAAAAATGCATTACCCGAGGATTCATCCAAATGAGTAAGGTAAGAAGATGGCCAAGCAGTGTAGTGTTAGATATTACAATGCATTTTACCTGACAGGGTACAGTCTTATCTGGTGTTACTCCAGTATAATATACTGTATTACGATGTGATCTATTGATAGAGAAATAGCACAATTCAGGTTGTGATTTTGGTATGATGGTTATCATTCTTGACTTTCCACCAAGAAATCCAGGTTTTGTTCCTTCCCATTACTTTTAACTTTTTCTATTATCAAGCATATTCCTCACTATATTTGTCATGGTCCCAAGTGGAGCTATGTGCCTTTGGAGTTATTTATTGTAATTTGTGATTCTTTACTCCTGAAGGTAAATACTAAGAATATTATATACAAGGGTGCCTTCTAATACTAACAATAATTGTCTACTAAATGTAAGAAGTTTAGTGGTATGTTCTACCCAGAGTTCATTTCTGTCTTGCACCTGATGCTGCTTGGATAGACTCCAGCTTTCAGACCTTGAATTACAGTAGATTAAGCATGTTCTATTATGGATTAATGTATGTGGAGATGGTGTCACGTGCATGCACATAGGGGACAATTTAAGGGCTCTGGTGGTTGTAATTCTCTACTACTCCAGGAGAGGGCTTCTGTTCTCTTTCTCCGATATAGAATCCTTATCCTCATCTGAGTTCACCTTTGTTATACAATGTTTTTATTTGAAAACTAACAGTGTGAAATCAGGGAGAGTGTGAACGTGACTGAGAGAATAAAACTGAATAATAAAAAAAAACATAAATTTACCCCACCTGTTACAGACTCAAATCAAATGTATGTTTTTATTCTATAATATTAATAATAATAACAGCTCACTATTCAAAATGGTAAATTCCGGAAGGACCTAGGATCAAACCCTCATCCTCTTGACTATGACATAGTAAGTCGTAGCTACTTCTACACCAGCCAAGCGGACATGTGCCTGTCATACCTTAACCTAATTTCTTTTTATTCGGTTATATTCTTAAACAAAAACACAGTTGTTTTATTATACCTTTTTATTTGATATTTGGACTTCAGTCTTCACGTCAGCATTTTGTCATTAATAATATAAGATTAAAAAAGTTTCTGTTTTAGGTACAGTATGTGTTCAACATTTCTTGCCTCGCATTCCCAGTCATCATACATTTATCTAGATCGTTGTAGAAACAGAACACACATGAAATGTATGTATTCCAAATAACGATATATTATTTACCCTATACAATTCCAGACACCTCACGCCCAGATAAACATACTTAAGCTAGGAGAACTTTGTGTCCGACTTCAGCTGCGTCGGTGCGGGATAGGATAGCAAGATGCCTGCTGCCAGTGCTGATTGACACATTTGCAAAATAAAGACACTGATGAAGAGGTGTAAAGGGATTTAAGGTGGCCTGGCATTATGACTTTATTCGTAGGCTTCAGGGATTCTAGTGTTAAAACATTAATCTATCTGCCTACCTCCCTCCATATAAAATCCCACTGAATGTCAAAATCCATCTTAAATACTTTATAAACTAACCAAACTCATTATCAAAACTGAAATAGTAATTGTTTTTAGTAGTTCAAAGTACAATTCAATTTTCTTTTGTTTCCGAGATATATTATAGGAGGTCATGATATATCAATGGAGAACTTCAAAAGTGAGTGTATTACTAGACAGTGACAAACTATTAGGATTGTACTCAGATCTGCATTTTGATTCCTTAATAATCAATAGTAAAATATGTTCTTTAACTCCATCGCTAGTAAGTATGAAAGAAAACGATTTAACAGACACATTTGACCAAACAGGAAATAAGTTTACTATTGTAAATTTCATGGAATTGGAGACAAATAATATTTTAAACAAGATGGGGGAACAGAGTTTCAAAGTCAGATATGATGAAATGAGGGTATCCTGCAGATGCAAATGTGACTGCTATTCATAAACACCCACCTGTCCATTGCTGGTGGAAGTTAAAGAGCCCACTAGACTTTGCTCCACTCTACTTTGAAAATAGTCATTTTTATAATACATTTGTAAGTAAACTTATTCAAAACAATAGAACTCAAAAGAATAGAAATAATAGAACAATAAAAAAGAAAAAAATGCAAACACCAAAAATAGAAAGATAAAAGTATTAAAATAACAAGCAGCAAAGTACAAGTAGAAGGCATAAACCAATGTTGAGGTTTCCCTGTACATTTAAGCAAATCTAACCTCTTCTTGCCATTTACAGAGATTTAACCACTTTTTGCCATATTAAACTGAAAGAGCTGCTTTGTTATTTTAGTCTAATATATCTAAAATACTGATTTTAATAAAAAAAACAGATAACACAAGGCAATAGCTAATTAGATTGATCTAAGTGAGGCGCTTAACCTAAATAATACTACAAAATTAGAGTGTTATTGAAAAAATATTTTACTCTTTATTTTTGTCTGTTAAACTCATCTTTCACTTACAAAATCAAATGAATGGCACTTTTATCTTTCAGAATAGAGGCACTTTACCCTCATGAATGAAAACCATTTTTGATTCAATAGCTGAAGGTGACTTTCAGCTAGAAATTCTTAGTCTTAGAGCTCAGATGTCTTGAAGATAAAATTCAAACGAGTTTAACTTTATGATTTATGAGAGCACTTTGCTAGCAAGAATTAGAATAGCATTTTAATAATACTAAAATCAACATATCCAAGCAATTCTGTGTTTTGTACTTTGCATTTTACTGAAGTTATCTACCACAATCTAGTATGGTCTTGTTACAACATCCACGCATGTCTTTTATTCAATCCAGCAGTTCATACAAAGGGGAACAGCACTTGTGAACATACTTAATTAAAATTATTTACAGTATGCTCTGTATGGTGATATGTTTGCTTCATATTGGTTATTGTTAATATAGCAGATATATACTTGTATAGTTCTGAAGTTAGTCAGAAGAAAATAAAAATAAAAATGCTGAGGATTTCTTAAATTCTCGCCTGAAGGATTATACATTTTATCTTTAATCTAAAAAAATGCATTTTTAGGTCTGACTAACTACCTCATAGTATTGATATTCTGAAGTATGCAATAGGGAGCCTATTATTTCTAAATGAATGGTATGCAGAGGGAATTTGTAAAATCGCAAAGGTTCACTGCTCACGATTTGCTGGAAGATGTTAAGAACCATCTTTCTTTTTTTACAGCTCTATGTTTAAATTTGTTAAGAGCAAATGCCAATTTATTTTCATGACATGTTATTATAAATGATTCAAAGAGTGCACAAGAACACAAGTCCCATCAATTTACATTCAGGCTGTAGGCCTCCCTGTGTGTCTGAAATGACAAATTAAGAAATAAAACCTGTTTGTTCTCTTCTGACTATTTTCACAAGCAGTAAATCCATATTCAGTGTGGGAATGCTTCATGGGTAATTAAAACATGCTCCATTGCTCATCTAAATGCATACAGTAGAAAAAAAGGAAAAAAATACTTTTTAAAATCAATTAATATGCTACTGTTAAATTTTGAAGACAAAGTTATTTTCAGAAGAAAATTCATTATGTTGTGTTCGAGCAAGATATTTTATAGCTACTAATAAACAATTTACGAAAAAACACCATCATTCAATGTCTATAGCACACCATCCCCACATACAGAGTATAAAATACAATGTGACAGAAAAGGACATTTTTGTATTTATTAATCCAAATGATAAATACTTCCTATTTGTTGAAGAATGAGTGTTTGTAAAATTGTCACTTGTGATCTTGGTTTATATCACTCTTCCTAACATAAAGTGGTCCTGCTATTCTGAAATCCCTCAAGGATTTTGCATGTCTCTAGCAGACTGAGACCTTTTTCAAGTAGTGTTAATCTCACTGGGATTTTTTTTACTTTATTGTGCAAGATGTTTACTCACAGAAAAGGTTAACTGCAAAGTCATTCCACCCATTTTGTTGTTTTAGAAGAATATTTCAGTGATGGACGCCATCTCATTAAAAGCCTGCCATGAAAGCAAACTCTCCTGATAAACGACGTCATTACTGAATACATAATATAATAATGTTTATCTGCCGCTTCCGCTGTTTAGGTAAAGTTGTACATCAGCAAATTTTTTCCCATCAATTATGACAGATTGTTTTGTTCTTTTTATAATTATTTTATCATTTTTAGTGCAAGGTGGACATATAGTCAGATAGAGATTCAAGACTCCATGTTGTTTAGTGTTTTAATGCATGAATGGGATTGCTTGTCATTCGAATTCACACACTTACTTTCAATGACATCATTTTTGGAAGCAAAGCAATAACCAACTTAATGACATCATTCTAAGAACTCATGGTTGTCCATCTCTTTTTCACTTGCAATTTTTTTTTCATTTAAAAGGAGGTAGAGCATACTTGGAAGGCACACACAATTCTACAGAAGGGGGAGAGCTCAGTGATGAATGATGCTGGGTCAATTTAGAGATAATTTAGAGATAAACAATTGATATGATCAAAATTGACTATGGACTCCACATTCACACGAGGGTATCCTGTAAAGTAATAGTATTCCATCCAGGGCCAATTTAAGCTCTTCTGCTAGAACAGACCAATTAGTTGGGTTTAGAAAATGGTCAGATGTAACTGAGCCAACATGTTAAGTAGGGCACACTGTTGTCATGTTGCTGTATCATGTCTCTTTCAGCTCTTTACAAATTCTTTGGTAAGGGTATGCACAAAACAATGAAAATCAGTGAAAGCCATTCTTCGAAATGCTTTTCACTTTTACTTGAAAATTCTTAGTCTAAATCTACCGCTGACCTTGTAGTAACAACCTGTGAAAAGCATCACACACAAAAAAATGAACAAATTACAGTTCAAAATGAAACAGAGCACAGCCAGAAAAAGACATAAGTAGAGATTCATTACAATACTCTAAGAAAAAAAAATCTGAGTTTTTACAAACAGGTGTTAAAGGAAGCAAGATAGAAGCAAGAAGTGGTCACAGCTAATAAGAATACTCGTGAAATGCACTTTTTTGTTTTTTTTTTAAAACCATTGAGCGTTTAATGAATCCTGCTCTGCTTCCATAATGAGTTTTGCTCACAATTTAACTGTGAAGAATTTGCAATATACAGTATTGCTGAAGAAAAAGTTTTACAAGGATACACTTACAAGAAACAATTGCAAGCATTGTTCATCATTCAGGCCCATCTTAAATTCTTCCACACCAACTGCTGAAAAAAAGTCAACTTTTTCCAAAATGATGTTTTGACCTGTGCTTTAATCATATCCCTAAAGATTTTTAAACATATATTCAATCATTTTAACACATAATGTTTAAATGTATTGTGTGATTTATAAAGGCCCATTTGATGGTGAGCTCTTTGAAAGGCACACAAAAATGTAAGATTCAGTAAATAAAGTTTGCAACCACTTTTAATTATTCTCTATCTACTGTTAGATTTCCGATTGTATCTAACCCTGCTTAAATCATTTGCTAAGAAAACTACAGTACACTGAATCAATCTGCCTTGGCTAATTTAGATTTCCTTTTCTTAACATATTACTATACTGACAAAACGTATTTCTCAGGTTTAAGCTTCCCTTTCATTTTGCCACGAGTCACAGCCAAGAGTAAACAGATTTCAGATTCTCTTAATATATTTGCTCTTGTTCTTTTAGCCTGAAATGCTGTATTTGGGACTGCAGACAAACAAATACTTAACTCTGTTTTTCTGGTTTAGGTTTATGAAGGGCTGGAAACCAACCTCACAATACTGGGTGGAAGGTCGGAAGTTATGCAGGACAATGGGTTAGTCTGTTAAAAGATGCATGCACTGACATAACCACACTAACAGAGACAGAGCAGTAAAGCTAATCCATAGTCACTGAGGTACCTGCAGAACATTAATGCAAATATGGACTCAAACTGCTACCACAACACAGGTAAAACATAGGTCAGGATTTAAACTTGGGACTCTGGCCTATTTGAAGCCAGCACTGGTCACCTTGCCATTCTCTTATTTCTGTTCGTTTTTTGTATATTGTTAAAATTGTATTTACCCATCCATTGATTTTCAGGACATGTATAACATTACAAGGCTGCAAAAAAAATGAGCGTGTCTTTCATTTGGCACAAAGTAGGAACCTATCCTAAGTTTAATGCCAGTTAAGTGATGAGCACATTTATGAACATGCATAGTGTCATTCTGGGGATATTTAAAGTGGCCAACCAGAACACGTGAACATGTCCAGGACCGGGGAGGAAACCAAAGCAACCTAAGAAAACCCAGTGAATGCAGGAAAAATGTGCAAACTGCATACAGGCAGTGACCGGACTGGGTATCAAACTTGCAACTATTGTGATCTGAGACAGAGGAAACTACAACCAGTGAAAGAATGATTAGGAAATGGAAACTCTTTCAAAGAAAGATACAAAAATGAGGACTTGAAAAACCAGATTGCCAAAATGACAGCGTTATCGAAAAATCATAGGCGAAAACATCAACAATTCCTGGTCTAATAATGTTTCCTTAAATGCTAATGCAAAAAAAAAATTGGGGAAAAAAGTTTTTTGTTCAATCCAATATTTATAAACTAGAAAAAGTGTAACACCAAAATCAAACAGGTTGACATGTGAGATGTTTAATCGAAATCTGATCATATCACTCTACAACAACATGGCCAGAGCCATGACAAAACACAAAATAATGTAGTACCTACAAAGAAAAAGAATAACATAAAGGCATCACTATTAAACCAACAATATACTGTATATTTAACATTTTCAAAGACAAATAACATGTACTCTGTACAAATTACTAAAGAGAGCGCTAAAACACTGACCAGAACAGCAGTCATGAACAAATCATGAGACCCTTGTTTCCATTTTTAAAATGGAATACATTTTTCTTGAAAAAGGTGGACATAATTTATGATTTCCCATGGAGATCATTTTGTACTTATACTTTATTAAATGTTGGGAAAATAGTTCACAAGCACAGTTCTGATTTTGTCAGCTAGGCTTTGCACGCATATTTATTGTTCGCATCCGATACAATTGTGTAATATAAGCCCATGTATAGAAAGGCCAGGTCAGAATCAGAATTGGAGGCAACTAAAAAAGATGTAATATAGAGAAATGCACTGACAGTAACAGCAACACGATCCACTGTGAGAATAACACAAGTAGCTCTACCAACAAAATGGAAGTAATATCTCCAAAGTGTGGTAGTATTTACTCCAGGCTGGGTGGCTAAGAAAAGGGCAATGGGTTCCCCAGTCTAACATGAGACAGCTAGTCAGGGTACTAACAACAATTCCTGCTGTATTTACTGTAAGGAAGAACATGATGCTTTGATTAATGTTCCAGTGAGATTAGAGCTAGGAAGTGCAGTAAGGTAAGGCAAAGGCACAACTAGAAGAAGGAAGAGAGGCCAGTGAAAGAAGATTGTCTAGTATAATACTTAGTTAGTGCAGTACCTTTGTGAAGCAATAGTCAAAAAATGCACCAGGGATCAGGAATAGAAAGACAGAGTCATTGTCAGAAAACTACCACAGGTTTCAAAGGCAGACTAAGAAAACATGCCTACAAATAAAGCCCAAACATTGACTCTTTCAGTCAATAAAACTATCTATTCATGCAAAGTCTACCTACTTATGACAGTTTTTAAATTATTTTGATACTATTTTTTTTTGCTAATTATTGAGATTGCATTTATGAAGTTAGTAGAAGCTTAGTTAGACACAGCTCAAGCTTGTATAATGGCACTGAATGTTTACGAATGTAACAAATTCTGAATTCCTGTTTCATGAAATTACCCTCGGGTAACATTTATAATGATGATCTGAACAAGAGGTCAAGATATAAATAAAATTTAAAATAGTACCATAAGTACTAATTATACGCTTGAAAGACCCTGTGTTTGCAATGGATAAACAGGAATTGTTTTTTCTTTTTTGCATTTTATGCTAACATTTTACTGTATATTACATTAGTATTGTGTGAAAATTGTTAATAAAACTGTCATGAATGTAATGGTGGCTGATGCATGGTGGCATTGTTTGCAACACAATTGATTCTCTGTCATTGAAGCTGAGTTGCTGGAATTTTGCTAGCAGAAAAAAAAGTATAATGGTGTACTAACATGAAGTTATTCTAAATGGAGTTTTATGTTTCTTTTATTGTCCTCATTATATAAGCTTGTAAATGTGCAAACGATTGTAGGAGCAGGCCTATTGGGCCTTCAAGGCATTTGAAAGTGCAAATAATCTTGGCATTTATTACACTATACATTTAGTGCTTTTTTAGGGTCCAGATTACTAAATGATTGATCTGTACTACTGTTTTTATTTTGTGATGAATTCTAAAAATTCCAAACTACTATGGTCAGTAAGGAATACACATTATCTCTTAGTTATCAACAAAATCATTTGTGAGTGGAAAACTCATAGGTTTTAAGCATGAGATCTGTCCCTTCATTGCCTGTCCCTGTACATGAATCCCAGGGGCCCAAAGGTCAAGAGGCCTCCATGAAAATTAAACCAAATTAATCTCAGAGCCTGAATCTAGATGTTGTTGTAAGGATTTTGAGCATCCTTCTTTAGTTGCGTTCTTGACTGCATTTTGACCTGGTGGTAGGTGTTGGCCTGTACTGGTTGTCTGAGTTAGGATGTTAAACAGAAATAATGTTGTTGGCTATAACTTTATTGTTTCTAGCTCTACAGAATCAGTCAGGTAAACCTAATTTCTACCCGTAGCTCTGGATGTTGTCAAAAAAATCACGCGATGCACCATTCATTTGTGTTTAGTGAGGACAGTCTCAGTTTGAATGAACTAGTGACTGCAATCATTGTGGTCAGCGCTAGGAAAGGAAGGCAACCAAATGTTTTTTTTTTCATAAAGTTTTACTGTATTTGTGTTTTATTATTGACCATGTAGTGTGCATAGACTCTTGTGCTGATCTCAAACGGCTGACTTTTCACATCAAACAAGGTAATCTCAATGCAAATTACTGTTTCCTTAACTTATGCGGTACTACTTAGCTAGCATAATGAAGTTATCAGTATGATGTCCTTTAAATATTACAATTAAAATAATTTTGTGTACTCTGATTATATTTTATGGATCTAAATTATTAGTAAAATTATTTATGTGATACCTTTTTTTAACATTCCTCTTTTTTATCGTCACCAATTTGTGATTATCTGCATGTCCACACACAAATTGTTTATTGTAATGATGTTCATTTTCATTCACAAGAGCATGGCATGTGTATGGTCTTGGATGTCTCCATGCCACCTTGAACAGAACAATAGAAGCACACAGCAGGCATTGTCCAAGGCTTAAGATTAAAATAAAAACGAACTCCTGTTCGATTTTTTCATTTTTTTTAGAGAAACTACAGTATTACAACAAATCCTTGCTATTTATGTATTCCATTCTCACAGAATGAAGCTTATCAGCTCCTGAAAAATAGCAACCCCCTTCACGACACATGAAAATCAAAGCAAAAAATGCTGATGCAGTTCTTCAACCCATTTAAAAGGAAGAGATCGCCATCTCTATAACCATCATTGAGTTAAGCCAGCACGGATGAGGAAGCAGCCAATGCTCGCGATGTCAAGCTGTCCTCACTACATCTAACACCTGCCCCATAGTGTGTCAAAAACCTTTCCTTTGGTTCTTTTGGGAACAACCAAGGTTTAGAATTGCACAATATTTTAACACCAAGGTAAGATTCATGCTCATAAAGGTAGGTTTGTATTACATTTTGGTGTTATAGTGAATATTCACATGTTTTGTGTTAGACTTCTTTTATGCATAAGTGCTTGTTAAACTACTGTTTTAATTTTATTATTGCATTTAGTGTTAAAGTGTGTAGTTTGGCTTTCATGTTTAACTTCTGAAATACATAAGTTTTTGTTAAACACAAGCCCGAAATATCTTTATAAAATCCATAATATACCAAGTAAAGTGTTTTTAACAGGAAATTATGTGCTTATGTTAACTCTTTTAGGGTGAATCTTATTTTTCCTTTTTTCCCAAGGCGGAATTATTTCGGAAAACGTTTTCTGGAAAGCACACAAAGTTGCTCACATAAATCAACATAAAAGGTCTGTTGCTGTGTGCAGTGCCCTGTCGCCACATGTTAGTAATCTCTAGCTGCATCAGCAGCTGCGCAGGGGCAGAGGTGATGGATCAGCTGGAGACTGATCAGCTGAAGCCAGTACCTCACTTTCATTTTAGATCTAAATCTTCAGATCACTTGCACTTGAATCGGAGTCCGACAAGTCAGAGTCAAATTCAACATAATAAAATATATGCAACGTATTTTGCTTTGTGCTTTCACTTTGCTCTCTCACCAGATGTCAGTGGCATTCTAGACACTGTTTACGCTACTCACGCACATGCAGGGATTCAACGTCAAGTCAACGAGTCTAACATTCCTTCTAGGAAAGAGGGTCTATATACAAATTAAACTAATGGTGTGTGTTGTTGACGTTTACAGCTGATTATCATCATCTACCCATGAATGTCGCCTTTAGACGACATCTGACCCTCAATCCTGCTGTCGACATAATAGTGAATATAATTACATATAGTGAAAAGGGTCAGCCAGAACTTAACCCAGTTTTCCAATTAGGATCAATGATTCAGTATCCACAGTTTCCATTTCCATGGGAAATAATCCACTGTATTAATGGTGTTTGTAAACTTTTACTATTACCTTTTTGACTTTAATACTTGCTTTGGATTTTGGACTTAGTTATCAGGTGTCATCTCTTTTTTGTGTAAGAATTATGGGCTATTTACTTGGATGCTTCTTTGTTTTTCCCTTTAAAACCTTTGATTTTAATCAGTCAAACTGCTGTTGTCCTATTTAGTACAAGCCTTTTCATCACCAATGACACAAAACCTCAAAAGAAACATACGTATGCAAGTAAAATACAGAGAGAGTTACAATAACAATAATGCAATAATATAATTTAAAACAGATGGTGCCTTTAATGCTAAAAATATGTAAAAAAGTGCACTAATAGGTTAAAACTAGTTACAAAAATATAAATGAATAAATGAAATGCACTACTTTTGCTCAACTCCAAATATCATTAAAGTATGTATTGCAGAGATGCGGAAAACTCTTTGAATTCTATATAACATTTTGCTCAAGGCTTGGTTTAAATACATACACAGATCTATCATTGTTACTCTAGAGGCTGCATTTTTGAATATTTCTCATGGGAATGAACAGAGCATAAAAATAGTAATTCAAACTTCACATATGTTCCCTGTCAGACACTTACTTCCAAGAGCAGCATCATGGCACACCTGGAATAAAGGAATGGCAAAGAGCACATCATTGAGGACTTTTATCCAGCCTTGGGCATACAGACTCTGCAGATGGGGTCCTGACTTGATCTTAGAGGTTCATTACTGCAGTACCAAAAGTTACATTTTTTCAGAACTCCTTATATTATATGTAATGTGCAGCATATACTGTAGTTAGAAAGAAATATTTCTTCTTCATGCTTTCAAATTCAAAGATACTTCGTCTTCAACTGTAAATATTCTTGCAAGTGCAGATTTTTTTTTTTGTTTTGTTTTTCCAACAGGTAGAAAGCAATGGAACTTTCTATTATGCATTATATGTTGTAGGAGTATACTGGGCCTGGGAGGAGCATGGATTATTACCTCTGCAGAGCACAATGTTCTGCCAGCTATACAAACACTTTTTAAAGACTTTCCTTTAAGTAAAGATACATTAATGAATATCATTGATGCTTGTCCATGCACAGCATGGACTTCAAAGTGCAGGCCCAGAACTGACAATCATTAACACAACATATTTTTGCTGCACACATGCAAACTGAGAAACATGTAAATAGTACTACTAAGACTACTAAGTCCTTACAGAAAACAAACATACACTATATGGCATGAATCAACAGTACAGAATGTAGCCTTTCATTTAAAGTGGCTTGACAGTAAATGCAGTGGGTCAAGAAGCATTGGCAATCGGTAGGAATTAGATAAATGCCAAGCAGAATGCTGACTGAAATCTGCATTATCATGAAATTGTGTCTGTAATATATAGATTTCTTACCAAACCACATTTACAACACAGATGATATAAAATACCAAACACTTTTTAAAACAGACAAACACTTACAGTGACGCAACTGGAATAGAGTATGACTCTATGACTATAAATTGACTCTGTTTATTCAAATTCTTGAGAGTCATGCCCCAGCACCGATGTATATGACTGGTTTCATCAAATTAGATTTGCTCCCAATGCTCTGCTCTTACTGCTGCCCCCCTAATCTGGAGAAAATGATTGATTAAATAAACTGCCAAAACACTGGAGGTGTTGCTCTATCTATGAATTACCTCAACTGTAGCACATACTGTATGTGGCTTTACCAACCTCTGTTTCTTCACCATTCACATTGCTACATTGCCATCTGGTTTAAAATTTGGTGCAAAATTTCTTTGACATCCTTAGCATGAGGGTGTTGTACCATGTTAGCCATTATGAATTTTGTAAGAAGTCAAGCAAAATGACGCCTTTTATTGGCTAACTAAAAAAATTACAATATGCAAGCTTTTGAGGCAACTCAAGCCCCTTCTTCAGCCAAGATGTAATCACTTGACATCCTTGAGAATCCTGTAGTGGTGATCAACTCTTTTGGGTTCCCTGTTTAATTGAATATTGAGAACTTGTCTTGCTACTGGAACATGTCAGCATTTTCTCAAGTACAGGACTCTAATTAACAACACCAAAGTCAAAACTTAAGGACTGCTGAATAACAAATATCTTAACTGTTACTTTGTATTATTATTTTTTATTTTTCCTTAAGTAAGGTTAAGTGTGATTGATAGATTCTGCTGTACTTGTGGATTATGGCAAAGAAAACAATTTAATGAAGATGTCACTGCATTTCAGACTAAAATTTATAGAAAACTAATAAAAACAATGCTAAAAAAAGTCAATTTGTTAATATGACCAGAATAGCAATACTAACAAAGGCAGATTATGCACAATAACTATAGTGATCATTCTTAACGAGTTGGGACCCAAAAATTTCCGGAATCGATAAAGAGCACAGTAGTAGGGTGTACTTATCAACTATGCTGCTAGGTTTTCATATGGCTATAGTGTTGTTAATTCATCTGCCGAGGAACACTGTGCTAAGCTGATCAAAATGCATATTTCTGACATTTATTTTACAAATGTGTGGGTGGCTTTTGCAATTTTATTTTTTTTGCAAGCTGAAAAAAGCATGTTAGGTCCTAATGAACATCAAGACAACGGTGATTGCGTTTTTTCCCACATTAACAGACTTGTTAATAAAGAGTTTGTCCCCCGTGAACAAAATGTTAATCAGCAACATTGCACATAACTGTTGAGACATCTCTAAGAAAACATCAGGGAAACGCATCTGGAGCAGTGGCACAACTGCATTTTGAACCATGACAGTGCTCCTGCACACACCACATTACTGGTTAAAGAGTTTTTGACCAAAAACAATGTTGCTGTTAATTCACACCTCCCATATTTGACAGATCTTGTACCGTATGACATTTTTTGCTCTTAAAATTAAAATTGAGATAAAAGGGAAGACAATTTGCTACTGTGTTAGGATCCAAGTTGTTATTGTCCTTTTCATCATGACTATTCAAGGTGATTTACAGTAACTACAAAATAGTATTGTATTGTTCAAAGGTGTTTCACTGTTTATAATAACACATTAATAAGAAATTTACCGTAAATTGGATTAAAATATACAACTGAAATATTTTTAATAAGATGCTTTTATTGGTAGTAATTCATTGTAGAATTGTTTGATCATACTCGCTACGTTAATTTATTCTATATAACATCTCTTTGTTATGGTGCCACCACCACCTACTCAAAGCATCATGATGCACCAACATTGATGGACTGAAAGCCAGAAGTCTACGTGACCATCATCATCAGGTCCTTCCATGAAAACCCTAAATACAAAGAGGACTGTTTGACTTATGTTAGGTAGATTGCCCAGAGGGGACTGGGCGGTCTCTTGGTCTGGAACCCCTACAGATTTTATTTTTTTCTCTCCAGCTTTTGGAGTTTTTTTTTTGTTTTTTCTGTCCACCCTGGCCATCGGACCTTATTTATTCTATGTTAATTAATGTTGACTTATGTTTATCTTTTATTGTGTCTTCTATTTTTCTATTCATTTTGTAAAGCACTTTGAGCTACATTTTTTTGTATGAATATGTGCTATATAAATAAATGTTGATTGATTGATTGATTGATCTCACCTTTATTAGTCTTGTGCCAATGGGAAGCAAAATAATGCATTCTGTTCTTGTTCTGAACTTCCTGCACTTGCAGCCAGTTCTTTACTCACTTCATTGTCATTTACGAGCTTTTTTCCATGGATGGCATGCCTGAGGTCTCCATAGAGGTAAAAATCTAAGAGAGCAAGATCTATCATATGTTGTCAAGCTGAAGGAGGAGTTCTATTACATTTTTGTGAGGTCACACTTTCCGCAAACACTTCTACAAATGTTTAAAAGTTGGAGTGTACAGATCTGACTAAAGAGTTTGAACATATGGTATCATGTCTACCAAAATCTTATGTTCTCAAACTCTAAAAACAGTGGTTATGACTCTCCCTGCTGAGGAGGATAGCCTTCAGCAGAAAGATGCCATTCCAATGTCTGTCTTTTAGTCTTTGGACCAAAGTGATGGATTCATTTTTCAACCACCGTGATGATCCTTGAAAAATAGCTTTCATCCTTAGCCTTGCAAAAGGAGAGGACTCTTTATGCATACTTTTGTTATTGACAGGTAGGCTGTGAAATATCCAAAGGCACCCTTAATATTGTACACATTTTTCTTGGAAATGTTTCTGGTTGTAATCCATCAGTCCTCTTTAATAAGTTCAACATCACTCTAAAGCAATGATAAAGCGAGTGCTGTTTTTGAGTAGACAGGGACAGACATGTCAATGAGCTCTAATTTCATAACTTGCAATTCATCAAACCTCATGACTTAAAGTGCTTTTTATCAACAACAGTGTTACTAATTCCTTTTCTGAAACAAAAAATGCAAAAAAAGCCTGTTGTCTGAAACCTAAATCACTGCACAATGCCATTTTTAGGGTCAACTGCTTACTGTATATGCTTAGAAACAAATTGTTCTGTGATGCTGCAGTAGCATAGGAGACATTTCAGTTTAACTTTGCAATAAGTTGCAGACATTTCCTGTCAATTTTACTTAAGGATAGACAGTGTTTAAATATTTTGCGTAAACCTTCAATTTTTGTGCTGAACTGATGAGTGATCAGATAATAACAAAGAAGATATACAAGCACACAGATTGACAAACTACACCACCATATGACAGAAATGCATTTAATGATCAGTAATTATAAGTTATGCAGGTTAGAACTTCTACTGTATATTATTGTTCATCATTTTACTGCTTTAATTAGTCTCTTTGACTAACTGTAAACATGCCTACTCCTACTTAAATTAGACAGACGACAGACTTCCTGTATATCTTTCTGATAGAGACAAAAAGTTTGGTGTTTTATGTCTACCAAAATCAAACATAATGTTATTTCAGCAGTCAGTTACTTTAAAAGAACTGCTTTAAACATGTCCTTATTTTGCCTGTAGATTTTGTATTGCACCCTAGGGGCTGTGGGTGTATGCATGACTATCTGGGAATGAGTGGCCAAGAATTTCTGTTCAAAATTTCTCACGTATTTTGATAACTCAGGCTTCAATAGAGCACTGCTGAAAATGAAAACAGCATAAATCTGGCAAGTAAGAAACCAACACCTACTGAAAGAAACCAATTTATGTAACTTTGCTGTTAAGAGCCACTAATGTGACTAAGAAATATATCAACATTAGACTGTTATTTCTTGTGAACTGTTACAGTTGAGTTTTGTTCTTCTTTTCCATTAGCACTGTCCTAGTGAATTTAAAAAAAAATGTTCTCTAATTCAATTATATTACATTTATTTAACCTGTCTCTGGGTTTGCACTGGTAAGAAGCTCCAGATCGATGTCTAATTCTTGCTAATCTTCACTGGTAGTCTGACATCTTGTTTTCCTGTTTATGCACTCAAACTGTGAGAAGCAGTATTACAGGAAAGTATAAATCTTATCGGTGATCTGCTGCATATTAATGTTAGACTAATGCTAATATACCCAAGTACACTTAGTTTCTAAAGGCTTCATTGGAATTATGCAATTGTAAAGCCTTGTTACATGCCAGCATATAAATTTCCTAGTAAATAAAGGCATTTCAAACAAGCTGAATGCAGCATTTTAGAAGACTAAAGTACAATTATTTGGCCACAGGGTGTTAATGCTATTCCAAGGATCACCGGTTGAAAGGTATTAACCACTTCTGGTGGTACACCAGGTCATTGCAAGGAATAGTTACTGTATGCACTCATATTAACAGGGTACATTTAGAGTCATCATTCAACCTACAGTAACCGGGGTGTTTGGGGAATAGAAAAAGAAAGCAGCACATCTAGAGAAAACACCACAAAGACATGCAGAGCTTGCAAACTCCATCAGCAAGAGACCAGATCAAGATTCTAACCCAGGGTCCTGGAGCTATGAGGCAGCACTGCTAACCACTGTGTCAGGTGTACAAAAATTGTTAAAGGGAGCACAGTTTACTCAAAAACAAATCTCAAATGGATGAGCTAATTCAACATTTTCAGTTTGAACTCAAATGCTACTGAACATCAAATTGAATTGAAGAACAAGTTTACAAAAACTCCTAAATTTGCCTCTAATTAGGACTCAATACATAACACTGTCTGTGGACTTAATTGACTAGCCAGGATACAGAAAATAGAAAAGACCTAAAATGTCTCCTGTGGGCCATGAAACACTGAAGCTTTAAACATCTGTACTTGTAAAGTCCAGTGTTTTTTCTTTGCCTGTAAGGTATTATTGATTCTTTTATGAAGGAAACACTTTTTGAAGCACTATTACAAAAGCTGTAGGGAAAGATGCAAAAAATGAAATATATCATTAGCCAGAATTGCTGTGTCAGTCCTCAAATCTACAATCTTAAATATGTTTTTTACTATAATATGCAATATTTCTTCTTCTAAAAGTCAGCAAATCAATGCAATAAAACTGAATGTATAATTAAAATAACCCTTTGGTTCCTAATGCTTGTGAACTCATTTTGATATATTTCTAATGTATTTGTAAGTCCTTCAATGGTCATTTATCAGTGTTCACTACAATATAAACACTGATTACTTACTTATATCATGTTTACAAGAATCAAACAGATAAAACATACTGCTCTACATTATAAAGAAATGATCATTTTCTTGAATTAGCCAAGTTTTTCCAAAATGTTAAGAGATAAATTTGATTTTACCTGTAAATTTATAATGTCTTTAATATCATTCCTTAATTGCAATAATGAAAAAATCAGGGTAGTACTTATCTGTGCGGCCCGCATGACAGATCCTAGTTAGCACTAAACTTGTACAAAATGATTACTATCGTTTGTGATTGAATCATTTTGCATCTTGAGTGTTACTTATTGACTTTTCTTACTTTATGCCTTCTGACAAAAGCACGTTTTCCCATGGCATTACGGTACCGGCAACGGCATCTGCTAGTATTGTTGCAGCTGCGGCGTCAGCTCCTTGATACCCTAGGCATGACACTGCCATCACCCCCCGCCAGCCTTGACCAAAGTTAATGAGCTGCAACATCACAACTGAAGTGCTAAGCTGAAGCAGCCTGGCAGGCTACACGACTGGCTGGGCTGCTGAGACTGGCCACTGGGTAGAACTGACCATCATGAGTAGTAATAGCTTACATATTTTCACATTTTTTTGCTCTAGTTTTATGTAATTTTGTGATAGTATTGTAACAAACAGTTAGTGCAGACTACAGCTGAAGATCTGAAGTGGACATGAGAAGTTGGTAAGTTGTTTATTAACAAATTTTTGTGATTTTGAGTTTGTAAAATAAATGTAGGCCAGGGGGCTTATTTTACAATATAAACTTTGAAGTAAACTTAGTAAAGTAAAATTAGATTTTTGGAGGATTTGTTTTCTAACGTGAATTACTGAGCAATGAATTCATTGAGCGTTTTCGTGATTTCGATTCACACGAACAGGACTTTGCACTGTTTATGTCACCGTACTCTTACAATGTTGAGAATGCGCCTGAGAATATCCAAATGGAATTGATTGAACTGTAGTCAGATTCTTTTCTGAAGGCAAAATACAATGAAGTTGGTGTGCCAGGCTTGTATGCTTACCTGCCATCCTTGTACGTGCAGATCCGTAAGTTGCCATCGAGAGTACTGTCTATGTTCGAAAGCACTTACCTTTGTGAGCAACTGTTTTCGTTAATGAAAGCTACCAAAACCCCACATCGCTCAAGACTTCCTGTCGAGCACCTTTCATCCCTCATAAAAGTTGCAGCTGCACAAGATTTCAAGCCTGATATTGGCAAACTGGTTACTAACAAGAGAAGTGTCAGCGCAAAAGAAATAGATCTCAGACTGTAAGACTCCTATATAAGGACTTAGCTAAGAGGCTAAGACTCTAATTGTACGCTGTTGTATGGAGTGTAACCTGAAATCACTGGGTACAAAGAAATACACAAGGCCATGTTACCTCATTGCAAGACCTGTCCACAAATATCACACCCCCGACACACACACATATTCTTTCATGAATATTCTAACCAGGGGCTCCAGAGCTGCAAGACATCAGTAGTACCCATGGAGCCACCATGATACCACCATGCTTCCCTGAAACCAATCAAAATATATATTTTTCAATTATATTTCCATTATTTTCATTTAACAACTGGAATACTGTGAGGTTAAGTCACTTGCTCAGGTTCATACAGCATCTCAAAAGTGAAGATCAAATAGGTAAAATTGTAAAGTCAAATCCTTTAGGTTGTAAGATAAATTGTCCAGCAAAAAATTGTCAAAACCTTTTAACCTTTACATAATGGTGGTGTTCTCAAATGTGGTACATGAACAAAAGTCATCAAATTCAAAGCTGGGTTAAGATAGTTTATAAATATTAAACAGTGTATTACCTGCCTTACTCTATAGACAGTAATCAAATTACAGTGACAAAATTAAGTAGAAAGTATAACAAGAACAGGGCTATGCTGAGTGATATACAGGAATTTACTGTTTCCTTATATTTTCTAATATTTTTATGAAAATGCTGGAATAACTGGTTACAGATGTTATTGGATAGAACAAATGAATCAGTGAATTGGCTTGATCAAGTGGTCATTTACTGAAAATAAGTGTTTTGGAATTTTATTATTAACATTTATAAGCAAAGAACAATATTTAGATCAGACCTCTCTAAATGCTCTAGAATACAAACACTTCATATGACTAAATTAGTGTTTTCCCCATTGGTGATTTCTTTTCTGCAGTTTTTCCACTTATAGGAATTCAAAATTAGCAGAAGCACTTCAGTCTGTTAGTCCTTGCCAATTAAAAATTAGAGATGGAAAAAAGTTCAGTCACACTTTATAGTACAGTAAATTGTAGGATGCTGATTATGCAGTGGGCGGCACGGTGGCGCAGTGGTAGCGCTGCTGCCTCGCAGTTAGGAGACCCGGGTTTGCTTCCCAGGTCCTCCCTGCGTGGATTTTGCATGTTCTCCCCGTATCTGCGTGGGTTTCCACCGGGCGCTCCGGTTTCCTCCCACAATCCAAAGACATGCAGGTTAGGTGGATTGGCGATTCTAACTTTGCCCTAGTGTGTGCTTGGTGTGTGGGTGTGTTTGTGTGTGTCCTGTGGTGGGTTGGCACCCTGCCCAGGATTGGTTCCTGCCTTGTGCCCTGTGTTGGCTGGGATTGGCTCCAGCAGACCCCCGTGACCCTGTATTCGGATTCAGTGGGTTAGAAAATAGATGGATGGATGGATGATTATGCAGTTAGAAGTTTGTTTAAAAGGATTAAGGTATACTCTCCAGAGCCTTGGTACTCTATCTTTAGATTTAAAATAAAAGTGTCATTGGAAATCTGTTTGTATTCCAAATGAAAGTTTTCTTCAATCATTGGTCAGTTTGTTAGTTTCTTAGATAAATGGCAATGTGACTGCATCAAACGGGTACATGTTTAATTTTTCAAAACCAAAAAGTGACTGCACACAAACTTCAAAATAAAAAAAACTTTTTGCCTTACTTTTACAAAATATATGACCATCTCATTTGTCCTTCTGTCATTATCTTTATTGTCAACTCTAATCAAGTCTGAGTGCCTTTACATGCACACACATACTCAGGTTAAGGTAAATAACCTGGTTAATGCAGAAACCGGGTTTCTTAATAATCCACATAATATAATCGCAAGTAATCTTTTGGAGTTTTCCTTTGTCAAAATCCTCCAATGTCATTAAACTGCACAAAAAAAAGTTAAATGTCATCATTAGCTCTCTGAAATTAGAAAATAAGCCAAACACTTGTGATAATCTTCTTGTGTTTTAAAATTATGTTTAGTCAGATTGATGCTTAATTTATACTTTTCTGTTACCTGAGTCAAGCAAAGAACTATGTATGTTTCTTGCCTTACACTCAGTGCTGCTGGAATAATAATAACAGTTATTCTTACATTAATAAGATAAGTATTATGTTAGGTTACTTGTTACTTTAAAAAGTAATAAAACTACACAATTCACATTACTTTAACTTGTTACCCTAATGTTTGAGACTATGTTGCCAAGTTTAGTACTGCATGTTCAGCTCATCAATGCACAGTTAATGATTTTCTGAAATATTGTGACAAATTATTTCAGCCTTCTCCTTTAGAGAAGTAATAATGTGATTGCCTGAACATTTGCTTCTGGAAATGTATTTTGTGGATGCTTCTACCTGCAGCTGCTGAAAACATGTGCAAAAGAAATACATGCAGAGGCTGAAAGAGTGCAACAAACATTTGCAGACTACAAAATGCTTAACAGTAACCCAGTTAAGGGTTACCATTGACATATAATTGGATTATTTGCTGAGAAATTTACCCCTGTTAACCAGGTTTCTCATTTGTCAATAACCCAATTTCACTAACTGGAAAAAGGGTGTACATGGCATTTTAGAAATTAGGTTTCTGTGACTGCGGTGGGTTGGCACCCTGCCCAGGATTGGTTCCTGCCTTGTGCCCTGTGTTGGCTGGGATTGGCTCCAGCAGACCCCCGTGACCCTGTAGTTAGGATTCAGTCAGTTGGAAAATGGATGGATGGATGGTTTCTGTGAATCATCAGGTTATTGAAGTACATGTCAATGTGCTAAGTATGACTTTGTGGCTGGTTTATCATCACAGGCTTGAGCAAAATTATTATGGCTACATTAACACTACAGTTCAATTCCACTTTTTTTCTCTCAAATATCACCCAGATCTCAACTGATAAAAGAAAGTATAAACAGCAAAAAAACAAATGGAACTTTTCAGATTAGAGTTAGACCGATGAGTTTTGTATGTGGTACAATACCTGTATTTGAATGCTTGAACTGGAATTGTTTAGACATTTACATTTCGTAGATAATGTTATTTTAATGTATATGCAGTTATTCTTTGTGGTATTGTATGAGGAAGTCAGGAGCGGCAGAAAAGTATGTAAGAGTGGTACAGGATGTGTACGAGGGATGTGTGACAGTGGTGATGTCTGCAGTAGGAGTGATGAATGTGTTCAAGGAAGAGGAGGGATGACATCAGGATTCGGCTTTGAGCTTTGTCTTATTTGCGATGTCAATGGACAGGTTGACAGACAAGATTAGACAGGAGTCCCTGTATACTATGATGTTTGCGGATGTCACTATGATCTGTAACCAGAGTAGGGAACAAGCTGAGGAGACCCTGAAGAGGTGGAGATATGCTCTAGAGGGGAGGGGAATGAAGGTCAGAAGGACCAAGACAGAATACATGTGTGTGAATGAGAGGAGATGGGGGGTTTGGTAAGAGGAATGGTGAGGATGCAGGGAGTAGAGTTGGCGAAGGTGTATGAGTTTAAATATTTGGGATCAACAGTACAGAGTAACAGGGAGTGTGGAAGAGAGGTGAAAAAGAATGTGCAGGCAGGGTGGAGGGGGTGGAGAAGAGTGTCAGGAGTGATTTGTGACAGACAGGATACCAGCATAAGTGAAAGGGAAAGTCTGTAAGACAGTGGTGAGACTAGCTATGTTATATGGGTTGGGGACAGTGGCACTAAAAAAAAAGACAGAAGACAGAGCTAGAGGTGGCAGAGTTAAAGATGTTAAGATTTGCATTGGGTGTGACGAAGATGGACAGGATTAAAAATGAGCACATTAGTGGATCAGCTTAGCTTGGACGGTTTGGAGACAAAGCCAGAGAGGTGAGATTGCATAGGTTTGGACATGTGCAAAGGAGAGCTGCTGGGCATATTAGGAAAAGGATGCTAAGGATAGAGCTGCCAGGCAAGAGGAAAAGAGAAAGGCCTAAGAGGAGGTTTATGGATGTGGCGAGAGAGAGGACATGCAGGCGATGGGTGTGACAGAGCAAGATGCAGAGGACAGGAAGATACGGAAACAGATGATCTGCTGTGGTAACCCCTAACAGTAGTAGCTGAAAGATGAAGAAGAAGTAGTTTATGCAAACCATCCTCAGATTTACGCAATAAAACTGAGGATGGACTCAGTATGTTGAGTTAAAAAGAGTCAAAAGCCATTCAGAAGAAAAAGGAATAATGGAGTTAATAATCATTTGGGGTGACCGTTATCAGTCAATATAGCCCAAATACTAAGTGTTTTATGCTAGTAATGGTGTTACTCATGCACCTAATTTTTCGAGAGAGTTTTGCGGACTGGTGTTGACATAAGTAATTGCACACTGCTCTTAACATTTTGAGATTGTCAAAATACTGCTATTCTTTAAAATCCTCCATATTTGGCCACACAACCTCTCTTATGTCCACAGTGGCAACTTCAGTGATAATTGTACTCAAAGAAATGGCTATGATCTATCATAATCTTTTTCCCTTCCTTGCCATCATGAACTGGCAAATTTGCAGATGTCCTGTGCTAAAAACAATTTTAATAATAATAATAATTCTTTGCATTTTATATAGCGCTTTTCTCACTACTGAAAGCGTTTAGCAATTGCAGGTTAAGGGCCTTGCTCAAGGGCCCAACAGAATAGAGTCCCTATTGGCATTTATTTTAAGTAA
This sequence comes from Polypterus senegalus, assembly GCF_016835505.1. Taxonomy (NCBI): domain Eukaryota; kingdom Metazoa; phylum Chordata; class Cladistia; order Polypteriformes; family Polypteridae; genus Polypterus; species Polypterus senegalus. The sequence goes on from NC_053160.1 coordinate 131,303,391, forward strand.
TGCCACAGCCTGAACGCTGTTCATGGTGGTCTATTAGATCACAGCTCTCTGACAATTTTTTTTTATTAATTTCAGTCACTTGCAATATTATTATTTTTAATTATCAAACAAAAAAATCAGCTGAAAGTCAAAAATCAGAATGGAGTCACTGTTAACTGCATTGTGAACACAGCCAAAGAGTCAGCTGACACGAGTATAAGCTTCACACCCCTTAGATGCAGTCCATATTTGTGCTCATAGATGTCTGATTTAATAACTTTATAAGTACATTAATCAAAATATGCATAATAAAGTTGCATTCTGTGGAAGTTAACTACCATGTTGCCCTTGGTGCTTTACAGTTCACAATCAAAAGTGTTTTAGCAACATGTTTTTTTTCCTTTTATGACTTTTTCCACAAACTGGTCTGCATAATGAGTTTATATTTCCAGTTTGCAAATAGCTTCCACATTTTGATTAATGAGGTACATTTTGATAGAATGTATTTATTCCTCTCATTGTTTATTTCATCAGTTATGTTAAAATGTGGAATCTTAAATGAAAGAAAACTCTTTTAATCTTCAATATGTATAAAGGAGAAAAGTTGTCAAAAAAGATGGAAGCAATTCAAATTATGAGCCTCATAGCTTAAACTAACTTTGGACACTAAAATGGTTTTGGTAAGAATTTGTTAAAATAATTTTTGAATGTTTGTAACAATATCTGTTTTTGTGTTTCCTTTTCACTTTTCTTCATTATTTTGGTGCCATTATGTTGCAAATTTTCAGTTTCATTTTCCATTGGAGCTGCCAATTTGTGTTTCTGGTGGGTTTGAAAATTTTGTGTGTCTGGTCGCTCTGATTTTGTGTTGTTACTACACATTGTAAGAGACAGCGGGCAGCCTAACCCAGCTGGAACACCTCTAATATGGAAGGACAGGGGAAGGCAGCTTTTCTAGGACACTGCCTCCCCCAAAATGGTAGATGTCAGCTGCTGGGTGCCGTGGGTGTCACTAGGAGGAGCTGTCAAACAACCTGGGGACATATTCTTTCCTTATAGCCCGGAAGTACAAAGTAGTCATGGGGACAGGAGCCTCGAGGTACTTCCGGGCTGAAGAAAATACTAGTTTTTTATTAGACCTGGAAATGCCAAGCTAGTCACATGGTCGGAAGGACAGAAGCACTTCCAAGTCAAAGAATATTTAAAGGAATAATGGGAACCCATCAAGCCAAGCATGAGTCAGGAGGAGGTGGACAACGCTTGCTGGGAGGTGTGGAGGAGAGAGAATATTGTGTTTATTGTTAAGTTGTGTGTTTATTGTGGCTGTGGTGCTTTGGAGGCACTGGAAAGAAAGGAAATAATTTAAAAAATATTTTCTTGGTGCTTTTACCATGTGTCCTGCATGTCTGTCTGTTGGGTTTAAGGGGCAACAGCGACACCTAATGTCCACAACATGTAATACATTTACCATGTGAACAGTGGCATAATGGCAGCCACGATATATAAGTTGGCTGGTTGCATTAGACAATTGTTCAAAATTCACTAAAATTTAAAGCAATGTCAAGTTAGATGACTTTTCCACTCTAACTAGCCTGCAACTTGCTCTAACAAAATTAAAATAGTTTAATGTTGTCTTTAGTTGTATAAGCGAGATCTGTGTGCATGACAGCTGTCAACCAATGAATTCTCATCCAGAAGTGCAAAGCATTCAATGTAGCAATGAGGGATAAGGTGTTCAGGTGTTTTTCAACCACACAAAGATAAGATACACTAATCTGTCTGATGCCTCATGTTTTACGTACTGGGACAGAATGGAAAAAAGAAAAAGCAGCTGTTTTTGCTGTTAACCCTTCATACAGAGTTGGCTGTATTAGGCAGCTGTCACTAAAAAACACTAGCATTACTGCGCTGGAAGGACTGGCACTTAGTTTGTAAAGGAGACATGCCTAGCAATTTTCAGTCATGTACACTTTCATGGTCCAGCAATGCGATCAACAATTGCAGGCAGGAAGTCTGTTATTTCCTATGACTAGAAGTTACACAATGTGACATCAGCCTTAGGTGAAGGCTCATGAGAGACTAGTATGTCATAAAAAAACTACTGAAATCTAGTTTGGCTTTGACCTGCAATTTAGCTAGTGTTTTCATTCTCTCAAAATAAATGTTGTAATAGACCTTTGCTTTGAGCAATGTAATCACTATACTTTTTCCAGTCTTCTTTGGGGTGGGAGCAGCAGTTTTTAAGGCCTCACAAATATTGGACATTTTTTTGCTTTGGATAAAAGATCGTTTAATATCACAACATCTAAGATGTTTTATTACATGGGTTACATTACTTGTATCCGATGATCAAATTATGAAATAAATATGCATTACATTATAAAGATTTCCTTCATTTACTTCAAGTACTTCTAACATAGGATCAGGGCATGTCTTTAATCTGGAAAGAGATAATGGACAGACATTCATGTTGAGTTTGCTATTCTATATATGACATGTACTGGACCTACAAAGACAACATGATATACAGCCAAGATCTTTACAGATTCAATGTCACTAAAAGAATTTGGATTAACTAGGTCCTAAAATGCAAACATGACAGCTAAATAATAAGAAAAGTACTAACAGGTTTGTTACAAGAAAGCAAATAAGCAGGAGAAAAACATATCACTTATAAGACTGAGCTCCTTATGGGATTCTGTTGCTTTAGTTACAGCATTCAGTATATAAGAGTAAAAAAAGAAAGTCATCCAAGACATACTGTATATAAAGCATCCTGTTATTTAAACTGTTGTTAAATGAGCATAATGTCCGTAAGGGTCTAGAAATGCTGGGTAATAGTATTCATGCTGCTTATCTTTATAAATGCACACACACACCAGCAAATCTCATTAACTATGTGTTACATATATAAAGGAAAGCACCTGAATAATTTATGTTATGACTGCCAGAAACAAAAGACCAACTCAATAGTTTGCATGTGATACTAAATGCATCTACCCATTTATTTCTCTAATGTAAATAACCACTCAATTAAAAGATGTATTTTTGGCTCTAAATTAAAAATAATAACAGATGCTGTACACTTTTGGATATAATTTCCAAAACTTGTAACACAATGCAGTGTAAAAATTGAAACCTCAACAAAATTATTGAAAATGCTAAACAAGTAGATAAAAAGGAATTTTTAGAACATAGAACAATAAAATTAAAAAGTGAAGTTAGTCAAGAAACAAGGGAAAGTTTGCAGCAATTATGAATTATGCTAACCCTTTTAAGAAGGCTCTGGGGAGTATATCCCTAAAGAATAGAAGCCTTTCATTAATTGAAGCGAATGCACTAGTAATACAGAGCTGGAAGGCACATGCATGTTTTATTTTTATTCAGTTTTTAAAATGAAAGAAAATATATAATTCTCATAAGGATAGTGTAGTCAAAATGTACCCAAATTTACTTAAAGAAATGATACAACATACACCGCTCTAATGCTAGAATAAAACGTTTATAAAAGTAAGGTATGACCAGCTTATCTTTAAGGTCAAGTAGTTTAAGCATAAACTAAAATGATTTAGCTCTTGGTTTTGATTTACTACTGGTATTGAAACAGCCCAGACACAGCTCGGTTTATTCTCTCAATTCTCAACAGAACAAATTTTCTTGGATAATAATTGCAGGAATCATCCTGTGGATGGAAATTCACAGAAATGCTTCGAATCAGACAACTAAATGGCAGGGCATTGATGTTCACAATTATTTTCTTTAGAAAATTGAATAAAATTATTCTTAACATTTAAAAAAAATCTTAAATAAAGCCAAGGTAAAACAGTACTTTTCCCACTTAACCCAATATGACATAAAAAAAAAAACCACGTACCACTAAAATAAACAAATGAACATGTTTTCCATCCATCCATTTTCTAACCCACTGAATCCGAACACAGGGTCACGGGGGTCTGCTGGAGCCAATCCCAGCCAACACAGGGCACAAGGCAGGGACCAATCCTGGGTAGGTTGCCAACCCACCGCAGGACACACACAAACACACCCACACACCAGGGCCAATTTAGAATCGCCAATCCACCTAACCTGAAAGTCTTTGGATTGTGGGAGGAAACCAGAGCGCCCAGAAGAAACCCACGCAGACACGGGGAAAACATGCAAACTCGGGTCTCCTAACTGCGAGGCAGCAGCGCTACCACTGCACCACCGTGCCACCCTGAACATGTTTTGGTAAAAATAAAAAATCTGTATTATTAAGAAACAAGTACAGTTAAGATAGAAGATTGACATTTACGTTATAACAATTGCCATTTGGTAGTTAGCCCTGCTCTCTAACAGATCAATTGTACAGGGTGTAAATTCTGTCTCAGGAACTATGTGTGTGGAGTTTATATGTTCCTTCCATTTCTGTGTAGGTTCCTTCCAGTTTTTCCAATCCTTATTCCGACAGGCATTTGAATTAGGCTAACTGAAGTCTAGTCTAGTATAAGTATGGGTCAATGTGTGACTGTATCCTATGTCAGACTATGGCCGGGTTTATACTTCACAACTACGTGACGCATGCGCCTGCAGATGCTACTGCTACACAAGCAGTGAACTGTTTATACTTGCGTGCGTACTTTACGTAAATCTGAAGGATTCCACTAGGTGGCAGAGCCAGATGTCATCACGGTGAGAAAAAATATTCTGCCTCACTGTGCTGTGAATTGCCTGAAACATCCATTAAATTCCTAGGACACCTAAGCAACAATATCTCTGAAAAGAATGGGTGTTTAATGATTACATCCATCAATCCAGGGGTGTGCCCATTTCAGCTAGCATCAGACACGAGGCAGAAACAATCCCTGGACGGGGTCAACTCATTGCAAGGTGAATACAAGCACACACGTACACTGACATCATTTTAGTATCACCAAATCCCCAAACCTGCATGTCCTTGAAACGAAACTGGAGTACACTATTGAAACACATCAGGAAATCATGCAAACTCCAGGCAGGGAACACCAGGGACGTGACTCTCGGCGAGGCAGCAGCACTACCACTCTGCCACTTTGCCGCCCCCACATGTGTATTTATTAATAGTATTAATTATTCAAATGAAGTTTAACGATTTATCTGTAAAAAGTAGTATACATGCTTTAACACATTTCATCATGAAAGTGATATCAAGTATAAACCTATGGATTCTAAGCATGCAGAGAACTGGAATATCATAAATTTGATCTGTTCTGTGTGGCAATTGCTGCCTGCAGCTGCTGTCAGTGCAGGAGGAAGTCCCAGAAGCACATAGCAATAAACAACTGGGTCAGTAGGATGATGTTTATGACATTCTACTTTTTTGACAAAATTAACTTTGAGATTAAAGTTGAAATTTACACTTTATTCACAAAATAGAGCTTTTTTTTCTTCACTGAGTCCGTAATTTTTTTTTCTCTGTGGCTCAAATATGCTTCTGTACATTCTGATGTTGTTGCAAAGGTGCAAAAAAGTAAGAGCTTTAAAATGTATCTTGTCATTAGGATGGGAAATATGTGATGCCTATATTGCCTATGCATGACATAGATGAAGAAAAGCACCACAAATACATTTGTATGTCAGCATTGTTTCACCACATTGAACAATTCATCAAACATTGAAGCACGCACAATGATCCTGTAGGATCTGCAAAGCAAGTTGCTGTCACATGTTGATAGTAAACAGAGACTCTAATATTACGTTCCAATTTGAACACAGTGTGCCCCACTATTTTTGGATGGTACTGCAATTTGCACAAGCTTCCCATTAATTTCTGAGGACGTACTCAGAGGATGCGTCAAATGAACGCTAGGAATGCATGGCAGCGATGATACTTGGGCATACACATTCTGAGCATAAAGTATCGGTTCTTGCCTTGATTCCAGTGATATTGTTTGTAGCCCCAGTCTACCTTTTATCTAAAGCGTAGAATTGGATAATGGATAATTGAAAAAAATGTACTTTGTTTTAAAAGCAAGGATAACAAAATTCTGAAAATTTTGGACTATTCAGTACACTGCATTGAGAATGATACATGTCTGCATAATTCTGTTGTGTTGTTTATCACCCATATTTATTTAATGAAGTCGCTATTGTCATTATTCAGTGGGAGCCACCGCCAAAGGTGTGCATGGCAGAAAACAAGCCTGGACTCTTTGCTTATTTTCACCTATTTATATATACTGCATGTGTTCTGTACATACAATATTTCGTATATCTATATTTATTAATATCATTTATCTGTACTTACTCATCGGTACTCGTATCTATATTCTCTTCCTTGTATGTGCTACTACCTGTAAATTCAAATGTCATATATATATATATATATATATATATATATATATATATATATATATATATATATATATATATATATATATATATATATATATATATATATTCTCATCTTTATGCTGCCTTATTGCACCTTACTGTCTATTGCACTTTAATGTACTGTTTGCAACAACTGTCAACTGCACCTTACTCTACTATTTGCCCTTTCTGATTAGATTCTAAACTGCATTTTGTTGTACTTATATAATGACAATAAAGTTGAATCTAATCTAAATCAAAGAGCAGCCTCACTTATACACAACATAACAGCTGCAGTTGAATTAACATGCATGTTTTCAAGAAGTGAAGGGAAAATAGTGAATCAGATTACCCAGAAGAAAATGACAACCCCAGAGGGAATGTACATAAGTCCACATAGACTTTGATTCCTCCTGATAGTTATGAGGTGGCTTCACTATCTAATTAGGTAACAAACTTTGAAAATGAAAATGTAATTTTCATTGAAACACTTTTAAAAGAAAAGTAAATAGTACACTGTCTTTATATAGCAGGAGTATATTCAACCACAATCAGATCAAAGTCAATCAGATTACAAAAAATGACGTTTGCGTGTCTTTCCCTTAGCTTTATTCAGTATTTCACTGACAAATGGCTTTTTCAAAGAGCAAGGTCATATCATAAAAAGTTGACATTTCTATCTGATCCAAGAAGGGCAAATGGGAGAGTGATTAAAACTACAAAATAGATTTGATTCTTCACCATCCATTGATGGCGTACAATGTGAAAGATATAAAGCCCATTTTCATTGTTGATCCTACCCTAATCCAAGACCTGTTTTTGTTATTTTGTGCCTTATGCTTAGAAATAAGAAGCAGCACATTACAAATGCAGAGGATAGTTAGAAGCTAGGGATATTTCGTGTATATATGCTCATAAATGCCTTGCCATCTTTTAAGAACTAAATGAGTGAGATATTGGGCCAAATTGGCTGTTAGGTAACTAAATACAGTAACAATGAAAGACTGAATAAGCTTGTCTCGTTTTTAACTTTTACATGCTTTTAAGGCTGCTAAAACTTAATGCTGAAAGAAATTGTTTCATTGATCTACGAGTGTTATAAAAATTTGCAGCTATGATATATAGTATGCAAATGCATCATTTAACATTGAAATAATGACTCCCATGCTAGTAAAATGAATTGGGTATATTACAATATATTGTTCTGGCAATGAAAATAATGACGGTAGCTCTAACCGCAGTTGAATAAACAAGACTTTTAACAGCTCATGTTTCTTTATGACTTGCTTTCTATACTATGCATTCCATTAGCAGCAAGTTTGTGGCAGTTCAGTTTTACTATAAAAAGTACTGCAGATTTTGAAATTGCAAAATACATACCACAAAGCAGCAAGTGGGGCTGTTCCACCTATTAGGTAAAATTATGCAGCTTCAAGCCTATGGAGGCATAAAACTTTAAATATATATATTTTTTTTAACTCGTAAATACAAACAAAAAATTTATTGTTCAAAACATATCAGTAAATAGTGCAAAGCTCTGTAAAGTCTAGTTGGAGGGCTGTTAAATTCACTAGTCAGCATTTTCAGAGCCTACATTGATAAGCAAAAAGAGATCTACCTGAAGACACACAGTGGCGGATTAACATTTCTAATGTCACAGTAAGAGCCAATAATTTGAAATCCAATATTCAGAGTATATATTTTAGCCTGTATTTTTTACTTTGGCAGATGAGAACAGCATAGAAGCAATCCAACAATAGGCATGAACAGACCATTCAACCAAGTAAGTGCCCTTTAGGCCATGTTTATCTCACTTATCTAAGAGTACTAGCAGTACCCAAGTTGTACCCAAGATGAAACTGTGTACTTTTGAGGATAATTAGAAGTAAAATACTGTGACAGCCTCAGCTTCAAGCACACTATCACATGTGTAGTAATGCCAGGACATATTAGTGCTAGAAACTAATCTAAAGTGTGCATTATTGGTTAATGAACAGTAGTGTTGATTGTTAAAATTTTGTTTTTTGCAGCAAATACGCTGTGTTCGGTTGTTACCCTATTCACTGAGTCTTTGCGTGGAAATTTTCCTTGGGCTGACTTAGGTGAACCTTTTTTCATAGCACCCCATGATGCTTTGCAAGGCTAGCGTGACATTACAGAGCTGAAGCAGACATGTGCAGAACTTTCATACAAGTTTATTACAAGATCATTGCCTGTTATTCATTTATTAGCATAATAACCCATGTGTGTTAAGAAATAAAAAACTTGCAGTATTTTCATTTGAGGGGTACATTAACTTAGTGTTTCTGAGCTATTGGGCTGCAACCTGGGTTGCTGCCAGTGGGTCACGGGTTGCCATTGTTGGTTTATGAGAAGTGTGCTAGACAGTGCTCTTATTATTTGCATGCATAATTAGCCATGTGTCCAGTGACTATTTCAAAACAAGCCTTAAAGAATCCCCTTCCCCATCTTGTGTCAGAATGAACAATAACAATAAGTAATAATAAAAGATTTTTTCCAAATGTTTGATAAAAGAAAAAACTGGCAAGAATCTCTACAGATATATGGGAAGCTGCACCAAGTGCCGCAACTTCAAATAATGAAATGAGTGAGGCCCACACCACGCTTCGTGCCATGGCCACTGTGTGCCGCATGATTGGCACTCTGTAAGTGCAATGATCTATGTTTTATGTACTTATTGCTAGTTTGTGGTTGTTTGTTGTATTTTCTTTGTGGTAACATTCCATCTGTATCTTTTGTTGTTTGAGGTAGGTGGCACAGTGGTTAGCACTGCTTCTTCACAGGTCAGATCACATTTTCGCCACAATAATTAGTGCAGCATAGCTGGCAGATACTTTTCTACTCCCCATGAAGACTTAAAAGACCACTGCACCACTCAGTAAATAAAGCATTGTCTCAGGCAGAAGTTAAAAATGTTAAATGCAGTATCTAAAGGTTTTTTTAATAAAATCATTTGGCTTATTTCAGTCACTGGGTGTCTGAAAGGTAAATGAATCACCTTGACCTGGACAGCTAAACAAAGAGTTAACTTTTTAAATTTAAAATATCAGTTATCCTATTCTAGAATTTACTTTGAATGAGAGAAGAAAGTCAAGATTGCTAAGGTACAAATGTGGCTGTTAGAAGCAGACCTATAAATTGGATTCAGTCCAACACATTTTACCTACAATACAATACAGTGATCCCTCGCTATATCGCGCTTCGACTTTCGCGGCTTCACTCCATCGCGGATTTTAAATGTAAGCATATCTAAATATATATCACAGATTTTTCGCTGGTTCGCGGATTTCTGTGGACAATGGGTCTTTTAATTTATGCTACATGCTTCCTCAGTTGGTTTGCCCAGTTGATTTCATACAAGGGACGCTATTGGCAGATGGCTGAGAAGCTACCCAATCAAAGCATGTATTACATATTAAATAAAACTCCTCAATGATATACGATTTGCTTCCCGCACGGTGCTTGATTGTTGACCCCTACTCTCTTTTCTGTTTCTTTTTCCGGTTTCTTTGTGGTGGTGGCCTGCGCCACCTCCACCTACTCAAAGCTTCATGATGCTCCAACAATGATGGACGGATTAAAAGGAAGAAGTCTACGTGACCATCATCATCATCAAGCCCTTCCGTGAGAACCCTAAATCCAAAGAGGACTGTTTCATTTATGTTAGGTAGAATGCCCAGAGGGGACTGGGCGGTATCATGGTCTGGAATCCCTACAGATTTTATTTTTCTCCAGCCGCCTGGAGTTTTTGTTTTTCTGTCCCCCCTGGCCATTGAACCTTACTCTTATTCGATGTTAATGTTGATTTATTTTTTTATAATTATGTCTTTCATTTTTCTATTCTTTAATATGTAAAGCACTTTGAGCTACTGTTTGTATGAAAATGTGCTATATAAATAAATGTTGTTGTTGTTGTTGTTGTTTGCTTTTCTCTGTCTCTCTCACTCTCTCTGCTTGACGGAGGGGTGTGAGCAGAGGGGCTGTTTGCACAGAAGCTGTTTGCCTAGAGGATACGGACGCTCCTCTAAAAAATGCTGCTTTATCGCTGTGCTCCAGCATACTTAAAAGCCCAAAAGCACGTATTGATTTTTTGATTGTTTGCTTTTCTGTCGCGCGCGCTCTCTCTCTCTGACATTCTCTGCTCCTGACACACATTCTTTAAAGAGAAAGATATGTTTGCATTCTTTTAATTGTGAGAAAGAACTGTCATCTCTGTCTTGTCATGGAGAACTTTTAACTAAAGGGTGTTATTTGATGTCTAGAGGGCTCTAATAATGTTAACAGTGTGGGAGAGTTTATAAGGGCTTAAATATATATAAAAATAACCATACAAACATATGCTTTCTACTTCGTGGATTTTCTGGAACGCAACCCCCACGATCGAGGAGGGATTACTGTAATATGAAGTATAGTCATAAATAAACAAATAAAACCACTTTGATTAAAATAATATTTCAAACTTGTCACAATCTTTTGAAATGATAGATGGAGTACTTTACATAATTACAGTAAGCAAAATACTTTAATTTGGCTTTAAAATAGATTGCTATTCAATTTATGTTGAGCCCTTGGAACAGAAAATCAGTCCTTAAGATAGCAGTCACTGGCACAAACAGTACTTTGCAAAAAATTTAAATTGCTGGTATGAACTGGAAACAAAGTCTACAGGTAAGAAACAAGGAGAATAAACATTTTTGGGATTTTGCATAGGTCTGTGTTAAGGCTATTTGTTCTTTAATTTAAATTGAAGGTATATAGATTCTTATAGTTTGCGCAAAATCATTCTCCGACACAGTATGAAAGTTGCAGGGATAGCAAATATATCTGGAGCAGAGATAAACCTGGATAAATTTTGAAATACTTCAAATACATGGATATTGTATTTTATCTTGGACAACTCCAGATTGCTACATGTAGGTAAATGCAACATTAATTGAAAACAAGAAGCGTAACTATGACCTTTAAGAATGAAATTCTATAATGTATTTATGTTAGGCTTATGTTGAAGCACAATTCTCGCTTCAAGGCAAATGGGTCAATACAGTGAAATTATGTTTGTAAAACTATATTTGGAATACAGTGAGCAGTTTACAAGTACAACCTGAAAATGAGAGCAGCAGCTTTAGAAAATGTGCAGATTAGCATAACTAAGTTTACCCCGGTCTTAAGGGCATATCTCACTCTGGCAAGCAAAGAGAACTATATTTTATGGACCTTAAAAAGAAAATGCTATGTGGTGACCTAATAGAAGTGTTCAGAATTATGTTAAGCAATCTGGATTTTTCTTGCTAAACAGTGAATTGGCATGGACTCCAAAATACTCCTTAATTTTTACCGAGTTGTATCATGACCTGTTTATAGACGCTGTAATGCTCTGAACCACTAAGCCCTACAGAGGGTGGTCAAATCAGAAACTAAGCTGCTATCTACCCAGGACCTCTACAGACAGCAAAGCAGGAGGAAGACACAGTAGATCCCCAGCCATTCCAGCCATAGATTCTTCATACTCCCACCATCTGGCAGCGGGTACAGGTGCATCCAGATCCACACCAGCAGGTTCAGGGACAGTTTCTACCCGCAAGCTATTAGGCTTCTGAAATGCTGAATACTGATCACTTTGACAATAACAGTTATTTTAAAAGTACTAGTCACTTTGAGACTTATCTTTTGTACATAAGCTGTAGAGTACATATATTTGCATTATATTCCCTTGCTCTACCGACATTTAATATTTTACTATTTACCTTTCTATTTTATTCTTACTTTTGCTATTTTTTATTAATGTTAAGTCTTTTATTGTATAATCTGAGAGGGCCCCTGAGTCCAAGAATTTTATTACTGGTAAAATGATGTTCCATTGTTGTATATGACAATAAGCTTGAAATATAATGAATTGCAAAAAGCACTTCTTTGCAGAAAGCTTAGAAGTAGAACAATTGAGTCTTAGACTACTTGTGGATAACTAGAAGCCCTTCTGAAGGCTGCTATATTAAATATTGCATGGATACAAAAGTAGGAGGAGGCCAATTTATTAGATATGCGATTCAGTTGTATTCATGTTGCCATTATAATTCAGAATAAAATAATTCTATGGTTATGGTGCTTTTTTATTTTTAGACAGACTATTCAGAGTATTTCTTGAGTTCTGCTCTTTTTTACTGCATGGCAACAGGTTGAGTTTCAGGCTAAGTTTCTGAAGAAGCAGAGTTTACTTATTCACAGTTTGCGTATTAGTTTACTTGTACATTGCAAAGACAAACTCTGCTTGAAAGTTTACTGTTAACTATCACACATTGTTCATGCCAGTTTCAGTAGAAGGCAAGGACTTGAATTATATAAGTTTTTTTTTGTTTGCCTTGTATCCATTGTTCATGAATTGCTTCTAACTCTCCACAGCAGAGGTCCAGTTATAGTATCATTTTTACTTTTAATTGTCCTTTGCACTTTTACTTTCTTTTTATTTGACGGTATGCTTAGTAGTTTTTTAAGTGGTCTGAACATTTTTCTTGTTGTCTCTTTCTGTCACTTTTCTTTTACAGATTAAGGCTGTTGGATTGGTTTTGTACGTAGTTAGAGCCAGTGGCAAGCTACTAAAACTAGTCATTCTGCTCAGTTAGACTCATTGTGTAATGATGGGGCAGGTTCAGTCGCTCTTTAGTCAAGGGACCCTTTTCATATTAAATTACTCTGGGTTGCCTGTGTGGAATGAATAATTCATCCATATTTATGTACATATTAAAGTTAACAGTAATGTAAGAGCAAATCTTAGAAAGTTAAAGCTTTGAGTTAAACTCATATTAGTGTTTGCTTAATCTGAATAGAATTTAAATTTCTTCCATAGTTATAGACAATGGTATAGTCTTTTCCTTCTATAAATTAGTAAGAGATATAACGTCCTTGCTATAACTGAGATACAGTGTGTTAATTGTTTCAGTTGTTGTTTAGAACAGGTCCCAGTAAACAAGACTTAAAAGACCCATTTCCAATTTAGAAATGAGATAGGCATACAGTTTTCTGACCGACGTTTTGAAATGGTTCAGAAGCGTTTTTGAAGTGATTTGTAATGATTCAAAATGTAACAAGATTTAAGCTTTGAACAGAACTTTTCTTAACAAGAACTTTACTTTTTTTTGCTATTTAAATTTTTTCTTTTTTGTGTGAACTGTTTTACTTTGAATTTTAACTGAAACTTTTAAAAATGAAGATATTTTGTCTGTGGTATCATTTCTGCGTGTCAGGCTTTTGTTGAATCCCATTTTTTAAGTCAGAGCTGCTGAACTTTGGTAACTTTGGAAAAATGCAGCTACAAGTAAAGTTCCCCTAGCTGAAATAAATGTTTTTGTGTGTAGGGCATTCTAGTTATACATGTTAATATAAGTTGTAATGTACACCATTGACTGTGTATGTATTATTACTATTTTTGGATCAATCAGATGCTTCTCATAAAAATTGCCCAAGATAAGAAATTAAATTACAAATGTCAAACATTAACAAATCCCAAAACAATAGACAAATCCAGTTTCAGCCAGACTTTAATATAAAGTATGAGGAACCAGGTACGATCCATGCAACATGAGAAAGAATGTAACATTCTTCACATCAAAACTTTTAATATGTTGAAACAAACCTTTTACAATATAAAGAAGGCTTAATTATTAATAAAGATCAGTTGCTACACAGGAATAATTATATAAGTGTGATATTGATTGTGCTACTGTCCCAGTTGGAGAGAACTTAAATCTCTCACTTAAATAACCAAATCACCTATATGAAACATGTACAGTAAAATTCAACCTTAAAATGAAGTAAAAAAATCAAGTTTACATTAAAAGTTTAAAGTTTATTTACAGACACATCTTCCAGTAACATACTGCATGTTCAAATGCCCCTTTTTATATACACCTACAGTACCTAAGTGGGACACTCTTTTGCCTCCAGAACAGCTTGAATACATGGTTTCAACAAGGCATTGGACCATTTCTTATGGATTATGGTCCAAGCTGACTAAATAATATTATCAGGTTTTTTCTGCCACACATTAATGTTTTGATCCTCCAGTTCTACCTCATTCAAAATTACATTGATATCTTTGAACTGTACATTCCATTGGATTAAACTGAAGTCACTGTTATGTTTAAAGAACCATCTTTAGATGTTGGGTGCTTTGTGAAATGGCATATTATCCTGCTGGAACTATACCTTTGAAAAAAGCTAGATTGTAATCATCGTGGGGTGAACATGATGTACAATAATGCTTATATACAATTTGGAAATCAAATGAAGCATTCCCTTGCCATTAACCTCTCACCACCAGCCTGTACTTTCAACACAAAGTAGGATAGATCTATACATTCATGCTGTTTATGCCAAACTCTGAACCACCATTTGCATCTTCCAGTATAAATCAAGTTTTTTCAGACCAGGCGACATTTTAATCTGTCCAGGTTTTTTGATCATGTGCTTACTGTAGCCTCATCTTCAAAAGGCAAATTTGCCATCAATAAAACAGTCTCATCAGGTCCCTTTAGATAGTTTGACATCACGTAGTGGACCTCCTGCCTCTCCATAAACCTTATTTATTGTATTTCTTGAAGAATATGACCTGCAATTTACATAGGCTAAATGGGGAGACAGCTTGAAAATTGTTTCATTGTATATTCCAGAGCCTTCAGGGACTAAGACTCTCCAAATTTATTTCGCTTGTCCTAGCCACACTTATTCATCTGTTTGCGTTGTCAAAAAAAGTGCAATATAAGGAATTGAATTTATTCTTTAATGCAGCTCACGTAACTGAAAAACTGGCTAATCTTTTAACCCCCTCATTTATTTTTCCTCAGATGACTGCTTTTCTTACTTACTTTTGCCTTCCATCTTTTGCCTGTCTTGCTTTGCCTCCCCTTCCTTAACCCGTCTCTTCTGTTTACCTTCTCTGCCTATTGCACTTCAGTCACACACCTGATGAAAACGCAACAACTGAAACATTGTTCACTTATCCATTTTGTTTTATCACATTCTGATGCTGCTCATCTGTAACTCTATTCTAAGATCTTTATCAGTACTGCATAAGATCAATGTTTCAAACTTCACTGATTACATAATCAAGAAATGAGCCAGAACAAAAAGAGTGGTCAAGAAACCAAGTTTCACATTTTTGATTTAAGATTACCATCATTCTTATTCCACAACATTTTGCTATTGTAAGTTTTCCAATTGACAGCAAGATTAATGTATTTCTGGATTTATACTCCACAAAAGGTAATAAAGATGACATTTGTGAAAGTGATATTTCTCTCTCCATAAATTAGCACCTACCTTTTTAGATCTAGTAATGTCATATCAATTCCCAAAGTTAAACCATACATTATGAGTCAAGTTGATAAATAATTTAAAAATGATAGGAACACATAGTTAAACTGACAATAATGAACTCTTCCTTTGCAATACATAAAATGAAAGGGAGTGAATCAAAAGTCACAGGTTACTTTTACAGACAGATTAAGAAATATATATAAATTAATATATATATTAATCAGAAATCCCAATCTTAGCAGTGTAGGATGTACTAGTGCAATCTTTTGCATGGTGAACAAACTAATGAATTTCTTTTCGACAGGAAACACTTTAAATTGTAGATGTACTCTTGCATCTTGTAAAGAAGTTACTTGCAGATTGAAGAATAAAGTGTTATAATATTTAAGTATTCTTTTCTGGAATCTAGTAAAATTTACTTTAACACAAGAATCTGTACAATCCCCAAAAAACGTCTGCAGTGAGTAACAGACTTTAAGTTTGTGGTTTAGCTAACAACTACTCGCTTATAGTGAATTTTTCCCTGGTCTTGTTAAATAAATTTAATTACATCCAATTAGAGTGAACTTGAAAAAAACACAAGTAATATTTCTCTAAATTAGTATGATACAGATTTTCAAAACCATTTTACAGTGTATACTGCAGCTTAATAGCATTAAACAATTCATCTGCTCTATTTTATCCCTTGTGCTTCAAAGCTAATATTACTCTTACACTGGTTTTGACACCCTCCTAACACTCCTGAGTCAAAAGAATAAGACTTGAACAGATTTTTCACACAGTTTGTTTTATTTAATTTAGAAAATAATGATTTGCACACTTTAGAATAATTCAAAAGGACTGTTTCACCTATTTCAAGGCTTCAAGTATCTTTAATCTAAATATTCCTCTAGTAAACTTCTTGGATTTGAATGTCACATTAGAAATGTGAATAAAGTTTAAACTCTCTAAATGGCCATCACTTAAGATTTGCTTGCAGGTTATTAGACAACTTGTCTATACCGAGAGCTCTTGAAAGCAAAGCTGATTGCATTGTTAAGCTGAGCTACTTGAAAATTTGCTTTAAACACTGTGGTTAAATTTGTCCAATACCCACTGGAATGGCTCAAAGACACATTAGTACATCCAGTATGGAATTAATGTAATACAGCTCAGGGTCACAAAGAGTCAAACCATGACAATCAAATGCATCAATACAAATTGGTATTAAAAGGCCTACAATTTCAAGAAAATGATCCCCACACAATCACCAGCATGTACTGTTGACACAAGCAAGGATACATCCATATATTTATGCTTTTTATGTCAAATTCTGTCTGCAAGTCAACGCAAAAATTGAGACATGCCATACTAGACAACATTTTCAATTGTTCAGGTTTGATGATGACATTCACATCGTAGTCTGACCTTCCAAAGTATATCATAATAACTTATTCTAAGCTGGTCCCTCCAGATAGTTGACATCACATAGTGAGCCAATCTAAAAACTTTATTTATTGCATATTTTTTAAAGAACATGACCTATTCTGTGCCTACAATAGGTCGGATATGGAGACAAATTGGAAATTGTTTTGCTGCTGTCAGCATCTGGGATTCTTCAAGCCTATTTCATTTCTCTTTATCAGAGCCGTACTGATCTGTCCGTTTGCGCTGTCAAAGGAAAAGTATAAGAGCTTAAAATTCTCTTAGCTGGCAAGCAGAGGCAGAGCTTAAAATATGAGGAGTAATATGACTTTCTGATGTCTTTATAGCCATGAAGTCCCAACCCTGCTAGATGAAGGAGATTAACCTTTGACTGCAATCTGCCTATGGCTGCAGCAAAACACCTCTCCCACCCTAAAAGAACAGTAGGCAGCCCAGGCGTTCTTGGTAAAGACACAAAAGTGACTGCCAGCAATCTGGTTTTGAGTTTTTCTTGTGATAAAATCCCAATACCTGGTTGGTTTTCACAATCCTGCCAGTTAGTTCTTTGCAACATTTCCCACATCATCCATATGTCTGTTTTTCAAACTTGCTTATTCAGTGTCAGGGGGTGCTAATATCTGTCCCGGCCTAAACAATCACAAGAGTGAGAAGAAGCTCCTACAATTTACAAGTCACACAGATTATACCCATTCATCATAGACAGGTTTACAAAGGCCAATTAACTCAAGAATCCCATCTTTGGGGTTCAGTAGCAAATCAGACCAACCAGAGAAAACCTATAGTGGCAATTCCATGGTTCTAACTGTACAGCTGTATGGTAAAAAGTATTTTAACAGTTACACTGTGATGCCCACTATAAACGTATTTAAATAAAAATTCTTCAGGCAAACTTAAAACTGAAATGGTAGGCTGGCTTAGGGTGACCTTTTTAAATTTCCAAAAAGGAGGACATTGAATACTTAAAAGAAGTAGTCTATTTATTATGGACTGTCAGGTTTGCATGTTTATTTATTAATTTGTTTGTCTTTCTTTCCTTGTACTTGCTATCTCCAGGTGTTTACTGTTGACTAGTAATTGTTTGTACATGGCCGGGCACTCTTCCAAGAAGTTGTTATAGAATTGGAGCTTTGCTTTTACAGATTCCACTTGTAAATGGTTTCTCTCATTTTTCCAAGCTGAAAAAATGTGTACTGTGTGAGCATTGCTGCTTGGAATGGAGAAGATATAAGCACTCAGTTTGTTCTGGTTTGTGACAAGGAACTCTGATTTACTGAACAGCTTGATATAAAGTTTCTTGCTATGGCTAGCTACGATCAGAAAAATGCATCATCTTGCATTATGAGAACAGAGCATGTGGAACATGTTATTAGCATACTGTACTCCAGCAATGATGTGACAAAGGCACAGTGAGCTATAATTTTACACTTGGAAGGGATTGGGGGTTACGGAAACTGCAATCCCTTGATAAGCTTTTTGAAAAGGCTGCCAGAGGTACTGTGAACATAGGAAGTACTTTTATATTGAAGCAAAGTATAACAGGAAGTTCATCATCTTGAGGAGGACAGAGAGAAACTAAAGAAGAAAAAGAAGAATCTACTGGGAAGCAGGGGATCTTCCATCTTGGGAAACAGACCTTAAGGAAGGTCCTCCCTGCGTGGAGTTTGCATGTTCTCTCCGTGTCTGCGTGGGTTTCCTCCGGGCGCTCCGGTTTCCTCCCACAATCCAAAGACATGCAGGTTAGGTGGATTGGCGATTCTAAATTGGCCCTAGTGTGTGCCTGGTGTGTATGTGTGTGTGTCCTGCGGTTGGTTGGCACCCTGCCCAGGATTGGTTCCTGCCTTGTGCCCTGTGTTGGCTGGGATTGGCTCCAGCAGACCCCCGTGACCCTGTATTCGGATTCAGCGGGTTAGAAAATGGATGGATGGATGGATTTTTTCTTCTGCATATATAGTATAATATATACTGTATATATGTATATACTGTATATGCATTTATATATATAGTATATAATACATATACTGTACAAAGGGGTTACTCCATGCTCACTACGCTCGCATGTGCTACATGCTAGCTATTTTGCATCTCTGCTGTTGTGAAGAGGGGGGCTGAACGCACCCCAAGGAGACAAGGTCACTGATCCGAAACCGTTTTATTTTTACCTCCTCTTTGCTCGATCAACTGCTGGCTGGGATGTTGTGGGACGTGAGTTCTTGATATTTTAGTTTATAATTTAAAAATGGAATAAGAATCTGAAAATCTAACAACATCACATTAAAGTTGAAAAAATTCTGAAAAGAATGATACCAAACATACATATGTAGGTTTTAAAATAAGAGTGACAAAAAAGTGACATAAAAATGTCACATAAAATTGTTGCACAAAATCGCTGCACTTTTAGGCTTCGGATTTTATATATATATAGAGTAGATATGTATATATTCTAGTAACTGTAATTGCTTATGAGTTAAATCTAAAGTCAAAATACATTTGGGTTTTTGTTACATTGTAAATTAAAGGGGTACAGTTTTTTTGTAGCATTCCAGACTTCGACCCTGCTGTTAGAATAGCTCAGCTTTGTGATAATTGATTGTTGCAATGACACGGGGTGACTGGTAGCATCGCCGTGATCTCTATGGACAAGTGTGCTTACCTCTGGTTCAGCTGTAGTTACCGCATATAGACAGACGTGTCAACTGTAGCACTGTGGCAGCTTCAGATCACTGCAAAGGGTTTGATCCATGCAAGAAAAAAAAGTCAACCACTGTCTGTAGCTCACTGACACATTTTGGCTTTGTCTGTTCTGAGCAGCGTCCACTAATCTGTATAACATATTATGTCTTGGAATGTTTATGGCTGAGTCAAAGAGCACAAATGCTACAACATTTCCCACATGCAATGCAAATTACATACTCACTAACACTGGCATTCATTTCACTCTCTCACTCAGTTAACTCTGTATGCCGTACTCAGTTCCCAGAATCCTGCCAAATCCTAAAAGGGAGTACAAATCAACATCCCGTTCCAGGTGGTGCTGGATGGAGGATAGAATGCTCAAAAGCCATACTGTCCATCCCAAAGTCAGATGTCTGCCCAACCTAAGCTGGCTATACTACAGGTTCGGAACATATTAAATAACCATTTCTCTAAATTATGTAAATAAATTATATGAGCTAAACCCAATTAATAATTTAGTATGTTATATATGTTGTATATTTTTGTTTTATTATGTAGAATCATCAACTATTTTTCTAAAGTACGATTTTCAGTTTAATTATAAATTATTTCATTTATTGAAACAGAATTATGCCAATATCTAATTATAGAAGGATTCAGTAAAAATGTAGAATGGCAAATTTTACATTACAGCACAAACAGTGGTG
The DNA here is from genome assembly GCF_016835505.1 of Polypterus senegalus. Taxonomy (NCBI): domain Eukaryota; kingdom Metazoa; phylum Chordata; class Cladistia; order Polypteriformes; family Polypteridae; genus Polypterus; species Polypterus senegalus. The sequence goes on from NC_053160.1 coordinate 131,323,835, forward strand.
GTTGTGCTTGTTGGAAGGTTGCCAGTTCAAATCCTGTTACTGCCAGAAGGGATCATACTTCGTTGTGTCCTTGAGCAAGGTCCTTAACCTGAAAATTACTCCAGCGTTGATGTACAGTGGCCGATGCTGTGCTCTGACCCCCAAAGGTCATGCGAAAAGACAATTTTCCCTCAAGGATTAATACACTATACAGTTTGAACCGCTAAAGTTGTTTTTTCATAATGTTCTTTTAGTGGTGCTTGAATGAGAGACCACAGTGGGGCTTTAAAACAGCCAGGACTGTTGAAAACAATGTAGGAGTAATTGTATCTTTTGTATAACCACGTCTCCTTTCTCAAAGGATTTCAATGCCAGCATTCCTTTTGCTTTCCAAAGAAGCACAAAGGAACTTTAGTTTCTGTTACTATTACTTCATTATTAGAAGAGGAAGTCCTGATATTTTTAGATTAATCAAACACCACAGAAACAAAACTCCAGAATATATGTACATTAAAAATGTTTAAAATTTTGACTTTTCAAATATACATAACATTTACAGAAGTGCTCAATCCAATTCAGTTTCACAAGGAGCCAAATCCTAACATGATATTTCAAGCACAATGCAGAGACATGCCATGAACAGGGTGCCAGTCCATCTCAGGGCCCATCTGTGCACATATCCACACAGGGCCAGTTGAAAATTAATCTAATCCACTTGTGCTTGGGCATGTATGAGGAAAGCCAGAGTACTCAGAAGGAAACCTGGGAGATTGTGTAAACCAAACCTGGATGACAGACAGAAAAACACTCTATACCTCAAAAGAGTTACTTTCTAAGCAGTTTAACTAAAAGCATAAGAAGGGTACAGTTGGAAATCCTAGCACTGACTCAGCATGTGATCCTGAGAAGGAACATAAAGTTTTTTTTTTACTAGAACATGCCATGAATCCCAGCATGGCTCAAAAATTATAACCACCCAACATTTCCAACATAATGTCAAGTCAAGATTTAAAGGTTAGCATGTATGCTTAATTATACAACTAGGTAATTTGTTCCATATATAAATAATCATTGTTGTAAAAAATGTTTTACAGCAATCTGTGCCACTGCACTCAACAAGTGAGTAACACTTTGTACTGCCATAACTAGAAACACCAGGCCACAACGGCTAAGAGATAGGGCAAGGATATCAAAAATAACATAGTCAACAAATGAGCAGTGGTTAAAAGCCAGGAAGTCAATACACAACTAGAATTACCAAAGCCAATAACCTTTGACAAACATCAATGATGAAAGCATGAAAATTTGAATTTCCTAAAGATTTTGTAACACTGTTTATTTGTTACAAATCCAAATGCTTGAATGCTGTTGATGGTGGATTGCCATCTTAAATACGTTCGTGCTGCTAAAAATCACAACCTGCAACTTCCAGTTATAAAATTGTACCAACAGGAATTGTTATTAACAACCCACAGGTGCAAAATACACAAAAGGCACAGATCATAAGAAAAAAAACACAAAATGGTGGCCCATAATGATAAATAAAATCATTATAAACATAGTCACATCATCAAATTTAAGTACACAATAATATTTATACAATGATGAAATTCCAAACCTCAGACTTATAACACAGCTGGCATCTATCGTAGTTATTCTCTTTATAATTTTAAGCATGTTTCTCATATCTGCTCTTAACCTTTATTTGCTTAATCTAAAAACTCTTTTTAGTAATGGAATTACTAATTACTAATTACTTTCCTTGTAAACCTTCTCCTTCATGAAATATGGAATGCTAAGCTGCACACACAGTATTCTTGATACAGGCTCATTAGAGAGTTTGTACACTTTAAGCATAAACCCTCTTCACTTGTACTCCAAAGAATATGGTAGGTATCCCAAAATCCAATGGATCTTTTTACTTGCTTCTGTACTCAGTCCAGTTTTGCACAATAGCAACCTGACTAGAAATTTCATGTCTTTTATGAAGGTCGTATTTTGTATGCCCCATTAGTAGTTGTATTACCATGTGCACAGAGTACAATGAAACTTTCACGTGTATGTACAGTTCAATCAACCTGTAACAAGTGGCCACTGCCCAGCAACAGAATAAATGATAAGGTACTAAAATGACAACATTGTATAGGAAGGTCCAGATCTAGATATGCAATTTTCATTAACCTATAACTTAAACTTAAGTTTATTACTTAGAGAATTCACAAAAAATTATTTTTGTTGTCAATAGATGTCAGTACCTGCCCTGCATTCCTGGGCCCCATCAGGAATGTCAATTTAAAAGGAGCGCAACATAGTAGAGAGATTGGGAATGGGAACGGGAAAGAATACGGATGCAGTGTTTGGAGAGAGCAGCGTCAATGGGCGAGATGACATCTAGTGGGAGAAGGGCAGCGTGATCATCGGACCTGTGTAGGGGAGATGGAGGGGCTGCTTCGATCCACTGATTATTTGTGTAGTCTTTTTTTTTTTTTACAGAAATACAGGTATGAATACAGAATGAAAATGAGACGTTAGATGTAAGTTTTCTTTATATAGAAATACTGACAAACGTCTTTTTTTTGTCGTTCAGGTCCCAAAGCCCGATATTTAACTTTGTCTATTTTTTTTCCATTCCTTTAAAATTGTTGACAACTTTGAAGGCAAAATTACAAATGATTTCACCATGTCATTTTTCTTCATTCTGGAATCAACTTTTTCTATGGTTTTTAATTTTTCTTTCAGCATAAACTAATGCCAGTTCTCACTCTTTTTGTTCATTAAACTCAAACAGTTCAGTATCTTCACATGACACAATTATACACGCAAAAGCTAGGTGGAGCACTGACTCAGAATTTATGTATGGTGTCTTGCCTGCACTCACTATGTTTCTCGCCTACAATCAGCCATGCCAAGACTGCGCAACACAGGAAATTTCACAACAGACTGTCACTTTCCTTGGTCTAACAAGAAAGTGATAGCATGTTGTAAATTTTCCAAGAGTCGGCGAAAATGTAGGCACGACATTAAGTACTTTTTGCATTGCAATGTTATTTTTGCCCATTTTTGGTTGAAAAAACATTAGTTATACTGAAATTTACATTTTGTTTAAACAAAATCCGTTTAACATGATGTGTAAACATTTGTCCAACAGAAAGTATTCATTATTCTGAAAATTTCATTACTTTGCCATTCTTTATAAAGGAATTTGAACTGCATTGAATGAACAAAGTTATTTAGTACCAGTGAACACTGTGTGAATAGATAAATAATTAGCATGTACTAACTGTTTTCATCACCTTTAACTGTAGTTACTAACCAGAAATCCTATAATTTAATATCAGCCTTTTAGATCTCTGAGGGGAAATTTAACCCAGAAAAACTGGTAGTTTTTTTCAGCCTGATCTGCTCCTTTCAGGTCTTGCAACAGAGTTTGTGTCTAGTCTTTGATTATGTCATTTTCTTTCTTTTTAGCCAATCTGAAGTTGATATTTCTGTGTTTAAGATCATTATCTTGCTGTATGACCCAAATATTCTTCACTGGTACTTTACACCAGATATAACAAGGCATGTGTCACCCAAAAAGTCCCAGTTTTTTTCATAAAAATTCTCTCAGACTAGCTAGGGCATCATGTACAGGACATGATTAGTGAAAAATGAGAGATGGGTATTTATGTACTTGGCTACTAAGTGGTTTTTCCTTCCTCCTCTCTGAATCACATTTTTGTCCATTGTCTTTCCTAATTTGGAGTCATGAAAACTGACCTTTGCTGAAGCAAGAGAAGCCTATGTTTCTTTTGTTTATTTATTTTGTTTTCTGATCCTTTAGGATTTCTTGAATGATTTTATGCTACACCCTTGGAGTCATTTTGGCTAGACATTCCTGGGAAAATTTACTACTGTTTCAAGAATGATAAGTTACAGATTATGGCTCTCACAGTGGTTTGGTTGAGTTCCAGGGCCTTGTAATTGCTTTGTAGTCCTTTTCAGACAGACAGACACCAACAAGAGTTTTTTTGTCTGATCTCTTAAGGAATTTCCTTTGATCGTGGCATTATGTGCTTGTTGAATCTTGGTGCTTGACTCTTATGGTAAGGGTTAAAATAAGAGGTTTACATCGAGCAGAACTGGAAGTAATCAAGCTTCCCTGTGTTTAATCAGCTGACTCTGATTATAATTTTAATGGAGTTGATTTAACTTGGGGTTAAATACTTTTTCTCACAGTCCCACTTGGTGTTAGATAACTTTGTTCATTCAATAAATTACAAACTTTATATTAAAATGTGTTAATGTGTTACTTCTTCATTCAGGTGCCCTTTATTTTATGTTACTTTGGTTGAAGACGTGAAAACATTCAGTGTTAAGACATTTGCGGCAATAGAGAAAATCAAAAAAGATACAAATACTTTCTGACGGCACTGTGTATGTAATTACTGGCTTCTCAGGGGACTCTGGGTAACTGCTACCACTTCCCAATGATTATTTGTTTTCAGTCTTCTTAATCACGTACCATTTGGCAAAGCAATTGACCTCAACACGAGAACTGCAGCATGAATTAAGTGTATTTGCTATTTTCTTGTATGCATATTTTATATTTCCCTCACTACTCTAAAAAAAAATAAAATAAAGCTTTACTTTCTCTGTGACCTGTCTTTTAAATCTGAAACAGTGAAATAATCTTTTTGGACATTGTGCTGTAATATTAGCGATATTCTTATCTCACTACATTTGTACTTCTGCCCTATTATGTACAGTACTTAAAATCTGTCACCATTGTTGTTTTTACAGGTATAAAGCTAACACTTCTTCAGTATTTATTTTTTTCCTTCTTACTCATTGACTACAGCGATTTACTGTATCAGTTATTCTATTGTTTCCAGATTTCTGTTTATAGTTTTCCATCATATAAGTAAACTCTTAAAAATGTATTTAAAAAAGTGTCTTATGAGGTCTAAACAATAAAACACAATAAAATGAAATATTAGAACAACACAAAATACAAGGACAATATAAAAAGAACAGATGTCAAATCTACCCAAATGCTTATCTAAACTGATGTGTCCTAAGTTGTGTCATACATTTAAGGTTTAATTTCCCAGTTCATCTGAGGTAAGAGCTACCACTCCTGGACACACTGGGGCATGGTCACTTCTGGTAAGATATCTCTTTTCTCCCACAGCCCTGAGAAACTGACGATGAAGCGAAACTGATGCCACCCTCTGTGTTCCCTCCGCAATAAAAGAGTTGCTCCCAGCAAGGCACGTCTCACTCAGGAGAGAGCAGTCTGATGACTGGAGCTCCTACATGAAATTGAAGTACCAGAGAAAAAGATCAAAAAAGCCTCTTATTTAAGTTTTTCATTTTGCTTTACTGAATGCACCATCAAGTGCCTTATTTGGTTAAGGACTGTATAAATAATAAAAAGGGCAATCCAGTTGGTGCCCTAACACTTCCTCCGTGACCAGTGTGTTCCTTCAATTGACAGATGACACTTGAACAATTCAGTAGATTCTACTGATTTCAACATCAGTGGCAGTCTGTTTCCATAACCTTGGAACAATGGAATGGAATGCACTATCCTCACGTATTTTTAGTCTAGTACAAGGAACTGAAAGGATATCTAACTCAGCAAATCTCAAAGGGTGTCATGTGGTGTAATGCTGAAGGAGGTTTGAGATATATTGGGAAGCTTAACCATGCAGAGTTCTGAAAGTGAGTGCCAGAATTTTGAGCTAAATCCTAAAATTGGACTATAATCCAATGTAGAGGAATTAAAATTGGGAAGATGTGGGTGAAATGTGTGTAAGTATGTTAAAATCCTAACAGCTGCATTTTGAACAGTCTGAAGACTAGACAAACCAGCTTTAGTCAGATAGGTAAAGAGGGAATTGCAATAATCCAAATGTAATGAGATTAAATCATGGGTAAGCATTTCCATCTCAGCCCTAGTAACAACAGATCTCAACTTTAATAGATTTCTTAAATAAAAAAGTGTTTTTGGTGTGTTTTGTTTTACTGTTATCTTAGTTTCTGATGCTCACTTTTTAATATTTGTACAATTTTGAAATTGATGCAAACATTTGGCTCAAGTGATTTATGGAGCCACCAAGTCATGCAAAACCTTTTGTTATTTTACTCTGACATTAAAATAGTACCATGCTGCAATATTTGTCTTGGGTATGACGTTAAACTGCATCTGGCCCTGAAAGTGGTCCTCCAATTTGCTGTGAAAACTTGGTGATTTGTGGCGGGATTCACACTCCAGCCAACATAAAAACTTCACGCAGCTCTGAAATGACAGAAAGGATTCCTTTCTGCTCTCCGCAGGAGTAATTCTGCTGCAGCTGCCCACAGGAAAGCTACTCACATTATGAAGGGGATGGGGGAAAGCCCTTGGAAGAGTCAAAACCACCGGAGCCAATGGGGTCAGGCCTGTTGGGGATCAGAACTGGTGTGGTGCGGAGGTGTTGCACTCATGGCTGCACTTGGGTCCCAGTTTGAGGTTGCCCATCCAGGTAGGCGCTTGACATCTTCTTTCTCCATAATGATAATCAGTCTTCCTCTGTTGTCTAAGGAGCTTCGTAAACTTAGCATTTCAGTGGATGGCACTCTCTGAGGTACTCAGACCTTGGACTGGCCAGATCTCTGTAGGTGGGTACAACTTTTATTGGTCTGGTCACTCTAATGGCTGTCAGACTTGGGGAGTAGCTGTCACTATGATGGATTGCCTCCTTCCAATGGTGTCTTATATAATTTGTTTCAATTCCATCTTGGTGAGGAAGACATTTTATTTGCAAATTTGCTCAGTAGTTGGTGGGCACCCGCGTGGTCACCCATGACTGCTCTGGTCATGGGTGACTTCAATGCAACTACTGGCATTGATAGAGCTGGCTATGAGTATTGTGTCTTCTGGAGGGTGGGACTGGACAACGTGTCTGCTTAGGGGGTTGCCCACCGGGATCGGGAGCTGTTTCATTGTGAGGTGGGTGCAGCAATGCTGACCTGACCTGATCTGACCTGATGTTGGAATTAATCTGAGAATTTTACCTAGCAGTAATCCTATACTGTATACAGCACATAAGAATGCTGTGAGACATTTTGCAGGATTAAATGCTTAACTAAGCCAGCTTTTGAAAATGTATTAAATATTTGGCAAAGCACTACTACCCAGATCTACTGTTATTTAGATATGAAGCCTTCTCAATAAGATTCCATTTGGTGGTTAGTTATATATGAAATCATACTTTCTGTTTGTGGCCATCCAACTTTTTCAAAGTGAAAAGTAAAGTACAACTGTGATATAAGCATTTATGTTATTAGCAGTTTATTCATGTAAATTGCTCTATGAGCAGAAAGATTAAATCAATTAATAGTAGAAAAAATGTTTGTGTGCTCACATAATTGATGCAATTAACATTTTTACTCAGACTATAATTTAAATTGTAATCGTTTGTTGAAGAACAGTCATGCTTTTTCTTTTTTATTTTAAAGTTTAAGGGTATTGGAAATATTTCTAAAAATATCTTTGTCTATCTTGCTAGGTAGTTGAAATTTGAGTTACTTAATATAGCCTTCTTCTGAATTGATTCTAGGATATTAAAAAGAGCATTATGCTGAGAATTTTGGACAACTAGTTGTTTTAAAGTTTAGTTCTCATCTTGTGCCCCATGCCCCCCACTACCTTCGAATTGAACAAGTTATGTTTAAAAAAATTGATGGAACGGTACATAGTTCATTTAAGGATGGGCATAAGTTGCTGCCTTACATCTCCAGTCACCTGAGTTATGAACCCAAATGTTACCCATTTTTTATGCACCTCTTCTCCTAATCATCATCTACCTTTCACTCCAAATACCCAAAACACCTTAGCTTATTTCCGCACAGTATAACACCTATTACTTTAACATTGAGTGTTTCTTATAACTCTGCCTTCTTATTCTTTGACACTCTATACCTGATCATCCTTATCCATCCTTCTTTCCTGATTGGATTCATATTCTGCTTTCATCTTCATTAGTCATGTTTCATTTCCACACAGCATATTCCTACAGCATAATGCTATGAAGGCTGTTTTAGAAATCAGAATATGGTGCAGCCCCAGAAATTTCTTGCATGCACCACTCACCTGTAATCTAAATATGTCACCATACACACCAAGAATAATATACTGTAATTACAGATCAATATAATAATATATTTGGACAGATACAAACATAATCATGTAGAAAACAAATGTGTCTCTTTTTAGCATTTTCAATAATAATTTTTCAAAATTATATATTTTTTGTTTGCTGATGAAACATTTTAAGGTGCTTAGTCATTATATTATTCATTTTCAGGCTGGTCAAAAGTAAGTAGTGTCATGTCAAGTTTTTGTAAGAAAATCACAAAGCTCTTTTCAAAATTTAAAACAAAAACTTTTTATTCATATAGACACATCAATGCATTTTCCTCACACATTCTCATCTTGAGGTTGAAGTATGAGTCTGAAATGCTAATAAAATCTTTTACTTAGGTCATTTTCAGAAGCAGCTGTCTGGAAATATTCATACACGAGCAATTCAATAAACCACAGTTTGCATGTGAAATCTGAAATCTGTCAAAATGTGACAGTAAAACTACACATTTTCCTTGGCTGATTTAGAGCCCTCAGATTCTTTCCCAATTTCTAAGAACCTGTCTACCAAACTGGTTAATGAAAAGCAGCAGAATGCAAGTGTTTTTTATTAGCGAAAAAAATAGTGAAGCACTTGATTAAAGTGGAAAACAGGCAAGCAGTCAGAAATCTGACTTCTAATTCTAAGCAGCTGCTTTCCAGTTGGGCAAAGCTGGACATAAAACAGACAGTTTCATTTTTAATGTACAGGCACGTGCAATGTAGCTGAATGGTGGTGGATTCTATTGCTTTAGGAAGGGAAAGGAAATAAATAATCCAATGACAAATGAAGTGCGCATGTTACTAATAATTAAAATAACTACATAATATTCATTTCCTTAGGAAAGTCAAAGTCAAACTCTGGGAGCCCTGGATGACTGATAACAGAAGTAAAAATTAGTGAGCTTTTACAAGAAAACCTTCTATGTGGAGAAGTACTCTCATGTCCTTAATGGGATAGCAGTTTTCTTTTTAGCAAGATAGCCAAGTGTTGTATCAGAAATAGCAGTTCACACATGTGTAATGCTTAACTATCTTTTCTTTATTTTACATCCACACCAACAACCAATACTTCCATTTTCCTCCTACAACCCCCCACATCTGCTTCTGCACAAACATCACACCGAAGTTGACTAAAAAGACCAAGTCAATCCAAGATATATGGCTTTAATTTAAATTTTACAAAACTGACAAGATGAAATTGAAAAACCCATTTAATCCAATAAAAGGTCTTCACATCTTTGGGCAGAATGCAGGTACTCGCCCTGGTCCATGTGCAAGTCCATCTTTGGGTTTACTCATGCATATACACACAGCACACAATAAGAAATCACCACTTAACCTAACTCATATACAGTATCTTTGGGTATGCAGGATGAGAAAACAAAGTTCCCTGAAGGAAACACATATAGACATGGGGTGAATGTGAAAACCCACTCGAACAATCTCCAGGAATTAGATTTAAACCCAAAACACAAACTCTGTGAGACAGCAGGGGTGTCCATTGTAACATCATGCTGTCCCTAAAAAAACAGCTCTCTCTTTACAAACAAAAATTTAGTATATATTAATTATTTACTGCGGTGGGCTGGTGCCCTGCCCGGGGTTTGTTTCCTGCCTTGCGCCCTGTGTTAGCTGGGATTGGCTCCAGCAGACCCCTGTGACCCTGTAGTTAGGATATAGTGGGTTGGATAATGGATGGATTCGTTATTTAATATTTATACTACTTATCATAAGTGATCAAATTACTACACCACAAAAAATGAAAATCAGTAGCATCAGGTACAAGACAGGAACTAATGCAGGAAAACCTGATGTTCAATTAGAGGACAAACATATGCACAGAATGAACCTCTTCAGAGTTGCCAATCAACCAAACTTACAGTACATACCTTTGAGATGTTGGAGGAAAATCAGCAATAAAACCCCACATAGGCATTGGAGGAACATGCAAACACGACACAAAGAATTTAAATCCCAGTCTCCTTAAGTGGTGAAGCAGTGCTGCTAACCACTGTGTCATTGTGCCACTCATCTTATAAGGTTGCCATTTCCAAAATCAGTGTTTCAAATCCAAGATAAGGACTCCTTAGCAAAAACTTGAAAATTATAATAGAGTGTCATTGTACTGTAAACTAGAGAAACTGAAGTTCCTAAAAAGAAATCAATATGCAAAAAACTAAACCAGCACAAAACCCATCAAAATCAATGATCAAAAAAAAAAAAATTAACCACCACAGAACACATTGAGACCCACAAAAGGGGCATAATCACCAGCAACACTAACCTCTATGGTAGCTTTTCTCATTTTCTAAATCCTGGATAGAGTTCTTTAGAGTATCGCAATCAAGGTATTGTTATACTTCAAATAATCTATCAAGTGCACTCCTCTGTTGTGATGAGTGAATGTTATGGTGAAAAGGTTCTAAGAAAGCTGTATTTTTTTTTTAAATTAGTATTATATTTCATGTTCCCTTGTTATTTTTTAATAATAAGGTAATGATATCATCTCCAAGATGATTTTGTTGCTTTTGATCTCAGTTGCTACTCTTTAGTGGTATCTCTGCATTGTCATGAGCATGTTGTTTATGGGTGGTATGCCAATCACAGTTACATTATATATAGATCATGCTATGTCATCACACTCCTCAGATATAAGATGGCATGTAATAAACTTAATAAGTTATAGCGTAATGAAAATTGCATAATTAAATCTGGACCACCCTATATATTCTTTTTAGTTTCTAATCAAAGAAATGTTCCGATATTGTCACTCCATTATCCAAACACTTCAGTTCATCCACTCTGGTTTATAAAATTCTGTTGCAGTCAAAAATGTGTTGTGATAATCACCAGATTCAAAATCTGACCTACAAGGAAGGGTGGATCAGCCGTCAGTAGAAATTGTTAAAGGTTTTGTTCCTTGCATGTTAGTGTTAGAACCAGTACTCCATGATGACTAGAACAGATTGAACCATCTGCAGTTTTTCAAAGAAAGACCTAAAGTTTAGACCTTTAGGCCTGACACCCCTAATGTCAATTGTTAGGTAATTTTTTTATGTTCAACCCACTACAGCAGTTTTAGGGGCTTATTGTATTTATTTATTTTTTCATTATTCACCTCTGTGGGGTAGGGTATCTGTTGGTGAAGAGAGATTCACTGATCTTGACTATGCAAACGATCCTGTGATGTTCATGGAGTTAGTGAATGCTCTAATTGGGGCTCTTGAGAGACTGAGCGAGGAATCTGAGTGTCTGGGCTTACAAGTGTCCTGGATGAAAACCAAGATCCAAGCCTTTAATGACCTCTTTGACACAGCCATCAGCAGTGTGTCTGTCTGTGAGGAGAGTGTTGACCTTGTTAAGAGGTTTACTTACCTCGGCAGTGACATCCATGTCTCTGGTGACTCTTCCTAAGAAGTCAGTAGATGGATTTGGAGAACATGGGGGGCATGAGATTGCTGGAAAGGAGTGTGTAGGTGAACCAATATCTCTGCAACAGGACAAAGGTCCAAGTCTTTAGAGTCCTGGTGCTTCCTGTTTTTCTAAATGGTTGCAAGACATGGATGCTATCCAGTGATCTGAGATGAAAACTGGACTCCTTCGGTACTGTGTCTCTTTGGAGAATCCTTGGGTAATGCTGGTTTGACTTTGTCTCGAATGAGCGGTTGCTCATAGAGTCCCAAATGAGTCACATTACCTACATCGTGAGTAAGCGTCAGTTACAGCACTACGGCCATGAGGCACAATTTCCGGAAGGTGATCTGACTCGCAGGATCCTTATTATAGATGACCCAAGCGACTGGACCAGGCCAAGGGGGTGCCCACATAACACCAGACTGTGGAAGATAGATGGTAATTTCTGGAGTGTGGGACTGGACCGCGTGTCTGACTGGGGGGTCACCAAGCTGTTTCATCATGTGCAGGGTGCAGCAATGCGCTGTACCAGTGCATGCTCCCAACCTGACCTGACTGACACATCTGTGTGGAGATTACAGTGGTGAAGATTGTAGCACTGCCCTCAAATAACACAGCATCTTGGGTTTCATTCCTGTACCTAGACATTTCATGAGAGAAATTTTTGTGTTTACCTGGTATGTGTGGGGCTTCCTCCCACATCTCCAGATTCCAAATTGTTTCCTGTATGAGGTGTGTGCAAGGGTGGAATGCCACTCTGTCCATGTCTGTTTCCTGCTTTGTGCCCAGTGCTGTGGCCTTATGACTCTAAACTTGATTATGCAGGTTTGAGAATGTATGGATGCATCTATCAATATGTAAACTGAAACTCTTCTTTTTCCTGTAATTTTAGTGTGAATAGCATGTTGCAAAATGCCTAATTAGCCTGTACTTATTTGTATTTCGAAATTGTAATTGACACTCTAGCATAATAGGAACCTGATATTTATTTGGAGGCACTTGTGCTTTGTTTAAGCAAATGTTATGCACATAATTACATATAAATCACTTTAACACACATTTTAATATATCTGTTTAAACTTTGATAGCTATTTTGAAGCATACTTGCTAATTACATGCCTACTCTCTACTATTACAATACTTAAGAGTAGTATAATGTAGTTTAGTTTAAAATAAGGTATAATTTACATTAACATCAGGTTGCAAAAATAAGAAAATTAGTAATGCTAAGTGACACTGGCTGTCTGAAAGTACACGATGTTGCAATTTGCTCTATAAAATACAGTAGCATGTGCACCAGATTATGTTTGAGGTTACAGGCTTTATATTTGGCTTTAGTGCACTGTGCACAAATATTTACATTGTTGCACACAAAATGTTTTTTCCACCCACAGCCCACAAAAAGTACTGGAAACGTTGTCCTTGGTGCACCAAATATTCTAATGGTCACTTGACGGTTAGAGTTTCCTTCATTATTAATGCAGTATGTGTTGTCAGTTTCATTTAGTCTGCATTTAATAAAGATTTAGTTTTATTTAGAAATTTACCAAGTCTGCAAATTGCTATCATAGCAGTTAAAACTCAGCAGACTAACTTAACACATTCCTTGTTATGATACTGAAAACCTACTTTCTGTAATATATGGGGATATAGGATGCTGGAGCCTCAACAGCAATGCATGTCAGGCATAGAAACAGCCCTGGATAGGGTTGCAGTGTAATATTACTCTTAATTCATTTAATAGGTTATCTACTCTATATATATAAAATCCTAAGCTTAAAAGTACAATGATTTTGTGCAACGATTTTACGTGATGTTTTTATGTCATGTTTTTGTCACGCTTTAAATCAGGCTTATTTTAAAACCTACATATATATGTTTGGTATCATTCTGTTCAGAATTTATCAAACTTTAATGTGATGTTGTTAGATTTTCAGATTCTTATTCCGTTTTTAAATTCTAAACTAAAAAATATCAAGAACCCACGTCCCGCAAGACGACACTTAACCAAGAATGCCAAGAGATTTAACCACACCCATGGCTGGAAATAAAAGACAAAGAGTAGGACAGCTGCTGTACAGGCTTTTAAAATGTTCAAAGTGCTATGCAAGATGCAGATCATGCAGTGGCAGCAGTAGCCAGAGCAAAGAGAAGGTACAAAAAAAAAACTGTGTTTACCATTGTATCACCGTTTAAGAGGGGGTTTCAGAGGAATGACCGCATCTTCTTGGGGTGCATTCAGCTCCCCTTTTCACAATGCGAGTGGCGGACTGGCTGCAACTTGGGGTTGGGCTCCAAAGGCACCAGGGGGGCTTGCCCCCTAGTATTAAAATATAAAGGCCCAAGTAATAATGAATACAAAAGACGATCACATCATTTGATGTTATTTATTTGTATAATTTACTATAAAAAGGGCTCAGCAAAGTATACAGTAGTATGTTTTTATGCTGTATATTTTGTAAGAAGTATATTCAAAAATAATTTGATGAGAAGAGTTACATTCCTTCATTTAAAACCCATTCTATCAATCATCCATCCATTTTCTAACCCGCTGAATCCAAATACAGGGTCACGGGGGTCTGCTGGAGCCAATCCCAGGGCACAAGGCAGGAACCAATCCTGGGCAGGGCGCCAACCCACCGCAGGACACACACAAACACACACTAGGGCCAATTTAGAATCACCAATCCACCTAACCTGCATGTCTTTGGATAGTGGGAGGAAACCGGAGTGCCCAGAGGAAACCCACGCAGACACGGGGAGAACATGCAAACTGCACGCAGGGAGGACCCGGGAAGCGAACCTGGGTCCCCTAACTGCGAGGCAGCAGCGCTACCACTACGCCACCGTGCCGCCCTCTATCAATCATTTTTAAGAAAAAAAATATTATAAGGATTGGGAGTGCTCTGCACCTGCACTCAATGAACAGCACTATACAAAGAAAAATAAAAATAAACCAAAACTGAATTGGGAAGGAAGAATACTTAAGACAATGGAAAAGCTCACAAAGTTACTATTTTCTTTATTTCTGTCTGACACTTAGTCCAGGTGGGAAAACATAGCACATTGGTAAGGTTCTGTTCAACTTCAGTAATTACAAGTCTCCAAGGAGGTATTTTTCAGATCTACATATCCTATACCCTACAGGTTCTTAGGCTGTATATCCAGTATCATATGAGAAATCCATGTCATGCCTCATTGTGCCTTCTGGAAGCCAGGCTCCAGCAATGGTGCATCTTGTTCTGACTGCACAGCCACTAAACGTCAAAGTTTATAATTAAGCAAAAATGACAAAATGTTAAACTCAAAAACAACAATAATAAAATTCTGTTTAGTTGAAGCTCAAATATTAATGCAAGACATCAATGTTTTAAAATTCCCTGATGTTGAAAGACAAAAAAAAAAAAAAATTGTCCTAACTTGTAACGTAAAAATACTAAATACCCTAATTAAAATGGAGGTCTGAGCTTGACAGTGTTAGAGTTGGGATCAACCACCCTTGTAATTTTTCTAATGACCCTTGAGGGACAACATCAATTCAGCTTGATGTTATCTTTTAAACCGTAAGTGGCCCGAGAAGGATTAAAAAAGTGTTTTAAAACATCTTGCACTGGGTGGCGCAGTTGTAGCGCTGCTGCCTCGCAGTTAGAAGACCTGGGTTCACTTCCCGGGTCCTCCCTGTGTGGAGTTTGCATGTTCTCTCTGTGTCTGCGTGGGTTTCCTCCCACAGTCCTAAGACCTACGGGTTAGGTGCATTGGCGATCCTAAATTGTTCCTAGTGTCTGTGTGCGCTGCTGTAGGCTGGCAGCCTGCCCAGGATTTGTTCCTGTCTTGTGCCCTGTGCTGGCTGGAATTGGCTCCAGCAGACCACTGTGACCTTGTGTTAGGATAGAGCGGGTTGGATAATGACTGACTGACATCTTGCACTGCATCATACAGATGAACTATGCCACACACCGACACAAACAATACCTCATTTGAAAGCAATGGGTGTCTACTCATTCAGGAAAAAAAGTCATTCAGGATTGACTTTAAAATACTGCTTATGGTTTATAAAGCCTTAAATAACCTCGCTCCATCTTATATATCGTAATGCCTGACAAGTTATATTCCAAATCGTAACCTTAGATCTTCAAATGAGTGTCTCCTTATAATTCCAAAAGCTAAACTTAAAAGAAGTGGTGAGGCGGCCTTCTGCTGTTATGCACCTAAAATCTGGAATAGCCTGCCAATAGGAATTCGCCAGGCAAATACAGTAGAGCACTTTAAAACACTGCTGGAAACACATTACTTTAACATGGCCTTCTCATAACTTCACTTTAACTTAATACTGATACTCTGTATGTTCAATTCATCATAATAACTATTCATAGTGGCTCCAAAATCTGTACTGACCCCTACTCTCTCTTCTGTTTCTTTTTCCGGTTTCTTTGTGGTGGCGGCCTGCGCCACCACCACCTACTCAAAGCATCATGATGCACCAACATTGATGGACTGAAAGCCAGAAGTCTACGTGACCATCATCATCAGGTCCTTCCATGAAAACCCTAAATACAAAGAAGACTGTTTGATTTATGTTAGGTAGATTGCCCAGAGGGGACTGGGCGGTCTCTTGGTCTGGAATCCCTACAGATTTTATTTTTTTTCTCCAGCCTCTGGAGTTTTTTTTTTGTTTTTTCTCTCCACCCTGGCCATCAGACCTTACTTATTCTATGTTAATTAATGTTGACTTATGTTTATTTTTTATTGTGTCTTCTATTTTTCTATTCTTCATTTCGTAAAGCACTTTGAGCTACATTTTTTTTGTATGTATGCTATATAAATAAATGTTGTTGTTGTTGTTGTACTACACACTCATAGTGATCACATACTTACAGCTTGAACAGTTGACTTTTAATCTGGCATGAAATCATATCATGTATGTACTGTGTCATACATGATAATGAACAAAAATTAAAACCAGCTAATAATTTTTCTGACCAAGGAATACCCAAGTGTTATACGTCAATCAAAAGGTCTCAACGAGTAGATTTCAAATGATGCTTTCAACTGTCACTTTGAGTAAGCAAATGGCCACCACGGGCCAAAAACCCAAAAAAAATCACGTTTGCCCATATCACTCCACAAAGCAGCAGCAAACATATAAAAGCAATATATCAGTACTTACAGCAGATTCTCCTGATGAAAATGAGGGTTTGCACGTGTCTGTGTGTTAATGCAGTGCCACGTAAACCGACAAAATGTAACGATATGGCAGAAATGACTCGTACCTACCATCTGGCATTTCTGGTGCTGGGGAGCTCTTGCTCAGTGAGTCATTCAATCTCATACTTTACACCACAGAATAGCTGAAACTCTGACTTTTCCAATAACACCTAATGCGGCCATGTTTGAACAAAATTGGCTGCCCAGACTTGCATAAACTAGTTCCCGCGAGATGGAATGTTTGTGCATTGTCGCATGTAACTTCACAAAGCAAAAGCGAATATAGAAGTTATATATCAAAATTTACAGTAGGTTTTATTGAATAAATCAAGCCCAAGCACGATACTGTGCAATAAAGTGTTTGTGAGATATTCACCTTAAAATAGCGTGTGAGCAAAGTAGATTAGGGAGCTGTCGTTTCTGGGTTGTGCCATTGCAAGGCGTTTTACCATTTTATAGCCATGACTGAGACATTTACAATGTTATATAACATGCCCATGCTTGATATATATGTGATAAATTATTTATAATTTATATAAATATTGTACTGCAGTGGGTTGGCACCCTGCCCGGGATTGGATTCCTGCCTTGTGCCCTGTGTTGGCTGGGACTGGCTCCAGCAGACCCCCGTGACCCTATGTTCGGATTCAGCGGGTTAGAAAATGGATAGATGGATAAATATTGTATATTATTTTATATAAATTTTAAATTATTTATATATTATTTATAGTTTGGGCATTCCTGCCTGGATAGGTTCTGGAAGTAGGAGGGATGCCCATGGTGCCAATGCTGTAACGATTTATTTATTTGTGTTATCAAAATGAAATATTTCGCAGGTAAAGCTAAGACGGAAAAATCACAGTGTCCACCTATGCTTTTTTGTTATTTTGGCATCAGTTTTTGAGTAAAGAAATGTTTAAATTTGACACAAACACAAATTCTGTCACATCTGGGAAGTTATATGTCAAGTTCTACTGAAAAAACGACTGTCCTTCCTTTATTTATTGGATAATAAGGCCTTATTACAGTGTTCTCCACTCAGGCAGAAATTTTTGAAAAATTCTTTCAGATGGCAAGGTGCTAGCTGCACTTCCACTCATGAGCTCAGCATGCTATACAATAATTACCAATTTACTATAGAAAAGAAAAAGAACAATATAAACACAAGCATAACGTTGACACGTTAACAGATACATTCTTTCTTTGTCATGATTATTTTCTGTTTTGCTGCTAGGAAAATTTACTTCACTGAGACAGAATAAAAGAAATAGATAAACAACATCATTTTGTTTGCTAATATGATAAAGCAAAGTCATTCTATTAAAAAAGATATTCCTGAAGACAAAATAAAAATTAAGATTATCATTTTGTTACACTTTTGAACAAAAAAGCATTTAATGTATGCAAGAAATGATCAGTGACAAATAAAGCATGGGTGTAGAACAAGATTTAGATGCGTTTCCAGGTAATAGATTCATTGAACTCCTGTCACAGCATCTGCACCGTCTCTTACAGTTATAATGTCAAATTACCTGTCACAGCAATATTTGCTATTTTCATATAAACATTATCAAGTCAGGTTTATTGATTCAATAACTCCTTTTTATAAATCCTGTATAGTATATCTTTTAGATGGGT
Organism: Polypterus senegalus; assembly: GCF_016835505.1. NCBI lineage: Eukaryota > Metazoa > Chordata > Cladistia > Polypteriformes > Polypteridae > Polypterus > Polypterus senegalus. The sequence continues at coordinate 131,342,223 of NC_053160.1, forward strand.
TAGCTTTTTATCATACTATGGTAATTCTTGAGACTTTCCCTTTATCTCTAGAATATTTTTTTGGTAATATGGGTTTTTGAGGGCAGCAAATTATTTTGAACGTATTCATTTAATGTACAGTACATCATTTTAGGTATTTTAAAATATTTTTGTGTCTTCCCATGCATTTCAATACACACTGTTATTTTGAATATATTATGGTAGAGGTTGATATAGTTAGGATAAAATAATCCAAAGTGTGCCGCACATGACACCTTGAGCATGATAAAATAAAAGTCGTTCTTGAGCATTTCCAGTTTATCTGAGTTTGTGGAATAATTACAAAGAGAATTAGTATTTCATTTTGAGTCTCTGTGTAAAGAACCTTGCATTTTGAACTGACTATGGTGTAGCTTATTGTTTTGCATTAGAAGAAACATGATTTCAGAATGGGCGGCACAGTGGCGCAGTGGGTACCACCACTGCTGCTTTGCAGTTAGGAAACCTGGGATCGCTTCCCGGGTCCTCCCTGCGTGGAGTTTGCATGTTCCCCCATGTCTCCGTGGGTTTCCTCCAGGTACTCCGGTTTCCTTCCAAAGACATGCAGGTTATCCGCATTGGCAATCCTAAATTGTCCCTAGTGTGTGCGCCCTGCGGTGGGCTGGTGCCCTGCCCAGGGTTTGTTTCCTGCCTTGTGCCCTGGGATTGGCTCCAGCAGACCACCGTGATCCTGTAGTTAGGATGTAGCTGGATGGATAGTTTCAGAACTTGGGTTTTTTTTTTACTACATCTCATCTTCTGTGTATTACATTAAAACAAACCTACATGTGGATAGAACATGGTAATATACTGAAATAAATAATTTTTCTATGTGTTTTGTGCAGCAAATTCACTTAGGTGGCTTTGTCGATTGCTATAATGTAAAACAGTTATAACACTAAAACAAAGCTTAGATATACTGAATGAACATAGTATTATTTAATTTGTATAAAAGTGCATCTAAAAAACAAAACAAGTTCTAAATACTTTGAATCCTGAAAGCTACCTCTAAATATATATTAACAAGACGGTAGGGAATTTAACTATGAAAGGCTACTTTTAGACATCTGAGTGTTTCTTTCTGTTTAGCCATATTATTTGACCTGCATGTTGAATGTTTGCATGTATTGACGGGTATCCAGCCATCCTGTTTTGGAGATTTGGTCCCCAGTATTTAAAAATCCTGCTAATTACCAGGGATACAGGAGTCTTCATGTCACTCTATGAATAAGCAGTTCAGTCACTTCCACAAATAAATGTGGCTGCACACCCACCCATAGGTAAGCAGTACTGTAATCTTTTATCCACTAGGGGCTGGCAGTGTGCCCGCATCAGCAGTCAACTTGACAGGGTTCAAGTTAAAACTTTGATCCTTTTCTCTTTTTGTACTGCCTACATTTAAGTTTGACCTGTCATTTAGCAAAATGAATCTAGCTACATCATTACATTTTGTTTTGTTAATGCAGATAAAAATCACTAAAAAGTTGCCAGACTTGAATATACAGTATGAATACATGCATATGTGATGCACCATCCTTTGGAGAAATGTGGAAACATAGTGTGTATGTTTGGTAATAGATTATGTGCTTTCCTTGTCACAGAACAAAAATGAAGTCTCAGAGAGGGAAAGAAAATGGGTTAAAATACTGACAAGGATAACTTTAAGAATTGCAAAAACCAATGGGTTTATTTTGAAGGTAATAGTCAAAATACCTTGAAGGGGAAAATGTATAAAATGGGAATAACTATACAAAGAAGAAATCCTTTATGAACATCAGAAGCCTTGCACTTTGTGCACAACACCTTACTCATTAAGGAATCATATTACTTCATAAAATATAGATGCTGCTAAATAACATTTTTCTAAATATTTTCATATAAGACATTTTTGTAGTATTTATATCCACTTATTGCTTTTGAATTTGTTATAAAACAAAATATATCTGGAAAAAGAATGGAGAAATTGATTGATATATATGAAGGCTGAAAGAAGCTCATATCAAATGTTTAAAATGTATGAGTTTTTTTGTCACCATAATTTCTTTCACACGAATCTTCCAGGATCTTAGAAATTCCATTTGATCCAATTGCTTCTATTATAGAAAAGTATGCTCAGTTCAAGTATTTCTAAAGAAATACTGCATTCATTTGGAAAAGACCATTTTATTAGTAAAAAAATGTTTGCATGACATTGGTTTATTTAAACTTGAAGATTGTATGTTTAAACAATTGTGCAGAAAGTACACTTCTAAAGATATAGAGGATGTGTTCAAATAACACAGTTTTCAATCTGTCCACTTCTGAACCCAAAATACATACAAGGCGTTTGGCAGCTAATGTGGAAAGTTTTATTTTCTGGTTCAGCACACTGTAAGCTATCTATATGGCTTATTCATAATTCTTAATATTTTTTAGGATACTGTATAATTGCTTCCAAAAAAATGTTTTCCACTTGCTATATACATTTCAGAATACAGATAAACAGAAGTAATGGGAGAGGAAAAGCAACAAGGATACTATTGTGCACAGGGTTAACCAGTAGCTAACTGATCTCATAATGCTAAATGTTTGAATGACAACACGCACACACTCCTCTTCTCTTAAATTCCCCATAATTTTCACTTCTACTTAATGGACAGGGCTCATGACACTAGGCTCCTTGAACTTATGTAAAAGTTAAACAAAGGATATAATTAAGTAAGCTGTTTAGATTATATGTACTTTAATTACACTTTTCCTCAAGGATTTTTAAATTCCAGTGCTTGAGCAGAAGAGAACAGTAACAGATCATGCTCTTGAGAGTCAAAAAATAAATAAATAAATAAATTAAAAAGCCATGATGCAAAAATCAGGTTTCTCAATTTGCTTCTTCAGCAGCACCCCGGGAATAGCTGCTGCAAGGCAGCATCCATCCAAAATGACTTATTGTAAGGGATTTTCCCATTTGAACTCTGGTATTGATGTTTAAACCAGAAACTATATAATAACCCATACAGGGTCACTGATGGCTCCTGGACTGGCATCTGGCTTATCTCCTGGGTAGGGTAAATGGGATAACTGCCCTGGACCTGTGCTTGGTTGGGACCCAGGGGGCCCCGTACTTACTCCACTTTTCTGAACATCATTAAAATTCAGTTTGTAAAATTCTGCCTTTAACGACTTCCCAGGGGATATACTGCAACTTTTCTAAATACCCCCGGGTTAAAAAAAAAAAATCAAAGCATCCATCAGCATATTATTAAGAGAGGTTTACTTGTTAACAGGGGTGTTTACCTATATGTCTGTTGCCTGTATTCGTGAAGTAACAGCATTGTTCGAGGTATGTATTTCTTTACCTTCACTTTTTGAGGAGCATTGTGCAAAAACAAAGTGTAGTTTGTACTATTGTGTTATATTCTGAGGTGGCAATGATACTGTAGGTTGGCCAACTAGTCCTGTGGATTGCATTACTTGTGTTCTGTTGTATGTGTTGTAGTTACCACATTTTATAACACCCATTGCACACCTAACCTAAGTGAAGGGGGACTCCCTCAGAGCGTTTTGTTTTTCTTGCGGGGTTCTTGTCTTCTTAGGGAATTGAGGTTGGGGGGGGCTCTCAAAAACAGGGTCTGTTAAAGCCCATTGAGGCATTCCTTTTGTTATTTTAGGCTATACAAGAAATAAATTGTTTTTGATGTACACCCACTTAACGTGAGCATGTCTGCTTTGTTTTTCATGCTTGCGGAACATGTGCTGTGTGACCATTAAATCATGGAATAAGCGGGTTAAATTTGGTAGAAATTCAAAATAGTTTATTGTTTTTGCTGTCCTCTCTTTCATTGTTTCTTTAGCCTGATTTTTGGCAAGGCACAAGTTAGTAGACTCAATATTTTAAAAGATATACTGTACATACAGTACAGGCCAAAAGTTTGGACACACCTCCTCATTCAATGTGTTTTCTTTATTTTCATGACCATTTACAGCACTCCATCACTCTCCTTCTTGGTCAAATAGCCCTTACACAGCCTGGAGGTGTGTTTAGGGTCATTGTCCTGTTGAAAAATAAATGATCGTCCAACTAACCTGACTTCTGCACAACACAACTGCTGGTCCCAACCCCATTGATAAAGCAAGAAATTCCACTAAATAACCCTGATAAGACACACCTGTGAAGTGAAAACCATTTCAGGTGACTACCTGTTGAAGCTCATCGAGAGAATGCCAAGAGTGTGCAAAGCAGTAATCAGAGCAAAGGGTGGCTATTTTGAAGAAACTAGAATATAAAACATGTGTTCAGTTATTTCACCTTTTTTTGTTAAGTACATAACTCCACATGTGTTCATTCATAGTTTTGATGCCTTCAGTGAGAATCTACCAATGTAAATGGTCATGAAAATAAAGAAAACACATTGAATGAGGAGGTGTGTCCAAACTTTTGGCCTGTACTGTAGATATGTGTCACTAACATGATCCATAGCTAAAAACATAAAATTCCACATTTTATTTTAATTTAATTTTTGCCCGGCTCAACACATGAGCATTTGCAAACAGGCCCAATCTTACATACTTGGCACTGGAAGGAAGGAGCTACAATGTTTAACAGGCACTCTAAATGGTTAAATCTCATTGGATCAGAGACTTTTGTGTTTCATTTTTCTAAAGAAGAACTATGTTTCAAGAGAGGTTAAATGGACTGTCTATGATCTCAATTGAAAAGCAATTAAAATAAAGTTTAGATTATGAGGAGTGACAGGAGAATTCACTGCAGTAAAAGTCGGAAAATAGCATTGAAGAAAAAAAATCTGTTCTGATTTCCACAAATAAACTTAGTTTTATGACACTGTGATACTGACATTTGAATGACTCATAATGTGCTGATAGCATTTCATCATGTGTTTCATGACCAAAAAGAGTCATTCTTTTTGAAAAAAAATACAGAAAAGTGTCAATTTCCCAAGATTTCAAATTACCGAAATATTGGCCTATCTGAAAGCAAAATTGACACATTTAAGCTCTTCTCTTTTATGATTTTTTTATCTCACATATATTTTAATAATGGGTTGGAGGAGACCCTGCTCTGGTTGAGTTGCTTAGAGCCTCGCACCCTTCTAGGGATGACCTTGGCCAGAATCACAGAAAGTGAGTGTCTGAAAGTGAGGGCCATCAGCTTTCTTTTTATACCTTTAGCTTAACATCGATACAGTATGTAACATCCTTTTGAAAGGTGAACAGTTAATTAAAAAGTAAAAACAGAAAACAATAGATCATCAGATATATCAGAAGGGATCTCTTGAAACAGCTGAAAGTGAAATGCAACGACAAGCCTTTTTGATTTCCAAAATAACTAAGTATAGCTTCATGTAATCAGACATAAGACTCAAGCCCTCATATGTTTTTATGTCACTAAATTTAACTGCAATGTAAAAGAAAAGAGCAAGTCAGCACAGAGTCAATGCTGAACCAAGAAGTGGAGAAGACGAGTCAAAAACAAAAAAGAGAGGAAGTCCAGAGTGAGCAGGAGGCTGCACCTCCAATGGGAGTAACAACGAACACAATTAACACAAACATCTGTTCCCAGGTTAAGAGCCTGGGTGTCATTCTAGACAGTACCCTCTCTTTTTCTTCCCATATAAGTAATGTTTCTCGGACTGCCTTCTTCCATCTCCAGAAAATTTCTAGAATTCTTCCCATTCTTATGTAACACAGTAGTGAGCTATTGGTTAATGGTCCACTCACTTCACGTATAAATTACTGTAAGGCTATTCTATGTGGCATCCCATAAAAACTTATCCATCACTTACAACTTATTCAAAATGATGCCACTAGGATAATAACCTGTTCTAAATCCACTGAACTATTCTCTCCAAACTTCCCTCAAAACTTATCTGTTCAAACCGGCATACCAATTATGAATTTAACACTGTTGCTGCCTATTATCTTTGATGTTTGCTACTACCTCTGTACCTTATTGCTATTTGATATTATTGTCTTCTTTGTTTTTATATCTTTTTATTGATGTTTAACATCATTGTAAGGTGACCTTGAGCGTCAAGAAAGGTGCCTATTAAATAAAATGTATTATTATTATTATTATTATTATTATTATCTGTGGTGGGCGGGCACCCTGCCTGGGGTTTGATTCCTGCCTTATACCCTGTGTCGGCTGGGATTGGCTCCAGCAGACCCCCATGACCCTGTAGTTAGGATATAGCGGGTTGGATAATGGATTGATGGATTATTATTAATAACTTGCTACCTGGTTTGTACCATGACAATTGTGCCAGTTCTTTTTAAATTGTATTAACATACTTGCCCTTTGTTCTATTTTTTGGTGTAGTCTGCTATTTGTGAAAGGTTCACCCTTGAGTATTCCAGACCACAGTGTGAGAAGTCTTTTGCATTAATAATGAACTTCAAGAATTTGTTTTTGTAGATGCTTAAGGTTACTAAAAAGCACCAGGAATAAGGAGGTTAAAAGTTGTTGCTATACATGAATACAAAGTATACATTGTGTTAGAGTTGCATATAGTGTTAGACTAGCTTTTTTGTCCTAAATACATTATATGTTTTGCTACAGACATAGAGAATATTTTGTTTAATTTACTTTCACACATACTTGTATATGTTTGTTCAATTTAGTTGGTTTAAAAGGAAAAGTGGTTTGCATTATATTTTAACAATACTAGAACTTTATAAAATGATGTGATTGTGCTGTGATGCTGTGAGAAATGACACTGAGTAAGGAATCTACAAAATTGTGTCAGAAAAGATAATCTGCTGCCTTATTACTGAGTGCAGAAAAATAAATTGATATCCAGTATGTTTTGTATGATGATAATTAGAGTAAATCTAATCAGATTTTGGAAGGAACAAATAAATCCAGACCTAATTGTTATTAATTATTTTCTCAAAGCACAACACTTGAGGAAATCTGTACAAAAAGATAACGGGAGGGTTTGAAAAACTGAGCTTTTTTGATAGCGGTATAATTAATCTAGGAAATGCTCCACTAAGTCATTTTTGATTGCCAAAAGGGAGGGAGTGATCTTTAAATGAAAAGCATTTCCACCTTAGGGACAGTCAGGAATAATAAATGAATAGCCTGTAATAGCCTCAATAATTCTACTAAGGCCCTTGCCTTTTGTCTTCTTATTTCTGTTTTTTTTCCCTTTGATCCTCCCTCTGGCCACATTCACCCTTTGTTTAACAGCACTGTCTCCACTTTTCACATTTATAATTGTATTCTCTGCTTATCACTGCTAAACCTCTTGAGATGGCTGTACATATAAAAAGGCTACTTATATTTCTCTTTCTTTTCTAGCCTGGACAACAGCAATGTTTTCTTTATCTAAGTCAATTGTCCCATTAAATCTTCATTGATAACTTAAATTCTCAGTAATGTGAAATGTTTATTTTGAGAATAATATTTATATAATTTGCACAGAAGCCATGTTTTCTGTGAGTGTTGAGTGGAAATATTGGAAGTAACTTTAATCCACTCAATTTCTTAACCCAGTAATGCAATGCAGTGTCACCGAGAACCAGAACCTAACCCAGCAGTGATGTGTATAAAGCAGGAGCCAACACTCAATGCACACACACACACACACACACACACACAAACAAACTCATCTATCCATTCATTCATTTACCAGCGCTGCTTAATACTATTCTAGGGTTATATGGAGCTGAAATCTATCCCAGCAACAGCACTCAAAAGACAAGAACAATTATTTGATTAATCCATTACAGGACAAATTCACTTAAACAGGACCAAATTACAAAGGACAATTCACTTAAGACATCTCTCTTTAGGATGTGATAAGAAAACCATAAATCTAATGCAAACAAGGATAAAATACTCAAACACCACAAAGACTTTCAACAGGTTGAGATTTGAACCCAGTCTCCAGGAACTGAGTGACAGCAGTTACCGTCACACCATTCTGCCCAATACTGAACACATTTATAGCCACCTAACCACCTTTAAATGTAGGGGAACCTCATGAACATGAGATAAAATTATTTAATTTCCATTTAAACCACAGAAAAGGTGCTCCAGACTGTAGCCAAACGTTTAAGCACTGTGGTTCTCTGTAAAAAAGAAAAACCTGAACCACCAATAAGAGTTAAAATTGCTTTTTAATATACAGTATAAGATGCTGTCTGAAACAATGTATACAAGAAACTCTTTATGGCTTAATCTAATTCACGCACGTCAAAATGTGTTGTTATATTAGCCATTTGCTCTATTTTTTCTGATCCTTGATAACGCTGTAGACAAAAACTGTTATTCATTGTAACAAACAGGAATTCAATATTTCACTTACTTAAAAATGATTGGAAAAAACATTGTTTGAGGCTATAAGGTGCATTAAATACTCACTAAACACATCTCCATCAGGAACAGAAATTATTATTTTGATATATATAATTGATACAGTATATATTATTTTGATATATATAAATAAAATAATATGATCGAACCGGATTAACCCATGAGTCTATCCCTGCAGCACTGGGTGCAAGGTAAGCAAGAGACTCAAACAAGGAATCCACATGGGTCCAATTTAGAATTTAGAATTGGCAGTTAACTTAACAAGTATAGAAGGAAACCCAAGTATCTACTTATAAAACACATACAAGATGTGGGGAGAATGCAGAATTCCCATGCACAAAAAAATGACTGTGCACAGGAGATGCTGGAATTGTGAGGCCACTTTTTTATAATATTTTAACAGAAAGTTGTATTTGTGAAATGAATGCATTTTAAAATTCTGGTTTCACTGTGTGAGATACAGTGCTTTACCATTCAACATAATTAGAATATCTTCAACATAATGTAAAACCTCTGCAATGAACTGGTGCCCAATCCAGGGTCAATTTCTGCCTTACGGTTAAACCCCCTGTGACTCTGAATTGGATATGTGGGTGGAATTCACTTATTTCAGGTGAGTTCACTTATGATTTGTAAGATGTTGAGTGTCTCTTACATAAACAGGTGTAAATACAGAACAGCACAATGGGCATGATTTACCCATTTCTCTTAAATGTATACTTAGTGTCTCTGAACTAATTTTTCCTCCAGTACATATTTCTAGTACAAGAAATTCAAAAGACTGCAAGATAAGATACAATGCTCAGGGGAACAACAAAACTGTATCTCAGCAACAGAAGACCTCCAGAAAAAAAAAATCACGTAGACAGGAATTCTATAGTTAGTAGCCATTGTCAAATGCATTCTCAAGCCTGGTAAGATTTAAGTATATTAGTTCTCTTTCAACTTACAGAGTATATCAGATGTCATACTGCATTATTTAACATGTGGCATTTTCACTCTATACTTATTTTAACAATATTATTCAATCTATTCTTCTCTTGCCATGTGGTTGGTAAAATGGAATTTGACTGCAGTAAGCAGAACAATAGCTGTGCTGGTTTCCAGGGATTAGACCAAGTTTGAACCTTAGAAGGGTTATTTCAGGGAGTACCAGTGCTTAAATATTAAACTTAGTCTAAATGTATTTAGCTTCATTTATTTAATAATGAATCATATTTTAATGGATTAAGTTGAAGTTGGCCACAGTAAGTTAGAACCAATTCCACAATCATCAGGTGCAAAGCAGGAACAAGTAAATCTGTAACAGATTACAATGTTACTGCCTCATATCAGCTCACTTTAGACTTGATTAACTGATCATTGCAGAAGAGAGAGTCTGGAGAAAAATCTCACAGTCTCCTTACACGAAATAAAGCAAAGTATTAAAAAAAAGTGACATGAACAGAGTAAGTATTAAAACTGCACAAAGACACTAGGGTTAGGATTTGAACAGTAGCCATTGTGACAGATAGGGGGTGCTATCGCTCCCTTGACTCCAGACACCAGATAAAAGTCCACAAGTTGACTTTATTAATTCTGCACAGTGCACAAAGCACCCTCTCCTCCACAATACTCATTCAATACAATAATACTAATCACAATAAACTCTCCACCACTCCCAGACGTGTTGCCACCCTTCCACCCAGCTCAGTTTGCCATCTGGGAGCTGCCACAGTCCTTTTATATTCCCTGACCCGGAAGTGTTCCCAATCCCCAGTCAATGTAATTCTCTATCACTTCCGGGTCAGGTACAAGTCCTTCACCCCGAAGTATGTCACTTCTGCTGTCGCTCTACCTATGACACACTTCCGGGTTATAGGGTACAAATGATTCTCTATGCCTCCTTGCAGCGTCCTCTGTTGGCCCCTGGGGTATCCAGCAGGTTTGTAAGGGAAAACTCCATAGTCCATGATTCCCTGCTGGCATCCAGGGCACCTCCATGCTGCAGAGAGAGCTCCATCTGGCAGCCTGGGAGTATTGGCCGTGATGACAAGCCGGCCATATACCATACCATGTTAGACATCAACTAACTTAACAACAATAATTCTTAGGCATCACTGTATGTGTTACATGCATTTATAAAACGGTGAACACTAATGAGGGGAAAGACTCCCATCTTCCACTGCACTATCTTGAAATAAGAAGGATTAGAAGATATTGTAGTAAGTGGATGACAGAGAAAAACTGATTTCTTAAATTTACTTTGACTTTTATTTCACTGCAGACAGTATGAACATCCATTCCTGCATTTCAGGCCTGCAACACATTCCTTAAAAAGTCAGGACGGGGGCAAATAAGGGACAGTAATGAGGTAAAATAAATAATGATGTGATTTCAAACAGGTGATGCCAACAGGTGATTGTAAGCATGATTTGGTACAAAAGCAGTATCCATGAAAGGCAGAGTCTTTGAGGAGCAAAGATGGGCAAATGGTCCCCAGTTTGTCAACAAATGTGTGAAAAAATTATTGAAATGTTTAAAAACAATTTTCCTCCAAGAAAGATTGGAAGGGATTTGCATATTTCTCTCTCCCTCTACAGTGCATAATTTCATTAAATTATTCCAAGAATCTGGAGGAATTTCAGTGTGTAAAGTGCAAGGGTGCAAGCCTAAACTGAACACCAGTGATCACAGAGCCCTCAGACAGAACTGCTTCAAGAACTCATCAAATGCTGATATAACCACATGGGCAAGGGACAACTTTGGCAAACTTTTGTCAAGCACATTCACAAATGCCACTTAAAACTGTACTGTACAAAAAAGAAGCCTTATGTTAACCATGTCCAGAAGTGACATCAACTTCTCTGGGCTGAGGCATCTGGGATGGACCATCACATAGTGGAAATGTGTACTGTGGTCAGACAAATCAGTATTCTAGATCTTTTTTGGAAGAAATTGATGCAGTGTGTTCTGGACCAAAGACGAAAAGGACCATCCAGACTGTTAGCATCTGTCAGCAACAAGTCCAAAAGCCAGGGTATGTCATGGCATTGGGTTGTGTCAGTGCTTTTGGCAAGAGTGATTTATACTTCTATGATGGCAGCATTAATGCAGAAAAGTATATTGAGATTTTAGAGCAACATGTGCTGCCTTCAAGACAACATCAGCGACATCCATGCATTTTTCAACAAGACACATTCTGCATACATTACAAATCATGGCTACAGAAGAATACGGTGCAGGCATCAGACTGGCCTGCCTGCAGTCCTGACCTGTCCCCAACAGGGACTGTCTGAAGAATTTTGAAACAAAAAATGCAATAATGACGACCCTGTACTGTTGCACACCTTAAGCTGTGTTTGAAGGAAGAATGGCTGAAGAACTAACACCTGAAACGCTTCCTCGCTTGGTATCCTTAGTGTCAAAATGTCTTTTAAGTGTTGTGAGAAGGAATGGCGACATTACAAAGTGGTGAATGCCTTACTGGCTCACCTTTCTTGTTGCAGGTTTAAAATTCAGGAATGAATGTGTATAAACAAATGAAATTAAGTTGACCAGACAAAACATGAAATCTCTTAGGTTCATACTGTCTGCGATAAAATAAAATTATTATAAATCTGTACAGCTTTATAGTCCTTTTCTCACGACTCAAAGTGCTCTCCATGCAGGGAGGACCCAGGACATGAACCCATAATCTCCATACTACAAGGCAGCCGTGCTATCATTGCGCCATCTGCACGCATAAGTCAAATTAAATTTAAGAATCGCTGCATTTTTTTTATTTGCATTTTTCCATACCGTCCCAACTTTTTCTCATTTGGGGTTCTATATACTTGGGCACTATGTGGCATAATTAGGCCCCAACACCTTGGTACAACTACACAGGACACAGTGAAACAGTACCCGATTCAAATAATCCATTTCATTAAATAGACTATCTTTGCAAAGGCTACTTTTGACTCAAAACAGCACTGCACAATCCAATCCAGTCGAAACCTATTATTTTCTTTTCTTTCTCCTCCACACCTCCCAACTCCGATTATATGGGCAAAATCTAGGACTCCCTTTTAAACTAGACCTGGCAGTGCTCCTGCTTCCCAAATCATTGTCTCTAGGAAGCAATTCTTGGTCAGGTGCACCCACCCTGGAACAGGGCATTCATATTCCGACAGTTCCCCATGCTGCCCAATGGGAATTCATATAGGGGCACACCACAATATGGGAGAATGACTCGCACATGGGATGCAGCATCCTGATTGGGAAAGGATCTGCTAATCATCCCAGCCAGGATGTTTCTCCACCCTGGCTGTCCATCCCTTATGCTGGCTTTCCATCAAAGGGTGCTCGGATGTCAGTCCCAGTGCACGAGCTGCCACAGTGCAACCTCAATGCCTGCCTCTTGACCGGAAGGGGGAATGTTACACATCCCTACCTGACCTTCCTGGCCAAATATAGGAATGGGTTCCATCCCAGCAGGGACAACGGTCCATCCATCACTATATATATATAATGTGTGTCCTGCCATGAAGAACATAGGCTGGGATACCACCTTCAGCCCAAGACTGCCAAGATTGGCACTGACATCTTGCAATCCTGTACTCAAATAAGCAATTTTAGGAAATATAGGGCTGGCTGGCTAATATACACAGAAGCCCTGAACAATGAATAATATTAGAAAGCAATTTAAAGTGGAGAAAAAAAAGTATTTTAACATTATTAGCTAATGATTCAAATAATAGCTTCATTTCTAGACACTGCAAATACTTCAATAGCAATATCTGAAGGTTTTCATTAGTTTCTTAGCTCAATTGATTTTTTTCAACATTAAAGAAAGCTTGGGGCTATAAACTAACAAGTTTATTAAAAAATCTTCAGGACACATTTTAAATGCATTAACAGCTAATTTTCTTTAAAAAGCTACCTCTTATTAACTTTGCATCAGAAAGAAAATTAGAAATTAATCATATTCATTTCCATTTTCATAGATGGAAATTTCACTGTGGTATTTAACCTATTTTATAACACTCAAAAATGAGTTGAAAATAAAATAATGTTTTGATATAATGGGTTTATCAGAAAAAAATATAATGTATGTAGAGGTAACTAACGAAATAAAAGAACTAGCTACATAAATTATCCTAATATAAGTCATTATGCCCCACAACTCTTTAAATTCTTTACAACACTTTACCTGTAAAGTTGCCTTTTTAGATGTAATAAGGGGTTTATGTAACCCAACCCCTCTCACTGATGTTCTGAATTGATTATTTATGAAACATCCTGTTGCCACATTAGCCTGACATTTGATTTATATCATCAAAGGTTGTTTGTTAGTTTTTCATTAAATATTGAATTAATGCAGGAACAGAACAGTCAAATAGTTTCTTGATTTTTCCATAGTCATTTTAGCTCATTAAGCCTTTTACTCGAACTGCATTGCTAACATCAAATTAGCTGCAAGAGTCTGTCTACTCAAACAAACTACAATTAAACAGTTTTTATTATTACCAAATACAAGTCCCAGCTCAACAATAGCTTATCTCAAAAAGTCACCGAGATCTCCTCTTTGAGAGATAATGGCTGGTGCAGTGAGCAACTGCTCTTGGCTGGCAGTTTTATACATGGCTTTAAGTACGATGAAACGTTAACTCCTTGACTATCTCAGCAATCTCACGTGTTGATGCACCCGCTTTCAATGTAATTTGTTTTCTTCATGTCCTCAGTGATTTCCTTCTTTTTGCCAGCTAACTGTAGGTGGAATCCAGTAAGTCCAATATTTGTTTTAAATTACAATTCTAACACTTTCTGTTTACTTCTTATCTGTACTTTGTTCTTGATTACATTCTATTTTGTAGCACTTTGTGTAATTAAAACACCAAACTCACCTCTGGTACAAGAAGTAATGACTGGTACATTTCTTTGAGCTGGTGCCTACAATAAAGCAAGAACCTAGAGTCTTGTTCTGCATTCCACAATAATGAGGACTTCAGGGGAATACTTATTTAAAATCCATTTGTTCCAAACAAGGTAGTTAGATATCCATGACTCTTTATTGAAAACAAAAACTCTTAGTGTTTGAAAGTGAGTGGCAGTGGTGCAAACAGCCCAAACCTGCAGCTTGGAAGCTTTCAGGCTACTGGTTGAAGGTCTGGGGCAAATTACGTAACCTGATAGTGCTCCAGTGGTTAAAATATTTATGTAACAACACATTCCATCTTGCTTTGGATAAATAAAAAAATGTGATTTATTAGCAAATCAAAGATAAAGGGGTTGAGTAAAAATGGAAGCTTGCAAAAAAGAAATCAGGCAATATCTTAAGCTTCAGACAATGTTTATCTTAAAAGCCCTTCATCATTTTTGAAATATTTCCCTTGGGGTTTTAAAGTACACAGAGTAACTAAGAACAAATACAGCACTTTTCACTCTAGCAAAATTTTGAATATCACTGTACAACACACGTTCTGCTTGCTGTGCACAACTTATCATTTAATGTTCCACTTCCATATGTAAAAAAAACATAAACATTAACCTTTTTTATTTGAAAACAGCAAACACTGTAAATTTTGCTGTATAAATGGTTGATAACCAATCTGATTATTTTGACCTGAAGATTGAAATTTTATAAAGATATCCATAGACAGAGTGATGTATTTTTAAACATTTCTACTTAGGGTATCATGAAGGCAAGTAGTACATTAAATCACATTATTGCATGCATACACAGAGTGCATTATCTCAGCATCCAGTATTGAACAGAATATGATATTATTCAACGTATAACGATGTAACAGAATGCATACTTCACTGTATTTAATTACATCACAAACAATTATAAGATCTCTTAAATAAACTATGGAGACATACTGTAATAGATAAATAATAAATTATCTCTTATGGGATTGGAGCTGTATTATGGTTCAGTGGTAGTGCTGCTGACTGTTCATAAGAAGAACAAGGCTCACATCCTTGAAATCTGCTGCGTGGAGTTTGCATGCTCTCCCAGTGCTTGCATGGGTTTCCTCCCACCAAAGACATACATTTACAATGCTAAATTAGCCCTAGTGTGTGTTTGGTGTGTGTGTGTGTGTGTTCAGCATGCAATGGACTTGAAACCAGTCCAGCCTTTAATCCTGTCTTGTGACCTATACTAGCTGAGATAGGCTCCAGCCCCCCATGACCCTGGTCTGGATTAAGCAGATTAGAAAATTACATATGATTAGTGCCTTGTGCTGCGGTGGGCTGGAAACCTGCCTTGCACCCTGTGTTAGCTGGGACTGGCTCCAGCAGACCCCCGTGACCTTGTAGTTAGGATATAGCGGGTTGGATAATGAATGAATGGATGGATAGTGCCTTGTGATAAAAGACATTTCAAAGACTGAGGTGTCCCTCCAAGATGGCCACAGTGCCTCTGTTTGTATTAATGTCAGGCCATGAAACAGCCACAGTATTCAAATTAATATTCTATGCTGTTTATCATTTATATTGTTTTGATATATTTTATTATATGATTCATCCCCCATATTACAGCTTAACACGTCTCTGGGTCACAGGAGTATCTATTATCTTTATCTTCAGCTTGTCACTTATTGAATGATCAACAGATGTAATGTATTAATGTCAGTCCTAGCAATAAGAAAGGTTAACAGAACAGCTAAATCAATAAAGACTGTGAAAAAGTATTACTTTATAAATCTTAGGGAATGAAAAGTAAAGAATTATGCATACACAGAGTCTTTGGGGAAACCATCATACCAGAACACAGGGATAAGTGGAACACCAGCAGTCCTTCCTGTGTGCAGGACCAAAATTTAGGTGGTGCAAGCAGTGCCCCTATAACGGAGCACTGAACTTGAAGGTGCCAAACTGCATTTTTTAATGCATCCTGCAAGGACATTGTGTATCATTGCCTAGAATCCATATTTAATGGCAGATTTGTTGGTAACACAGGGAGAGAAGGAGAAACAGATGGAAAGAAGCTGAGGTTCAGAATTTGGTGGGTGCATCTGTTCTTCAGATTCTTTAGAGTAACGCTGCAGCATTAACTGAAACATTGTCGACTCGGACTACACTGACAGATCAAGTATCTGGCTGCCTCTGTGACTTGGTGAAGAGCTTGGAGTTAAGCTGTAATTGCTGTCACAAAATTTGTAACATTTTATATTGATGCTGCACACATTGATTTACAGTGAATTGTGCTAATACAATTCCAACCAAGTAATTTGTAGGGAAATTTAAGGTAGTTATTCATCTAACAATAACTGATTACTCTTTTGTTTTTTGTTTTTTTTAATTTGTTCAGATAAAGACAAGTAGTGATTACTTAAGCTTACAAATGTTGTGTACAATAAGGGGACTAAATTAAAGCACAATTTCTTAAATTACTTAAGCTGATTTAAGAACCTTACACTGAAATAAATCTATTGCCTTCTCTTTAAAATATTATATTGTATTCCCTGTAATTAGCACTTTAATTTAATGTCTAACCATGTAGTATATATTGTAACAATAATAAGCTATTGTCATTATGACATTAAATAATTAAGAAAGGAGAAAGATGTCAAACTGTAAATAAAAAAAAATTCAAAAAGTTGTGTTGTTTAAGTAATCACTACATTTTTGAGATCATGAGTACTTAACCAAAACCAAATCCCACTTCCACCAGTTTTAAGCACTTTTTCAATGATCAATTAAGAGTTATTTAAATTAAAAATATGTACAACTGGACAAACACTAACCCAAAGTAATGGGGATTGGGGGAAAATTCAAGTATAAAATCAAAAACAGACCAGACAGATGGAAACATCCGAGTATAAATTGAATTATTTTTAAGACCATCATATTTTATTTTGTGTGTGATTTAATATAAGAGGCAAGGTAAATTATTAAGTCATTTGTAAAATAATAATACATTTTATTTGACGTGTAAAATAACTTGAATTTTCTAAGTTGTGATGTAATGCTGACCTTTCACCATTTTGGTGGTCGGATCATTTCTGGACTGATTCAATGGACTTTAAATGCTTGTTTTTTGATCTTCAATTTCACAAAAAAAGGAGCTCATCTTTAATTGCTTTCTGTACAGATGTAGTAGTACATCAAAAGAGACTTTGATTTCTCTTAAGAAAATCACACTTGAAATTCACATGAACACCGTGGAAAAAGAAGATGAGCTGTTACAAATGGAAATTCCAAAACCCTCATATCACTTGAACACACCAAATGACCAGTCCTGCCTGTGTAAATGCTGTTTGTATTTTGAAGATGTTCTCCATTTGAAAGTTTAAAGTTCTCATCTGAACATTTCCTAAAACCCCAATGATGTGTATCAGTGTAGCAGTGAATTGATCATCACTGTAGGCTTCATTATTCAATGTGATGACCCATCTACTCATCACTGTATAGTTCACATATTCATGCATCATTGTTAGCAGTACTAAAGTCCTATCTTAACTGTAGATTTGGATAGCCCTAAAAATCATCTTTTAATGTCAGAGCAGTGACATATCTTTTCTTGACCCATTTTTAAGAGTAAGACTTTTTGTTGTGGCATAAAAATTAATCATTGACTGTAGTTAGAACATTTAAATCAATTAAATCAAGGTTATTAATTTTACATTATTTTACTTCATGATCAGAATGAAGTCTAATAAAAGAAAGCAAGGAGTCTTCAAGATGTTGTAATTATACATTATGCACAGGAGCATAGACACCTGCCTATTTTCAGATACACTCAGACACCCACACTGTTCAATTTTGGGACACCAGTTAACCTAACATATCCATATTTTGTATGTGTGAAGAAACTGGCAAAACCAGGTAGGTCATGAAAACTCCATTCAGACAATGACCATGACACTATGACACTTTGATAACACAATACAGTAGAATCTCTGGTCATGAACGTTTCCGAACATGTACAAATTGGGTTCCGATCAAAAAGTTTGGCAAAATTTTGCATCTGTTCATGACCACATACTCTGGTGGTGAACAAAAACACTGCCGGCCAGTTTCCCTAAGCGCATTCGTAAGTGCCAATGATTTCCCATTCTCCGTTTTCCATTTTCTTTTGTTTGCGTATACAGGGTCTAACAAAGCAGCTGATGTTGCAAAAGGAGTTATAATATTAACCAAGCAGAGGCCTCAAGTGCTGGAAGAGGTGGAAAAACTGTTGTTAGTGTATTTGAACGAGAAGCACCTTGCAGAGAATAGCGCTAGCAAGGCGATCATATGCGAGAAAGCCAGGAAAATTCATGGAGATTTGCTGAAAAAAAAAATCCTTCTTCGAGTGGCGAAGGTGAGGAATTTAAAGCCAGCAGAGGATGGTTTGAAAAGTTTTGCAAGAGAAGCGGCATTTAATTTTTTTTTCCCTGTACTTAAAATTCATAAAAAAGTGTTTACAGTGAGCGGTTCGTAAGGGTCTAGTGCGAACTCTTACAATGTTAGTTTTCTCTGTTGTTCAAAGTTTTCTCAGTGTTATTCAATGTTTTTACATTTAGTTTACTATTACACTGTGCATTGTATGGTATAATTAACTATTTTTGTGCTTAGAAAATATATATATTTACATACAGCACTTTGAGCTACATTTTTTGTATGAAAATGTGCTATATAAATAAATGTTGTTGTTGTTGTTACAGTTCGTACGGTCTGGAACGGATTAATTATATTTACATACAATCTTATCTGGAAATTACATTCGAGTCGTGTCCAGAGTTTTGGAACGAATTACTGTCGTGACTAGAGGTACCACTGTATAGTATTTGCAAACCCAACCAAATTCATGGTCATGAAGAACGGTGGTTATCCTGACAGCACTGGACACAAAATAGGACATGGAACTATTCTATTTAAAGCCCACAAGTACCAATATGGGGTTCATTTAGAAATATTAAACAAAATTTTAAGTACCTTTTTGAGAAGGTGTGAGGAAAACTCACACTGTTACAGAAACAACAAGAATGTGAGAAATTCATAAAAACGACTAAGATTTGAGCCCAGGATGCTGCGCTCCATGAGGGAGTACTGATATCAAGCTGACTTTTTTGTGACTTAATGCAGTCTCAAGTAGTAGAACCTCATTTATGGTGGGTTCCTGCCATGTGTCCAATGCTGATGAGATATTTTCTTTTGCCCACAAGACAGCAAAAACTGGAATAGGCCAATTTCATAACTGATGATGGATAGATAGTCTCGAGTGCACAAGACACAGAATTTACAGAGAGGTGCTTACAACAAACTGGCATACACAGTCTGACACATAATAGGATATTTCAGACTATTTTGAATCAAATGTAGTGAGAAACATTTTTTTTCTTCTGTGGTATTCAGTAATTTCCCTGAAACAAACTTGACAAATTACAGTTCTGCCATGCTTGAGATGATTTGCAATGTATGGATTTTTATTTTGTGTTCTCTTTATATTAGAGTTCAACCTTATCCACTGCTCTTTCATCTCTTTTTGCTCTCCTGGTTTTAACACAATTGCTATAACGTATGTACATGCAGCCACTCGTCTGTTTTTTCACTGCCAGATTTCTTTCTTCTGATTTCATCTGCCTAGTGATCATGTAGAAATGTGCTTGTGTGTTGTTGATAATAAAATACATAAGATTGTGCTTTATTAAATGCAAAAACAGTGTTACATGGTGCCACAGGGTTGGGATGTGTTGGTCAGACATGCAAGTAAGAATTTCGCTGTACTCTAAAAACATGACAATACTTCTATTACTACTACTACTACTACAAATAATAATAATACATGTGCTATTTACATGTAGCCTCCCTACAAGTAACTTCTCTCAGATTGACTCATATTGACATACTTTAGTGTCTGTTCTGTATGAGATCTGCATGCTTTAGCCCTCTTTAGCCTTGTAAGGTTTGCAAGGTGCACACTCTCCCAGAAAACAAAGCCATTTTATCTTGAACCTAGGGAAAAACATCCACACAACTCAAAACACACAGTGAAGGACAACATTCTCCATAATTAGAGGAAAGAAGTACTTAACAGGTTTAAAGCCAGTTTCTGGGCTGCAGGTGAATTCTCTTGGCCCTGTGGCTCTGCTGATGTGTTTTGGTTCAGAGATCTATAATGCTGGAAGGCATGCTGAATTCTCACAAGATAGCTCTCAGATGTTAAACTATTTCACACATTTATGTCAGAGGGTCACCCTCCAGGTTCCTCCTAGATATGTAATTCCACCGTGGGCTGAGAGGGAGAAAAGCTGCTAACTATGTCATCTTCCTTTGCCTTCACAGTGCAGAGAAACTGAACAGTGAGACCAACTAATTCTGCCCCTTCCAGTCCCAGGACCATCTAAAAAGTAGGCATCGTTTAACGGCTGGAAGCTGGAAGAGACAAGGCTGCTTCAAACCCCTACCAAAGTGATCCAAGACACCTTTAGAGGTAGTAGTTTTGTTGCATAGAACACCACTGGGCAACTCTGTTTGTTCGCTAATGCACCATTACATGCTATTTTTATTGAATCTTTGAAGTAAAAGGGGATGGCCAGGATAGCGCCTCAACTTGGTCTTTTGAACCATCGTTTCCTTGAATGACCACAATCGCCAAAGCCACAATGAGATGGCAGTAGCATAGTACCTTTCACCTTTCAGTACCTTATTCAATATTATTTATAAACACTTGTCTAATAAACAATACAACTTCAGTTTATTTAGTTTTTTCTCACTCTAATCAGAAATTCTGGCAATTTCTAAGCCTGTGGCTATAATTTTGTTTTCTAATTTCTGTTTACATTTCAAAATGAATTTTTCTGCAGCTTTAATAGTTTCTTGTATTCTCAGTACAGCTGAATACTTCTATATAATTGTGTGCGAAAGCAAGCCAAATATGCAGTATATGGAAAATATGGAAATATTTCAGTGTAAACAGCAATGAAGATTACTAATATTAAATACTGTCTCTGTGGTGTACATATTTAATAAGCTTTGTGCTCATATAAATAACCTTCTTATGAAATACTGGTTGTGTTACCTGGCTTCAGTTATACTGTACAGCCATTAGTTAATTGGATGTGTCAAAAGCAATATGTAACTAGCTATGTACTTTCCTGCATACAATATATGTTTTTTACCAAGGGCTAACATTATTGCCCGGCAGTGCACTGTAGTAGTCAAGGCTTTGGATCAAGGAATTCAAATGCTACTAGCACTGTGTGAACATTAGGAAGTCACTTTACCTGTTTATGTACCAAAACAATATTATCTTAAAATTATAAATAATGTCACCCTATCCTGGCATTTGAGAACTTTACAAGTTTTGGATCCTGGACATGTTGGAGCACCTAGCACTTCTGAACTGCTGCCCTCTGCAATCTTCCACCCTTCAGAATTTTCTGTGCACTCAATCAAAACTTATAGGGAACAGTACAATTACATTTTAGGGAAGGAGCCTTTTCAGTCTAAAAAGAGATGCACTCTTGAGAAAGTCAATATCTGGTTTTACACAACCCACTACACTAGAAGTAGTTGTGCATGAATGTGTTTGTCTATTGCTCACCCCTATGACATCTTGGTGTAGGTAGTATGTTGGACCTTGGTGGCTGGTCCATTTTCAAGGCACGAAGACTTTCCCCAGATATTTCCATAGCTGCTACAATGGCATGGTGTGGAATTTTTGTAACTTGTGTTTTCTCTTTCTGGTGGTGGCACCTCTAGATGTAAAGCACAAATATCACGTCACCATCTACAGCTTGTGTGTTTCTCTACCATTAGACATCTGTTATTGGAGGGTAAGTACTTTAGAGGTGACCATTCAGCCCATCAAGCTTATTTGTTTAGTTAATACATAAACTTCCCCAATATCTTGTCTGCATTCTTGTTAAAGGTTGTCAACATTTCACCATCAGCTTTTTTATACTGGCAATGCAGAATCTAGTTCATCATTCTCTGCTTCTAGTAAAGATGACAAAGTATTTAGAATTCCTACTCTGGCTCTCATGAGTCAACAACCATTTTTGCTACACTCTGCACCTGATTAGGCTCTGTAACTTGCCAATCACAGCAGCATCGTTCAACCAGAGAGTTTGTACTGATAATCATTGTCAGCCATGCTGTTTTGCCCTCTGCCTTTTTTCTGGAACTTAGCTTTTCTGTGGCAAACTGTTCATTTCATCTGACAGATTTTCTCTCCTTCAATTATGGTATAGTGATTATGACATGTAATTATGACATGTCACCACACTCTCCGCCAAATGTGAGAGCTGGCCTTTTTTTTTAAGATTTCATCCTAACTTCTCATCATGCTTCACCCACTGTACACTTTTTCCTCCAGCAGTGCAGCCCCACTTTCTCCATTAGAATTATTTCTGTACAAGAGATAAAAATATTATTTCAGTTAGCTTGCCATGTCACACTCTTCATCCAACAGGAGCTCAACTTGATTCTCCATTAGTTTGATCAGGAAGATACTTGTGGAGTAGGTGTTCATGAACTCTTGACTTAGGCTTATCTGTAAAGCTTCAGATGGGCTCTAAAAGAGTATTATTTCCTCTCCGTGGATAGATTGTGTTAGTACATTTAATTCAGCCTTGAAGGATGGCTGTTACATTTCTTTGCCTGATTTCTTGATCATAATTTCTGTCCAACATTAGTTATCTAGCACAATACCACAAGAATTTTCATGCTTCTCTGCCCAATACACGGTAGAACAGGTCAATTAAATTCAGCACTCATTCTGCTTCTTGCCAAACTGCTGACATAAACCAAACATCAGCTCTTCAAGCGCACCCTCATTCAAGTGGGAAACAGAGTTCTGAAGAGGATTTTATAAACAGATCTCTCAACAAAACACTGAGGCAAGCTACCATCTCATTTTTCAGTTGGCCAATATACTTTATATGTCGATGAGTATTGCCATATGTTCTGCCTCGCTTTTCCTCACACTGGGAAGAAAAAGGCTAACTTTGAAGACCTGTTTGGAAGTGTCACTGTTGATATTGCCACAGAACAACAGAAGTGATTATTATTTCACTTCTCTAACTTTTCTGTCACATTTCTTCTGCCACATTTACATGTGATTAATGGCATACATACACACATAGAGTATGTAACTCCAAAAGGTAATCATGCAAGCAACTAGCAATATAAAAGGCAACATAAAGAAGTGACAAGGAAGGAAGAGTAGACTGAATCCAAATAAAATAAACCTTTAGGGCCCATTGGCTTTGATGAAATACAACCCACAGCCTATCTGACTTATTCCAATTGGTTGCCCAGTCAGAGTAATACTATAGTATTTTTCATTACAAAAACATACTGTATCGTACAGTGAATAAAAAAATAAAACCAGTTCATGAAAGATATTCTTTCGATTGTTAAATATGATTTAAGTAATTCAACATGATTTTTAGTGCATGCTTTTACAAAGCTGGGGTGTTTAAGACTGAAATGCTTGTGTAGACATTTAGTATTTTGAATCATAGTGAATGAAAACATATTGGGCAGAAAATGAAGAAAATATTTAAAAGAAATATGGATTCAACAAAAATACTTTTACTCATGGTGTGCTATTGATGTAATTAGGAATCAGAGAGCTCAAAGTGCCCTTACAGAAATAAGGGAGGAGTGTTGACTAATTGTTCCATAAACACAGACATGAAAATAAACCTTGGCACTGAATCACTGCTTGGACTGAAGCAAGTCACAAATTTAAACAGACTAAGTCTTGAAAATATGAAGTGCAAAAGTTTATGCTTCTTTTTTAAAAAAATATTATATGAATTTATGTTTTGTTGAATAATGCTTCTTTTCCATGGGTTGGGGTTTTGTTTAAATGTCTGGAGTTAAGTGCAATGTAATCCTGTGGGTCCTGCTAAGTTTTTTTCAAGTTAAAGGTAATCAATGTTTTCTTTTGTTTCAAGATGCGAGAGTCAATATTGTGTCAACACCTCGGTATCCCACCTCATGCTCTATGTGTTGACATAGAGATAGCAATTTTTCAGTTTAAAGTAAAAGATAAGTCTCTGGCTATTGTAGAGCAAACAAACCAAAGCAGTAAGCCAAACGTCAGTACTGTTAAATTAGTTTGACTGAACAGTTGTAAGTCTAGTCTCATTTTTTTAATGTGTCATTCCTAATTGTTCTTCTTCTTCGGGAAGGAAATGAATCTGTCATTTAATTATAATTTGTATATCAATCTATCTAACGCCTACATATAAATTAGATAATTAGGACTTTAGCTATTCTGGATGGGCAACTACATTATGTATAAATATTTCAATCTAATGTGCATGAAGAACAGATGGAGTTTCTGATCACTGTGTAAATTTTTTGTCAGAAATTGCTACTGAAAACACAGAGGCAGTGTCAGGAAATTCAACAGTCATAAATATAATTACTTTATATTCAACAATAATATTAATTTTCTACTTTACAAAAGAAAGACAAAACAGAGTATCTCATGGT
The DNA here is from genome assembly GCF_016835505.1 of Polypterus senegalus. Taxonomy (NCBI): domain Eukaryota; kingdom Metazoa; phylum Chordata; class Cladistia; order Polypteriformes; family Polypteridae; genus Polypterus; species Polypterus senegalus. The sequence continues at coordinate 131,366,965 of NC_053160.1, forward strand.
TATATAGTGAAACAATCTTGTAAAAAAGGGACTTTTCTAATTCAGAAGTGATGAAAAGTAACCCAAACATACCAAAACTGGTGAAATAAATACAAATAAATCAAAATGCTAGAGGCAGTCTTGGACCACTTTATTCTGAGGTCACCCATGGCTGGGCCCAGAATTTTGTTTAGGATCAGAGAGCCACCTCTGAGCTTTTCTTCAATTATTGGGCAAGTTTTACTCACTCCTAATAAGCAGGGTGGGGGGTTGGAATTACAGCTTATCTGTCAGTCAATACTTTTGAAATAGCAACATAGTCCTAAATCTCTATCGAGAACCATGTGCATGGAGGTGTGCCATCCTCCTGCAGTCTTTCAAGGCCTGTTTCAAATTTCAGACAGAGAGTCAAGACGTTTTGGCACCTGCTGTATAGTCTGCTCTCCGATGTCCAGGGGAAACATCACTCAGTTCTTAAAATGTCACATCTGGTGCTACTAATTCATACAAAAGGGAAAATGCCACCCAACCTGGCAAGGCCAATTTGTCCACACTGGTGTGACAACATGCATGCTAATTTTTAATTTTTAGACCTTGTTGGGTACTCTCCATTGTCACTTTCCTTTTTGACTTCTCCTTGCTTGCTTGGGAATCCACAACAAAAGACAGTTTCACACCTGGGCTAATTGTAGTACAGTTTGCTAACAATGAAGTTCATCCTTTTTTCAAATAGGCCCTTGTTGGTGCATATTAGGCATAACATCTTTATTGCCCTAACAGATTTATTACCCTAAATCATGTTAATACCTTGCTTAAATTTTTAAGTTATTCATCAAAAATGTTTATAAACTAAATGTCTATTACATTTACCATTCTGTTAATAGTACATCAAAAGTCAATATTACATTTACAAAAACATTTATTTTTAATCATCAATGGTAAAAGAAAAACTACTTTGTGCCAGAAAAACCTCTGTCATAGTCACAGGATGAAGGGTTAAGCTATTTGTTTTATTATTGGTCTTCAAGCCAGGAAATAAGAGGCAGACTGCTAGGTGTATATTACTTTGTATGAAAAAGATGCTTCGCTATATGATTCCATTCCACGATTCCATTTTTGAACTATGAAAATAGATCAAGAGAAGAAATGATTTACAAAGAATGTTGTAGCAACGGGAATCAGAGTATGTATTTATAACATATGTTTCATGTATGAAAGGTTTTGACATTGAATGACATTCTTTGGGAAGCATTTGATAGTTTTAAACTTTGGAAAAGCAACAAAAATAAAAATAGACTTATTATTACATTGTTTTGAGTTATAATGCTCCAATCAAGATCAAACGATTTTCACCTGAAATTAATCTATCATTGACTGGTAAATTTTCAGAACCCACATTTGTAAGCTTTATAGTCATTTAGTTGTAGTGCTCCTTTACGTGAGGTATCATGGTAGTTAAGGAATCACATTTTGTCACCAATAGTCAGACTTTAGGAAAGAGTGAAGGCAGGAATGCCGCCTTCTACATTAAAGAAAATGAAGAAGTAAACAAAGAAAAGGGAATCTAAGGAATCATCCTGTGTATGAAGAGGAACTGTTGAGTAGAGTGTAAGAAAAACAGGTGCCTCTTGAGCAGAAATTAAAGGAGTTCACACCTTTTCAGTTTGTCCTGTAATTAAAACAAACACTCCTTGTCCGAGCGTGGACAGTGAGGTTAGAGTTACATTTTTGCCCTTACTGCTTAGTAAATAATAGAATTTTTAGCTTACGAGATAAATGAGTCTATTTTAAATGTAAACTTGTTAATTATGTTATCCTTGTATCTTCTTGATATACAAAACATTTTATTAGAATTATAGCTTGTGATTATGACAATTTTTTTCTTTTATGCTATTATGGATATTTTGTACATGTTTTACTAATTTAAAAAAATATGTTCTATGGAGATTTTATTTATTTTAGCATTTTTATGGTCACTGAACAATAAGCATACAGAATTTCAATTTTTATTAATACAAAATTAACAGGTAACACCTGTGTTCTGCAGTTTAATTATATTAATGCCACTTTAATACAGAACATAAGGTTTCTGCATGGTTTATTATGGTAGGGCTTAACAAGAAAAAGAAAACATATGGGAACCGGCATCAAAATCAGAATTGACTTATTCTAGTAACATGAAATTTGTAATCAATAATCCGCCCTAAAAATCCTGATCGGAAACTATAATGAGTCAAAATATGTCAAAATGCTGAATTTCCCATTTATTCTAGTAAAGCACCATATGCAGCAATGAAGGTATTCAGAATATCATTGTATAGTTTATTTAAATTAATTTAGATTAGATAAATAGAATAGCTTTTAAACTTACATACAAAGCAAAAATGCCTCTTCTGTCATTTTTGTGTGCATGATATTTTTTTTATATGGTTGCTAAATACTGTGGTGATTCCCATCATTATAATAATCAATAAAAAATCTTCCCTATTCCTGAAAAAATACTAAATTATCTCACAATATGCACAGTACTTGGTTTTTAGCCACTCCTTCCTAACAGACATAGAACAGTTTTACAAGGTATTTTTAGCCTTAACCTCACTCTCCTGTGATATATTAAATTACTTATTTTATAAAACATGCTGTTAGAATATTATTCCCATATTACATAGATAATTAAGTAAAACAAACTGAATCTGAGCCTCTTCATTATTTTCTACATACCAGTTTTACATTTTCAACTTAAAAACAACCATATGTTAAATATCTACACTGTAAACAATACAAAGATGGCAATATTGACAGACTTTTCTCCCAGACTCCCCCACACTCCAGGGAGTTTTCAGAAAACTGGCCCATTGTAAAAGCCTTCATTTCTGAACTGTAATGATAACTGATTTAAGAACAGTATTATGAAAACACTAATACTATGAAAAAGCTGCTATAGCAAATAAATTTGGATAGATGTGTTTACGAATATATAGATGAATAGAGTGATCATTTGTCACTTAAAATAATACTGATCTTAATATTGCAAATACAAAAAAATGTCAAAAAAAAGAGTTATTAATATGGGTAGTAACTAAATATCTTCATTGATATGGGAAGCAACTAACTAATTGCAACTACTCATTCCATTTTCCTTTTTTAGTTCTTACTTAGACTCAAAACTAACACAAACCCTTAGTGTTGCCCATTTCCACACTGCTTACACCTAAGTAATTAACAGGCACATTAATGGTCGCATTAAGTCTGTTGTTCCCAACTCCTAAAAAATGTTTGATTTATGCTTGCATCCCCTACAAAAATAATCACAATTGAAGATGAAAATGTCAAATTTCTAATTTTTGAATGAGAAGTTGAACTATGTACAGTACAGGTGAACAAACTGAACTTAAAAAAAAATACGTTTTTAATTGAGTGCGTAAAAATGAAATATGAATGGAGCAATTTACCTTTAGAAATCTCAATAATCTTATAAATGTGTTAGTCATGAGGCTTAGACACTCGATTGATGGTCTCCTGATAACACCTGCACTGCAGTTCAAAAACAGATGTGCCACACAGTTAATGTTGCTGCACTACTGCCAGAACCGCCGGCAGGAGAGATGGGCTGAATGTAAGCAGTAGGGATTACATCCAATTCAGTCACAATTCCCAGTAAAAATATCAATCAATCCTTGAAATCAGTGACGTTTCATAATCAGAGCTTACTCAGAAATCAATACTGGACCTTGCACTTCTTTATGGAACAATGTAAGGTCATAGAGTTAATAAAAGTTATTTGCCTTTACGAACGCTCTGACCGCATCAAGCAACCTGTGAGAACACGCATTTCTGCAACTCATTCAAAGGTGACAATTATGTACACAATGCTTGATTCTCTTCATATCATAGAACAGGAGCACTATCTAATAAACAACATAAAATGATGGCACACTACAAGACACTGATTGTACCATGATAAAGTCGGACAACACACCTCCTCTTTATAACATCCCCCAAAATGTAACCTCGCAACTCTGCATTAGGTGTTCTGGTCTTATCTCAACCTATTTGACTTTTTTATTTTTTACTCTCCAGGTATAGTTACATGACAAACATAGACATTTTATTAACATCATATCTGAAGAAAAGTCTAAACAATGAGTGTAAACATTAGAACATTAGAACACTCTAGACGAGAACAGGCCATTCAGCCCAACAAAGCTCGCCAGTCCTGTCCACTTATTTCCTCCAAGAAAACATCAAGTCGAGTTTTGAAAGTCCCTAATGTCTTACTGTCTACCACACTACTTGGTAGCTTATTCCAAGTGTCTATCGTTCTTTATGTAAAGAAAAACTTCCTAATGTTTGTCCGAAATTTACCCTTAACAAGTTTCCAACTGTGTCCCCGTGTTCTTGATGAACCCATTTTAAAATACAAGTCTCGATCCACTGTACTAATTCCCTTCATAATTTTAAACACTTCAATCATGTCACCTCTTAATCTTCTTTTGCTTAAACAGTAAATGCTCAGCACTTTTAATCTTTCCTCATAATTCAACCCCTGTAGCCCTGAAATCAGCCTAGTCGCCCTTCTCTGGACCTTTTCTAGCACTGCTATGTCCTTTTCGTAGCCTGGAGACCAACACTGCACACAGTACTCAAGATGAGATCTCACCAGTGCATTATAAAGGTTGAGCATAACCTCCTTGGACTTGTACTCCACAGATCGTGCTATATAACCTAACAGTCTGTTAGCCTCCTTAATGGCTTCTGAACACTGTTGGGAAGTTGATAGCTTAGAGTCCACTATGACTCCTAAATCCTTCTCATAAGGTGTACTCTCGATTTTCCGACCGCCCATTGTGTATTCAAACCTAATATTTTTACTTCCTATGTGTAATACTTTACATTTACTGACATTAAATTTCATCTGCCACAAATCTGCCCAAGCCTGTATGCTATCCAAGTCCTTCTGTAATGATATAATGGATTCCAAATTATCTGCTAATCCACCTATCTTGGTATCATCTGCAAACTTAACCAGCTTGTTACTTATATTCCTATCTAAAACATTTATATATATTAAAAATAGCAGTGGCCCTAGCACTGACCCCTGTGGAACACCACTCTTAACATCGGCCAGTTCTGATGAGGTTCCTCGCACCATCACCCTCTGCTTCCTGTGTCTGAGCCAATTCTGCACCCATCTAAAAACATCACCCTGAACTCCCACTTCTTTTAACTTGATGCCCAACCTCTCATGTGGCACCTTATCAAATGCTTTCTGAAAGTCCTGATAAATAATATCATATGCTCCACTTTGATCATATCCTTTTGTTGCAACCTCATAGAATTCCAACATGTTAGTAAAACACAACCTCCCTCTTCGGAACCCATGCTGACTGTTCAGAATAACTCCTGTCCTGGCCATGTGTTGCTCAATCTTATCCTTAATAATTCCTTCCATTAATTTTCTTGTTATGCATGTTAAGCTTACTAGCCTATAGTTGCTTGGATCTGCCCTGTCACCCTTTTTATATAATGGGATGATATTTGCCATTTTCCAGTCCTTCGGAATCTCTCCAGTGCTCAGTGACTTCCTAAAATATGTGTCAAGGGTTTATATATGTACTCACTAGCCTCCTTAAGAACACGAAGATAAATATTATCTGGGCCTGGCGATTTGTTTGATTTCATCTTATTTAATCTGAGCAGCACTCTCCCTCTACAATTTCCAAATCCCTCAGTACCTCCTTAGTAGTCACATTTACCATGGGCAGGTTATCCACTTGCTCACTTGTAAACACCTCAGAAAAATGTAAGTTTAGGGCATCTGCTAACCATTTATAAGTTTGACGGCCTATGGAAAGAAAGTATTCTTAGATCTGCATTTAACTAAATCTGTAACGCCCAACAGTCAACTTTTTTCCTACTGAGGACCATGAGCTCAAATTTGGAGGTGCTGATCCTCATACCTGCTGCATCACACTCGATCGCAAACTGTCCCAATGCATTGTGGAATTCACAACCCAATGAAGGCAACAGGACCATGTCATCTGCAAAAAGCAGTGACGCGATTCTACAGTAAGATTACTGAAATGGACCCTCTCCCATCCATGACTGCCCCTTGGAGAGTCCCCAGTTTCACTTGCTGTTTCCTGTTTGTCAGAAAATCAGTGATCCAGTGAGTAAGAGATGGAAATCTGGTTAATTTAAAGCTGAAGAGTTCTGTGATGTCTGTATTAAATGCTGAACTGAAGACCACAAACAGAATCATTGGGTTTTAAAGGAGCTGCAGGATGTAATGCAGACCCATACTGACTGGATCATCCACTGATCTATTTGCTAGAACTGAAGGGGGTCTAACACAGAAGCTGTGATGTACTTCAGGCAAACTAACACTAGCCACTCAAAGATTTTCATGACCATGGATGCCAAAGTAACTGGCTGTTAGTAGTTCAGTTCTGTTATGCGTGATTTTAGGACAGATATAATTGTGGCCTGTTGGAAGCATAATGAAACTTCACAATGTGCTAAGAATTTGTTAGAAATCCATGTAAAGATGGGGGGACAACTGATTAGCACAAGCTTTCAAGCAGGGGTATAGAATAGATGCATTATTTTTTTGACTTGTCTGGAATATATTTCCTTGACCTAAAAGCCAATGCCAATCACTCTTAGTTTCATCTATAACATCTCACCTTCTTCTCGATCTGATCACACTTTGAAATGCAGCCTCTGTACCTTATCTGATAAGATGATCAATCCCAGACACATCTCTTAGAAACACCATTTGGAAAACCAAATTCAATGAAAGAGCCATAATTCAGAGTGGTAAACCTAATCAAAAAAGTATACTCCAACAGTCCAACCAAATGGATGGATAGATGGATTTATATGCACTTAAGAAATCAATGGCAAGACATCTGCTCCTTCCTTTAAAACCACCCCTGTCACCACAGATGTTGTTCTTCTGATTAAGCTCACTGGTCTCAACCTGGCCATAATTTTGGCTGTCCATTGTCATTAATCATAGCCTATTTTGTGAGGCCATAACAAAGGTTGGAGCAATCCCTTTTTACTCCAAAGGACAACTGTGCTGGACTGGAACTGTGGAAGAGTTGTCTGTATTGTAGTGAGACGATTGTGCCAAAAACAAACCTTGTTGAGGAATTGCAAGTACATGAGCATTGAGAGAGACCTATGTAGAGCAACATGTTCACCTTGCTTACGATCAGAGTTGACTGATCACTAGTCAACCTAGCAGATGTACCTTTACTAGCAACTGAGAACACTTTGTGTAAAAACCTCAAACAGAATACACCAGTACTGTCCACAACCAGAAGGTGTGACCATTGTGAAGTTCCTAAAACAAAGAAAGAAAAGAATGCTGAAGATTCTGACACATATCTACACAAAGTCACAAAGGAAAGGAATAAAGTTCCACTTAACCCAAACCATAAGTACACCTGCAATAATTTTGAGAACCATTAACTAACTTAATAGACTGGTTAAAGACAGCTAATGTATTATGGTATTGGTGTCACTGTAACTGGAAGGCAATAACCTTGTGAAAAATAAGTTATAAGTGTCTTCCTAAACCCAGCAATAAAGTGCAGAGCAGCACCTCTCACACACAGAAACTCTGTGTAAAGGGGAGGTAAGCGGGTGCATACTAACATTGCTAGTTAAAGAACAAATCCATCTTAACCACTTGAATTGAAAGATCAGATTTCGTAATTTGTCTTTTTCTAGAGGAAATAAAAACGATCTATCTAATTCAAGGGATACAATTACTGTTATGTGCCTATTTCAATAGGAGAGAAACTGCTAATCTATCTAGCTTCATGTTTTGTTATTGTCATTCTTTTATACATATCTATCTACATTTACTGTACATATATACTTATATATATCAATTTTCTAGTATCCGTATTTTATAAATAAATTATATTATGTTGTTAGTTGCAGCAAACGTGTCTGGGATATTTGTGAAAATAGTCTACTGCCACTGTGATCCACAACGGAGAAGAGGACAGTGTTTAACGTAGACTTATGCCAATTCTACAGGTCTCTTCATACTTCTGCAGACTAGCTGGAAAATGAAAAAGAGATCACTCATTCAACCTACATTAATGTGGCATCTTGTTAATTGTTTCAATTAATTACCAGCACTGCCAAAGGCAAAACTGATAAATAACAGAGTGATCAGATTTAACCTTCATTTTCTACAGGAGTATATGAAAAGTGTATGAACAGGATGCAATTAATTTATCTTTTCAATCAACAGTTATGAAACCAATTTCATCCAGTTCAGAATCACTAGAGCTACAACTTATTCTAGCAGAACTGAGGAAAATGCAGGAGAGAAAGAGAGCAAGCTATATCTAATCTATCCTTTTAATCCTTATAATTATAAGTACCAATGTAACAATAGGCTGCATGGCAATACCCTGTGGGAAAATTGGAAATTAAGGTTAAAGCTGTCTCACTTCCAGTTAAGACTACAAAATGACATCAAAAATTCAGAATCAATGTCTCCATGATGGGACAGTTAGCATTGTGAGCTGGAATGTTAAAGGCCTGAATCACGGATTAAAGAGAAAGAAAGTACTCTCTCACCTAACAGGTTTAAACACTAAAATAGTATTTTTACAGGAGACTCACTTACTAAGCAAGGATCAGTTCTGGCTGCAAAAGACTGGACTGGCCAAATGTTCCATTCCAGCTTTACAAAGAAAACTAGAGGTGTGGGAATTCTCATACCTAGAACAGTCTCATTTGTGGTATCTGATCCTGAAGGGAGATATGTGATTGTCATGGCCAATTTATTTAACTGTAAAGTGATTTGTCATTGTTTATGCACCCAATGTCGATGATAGGGAATTCATGTAAAATGTATTTGCATCCATTCCCAATGTGAACACATAAAATTATAATGGTGGGGACTTTAATTGTGCTTTAAATCCACTCTTAGACATGTCTCCTGTCACAGAGGGATGACAACTAACACTGTAAAGACAATTACACAGTATTTAACTGACCACAACCTATCAGACCCCTGGAGGTCTCTAAACCCAAACTCAAGAACATATTTCTTCTACTCACCAGTGCATGATTGCTACTCAATAATTGATTATTTCTTTATAGATAATAATTTCTTGCCTACGATTAACTCTTGCAAGTACAACGCTATTGTTATTTCCGACCATACCCCTCTGATCTTGGAGCTAAAATCATTATGCCCCACACACTCATCTCGCAGATGGCATCTTACCCACTTCTATTAGCAGACGAGAACTGTACAGAATTAATATCCAAACAAATCAGTTTCTTCCTAGAGAAAATTATATCCTCAGAGGTCTCTGCAGGAATAATCTGGGAAACTCTAAAGGCCTTAAGAGGACAGATTATTTCATATCTTTCCCACAGAAATAAATTAGAAACAAAGAAGGTATCAGAGTTAATCAGCGAAATTACTAGAATAGATGAAGAACATGCCAGGTATCCAAGTGAGGCTCTTCACAGGAAAAGGCAGGCTCTGCATTCAGAGCTCAACCTCTTAACAACCAAAGAAACTGAACTACTCATTTTTATATTAAGACATCATTACTATGAACATGGAGAGAAAGCTAATAAGCTATTAGCTCAAAAAATCCACAAGCATAAGTTCGCAATGCAATCCCAGCAATCACCAACATGAACGGAGATAAAAGCATTGACCATAAAAATATAATGCACACATTTAGAGACTACTATAAATCCTTATATCCTACTGAGTTTAAAGAAGACAACACACAATCTAATGCATTTCTGGATACATTACAGATACCCCAAATGTATACTTTTAGTGCAGAGGAACTGGATAAACCTCTGGCGCTATCAGAATTACTAGATGCTATAAAGTCACTTCAAAGCAGGAAAACAGCAGGCCCTGATGGCTACCCTGTAGAATCTTATAAGAAATTCTTCACTCAGCTAGCTCCCCTCTTATTAGCAACATTTACAGAAGCCAGAGACAAACAAATTCTACCTCAAACTTTTCACCAAGCATTAATCACCGTCTTTCCTAAACAAAATAAGGATTTATTACAATGTGCATCATACAGACTAATTTCACTTTTGAATAATGATGTTAAGATACTCTCAAAAATCCTAGCTAGAAGGATGGAGAATGTGCTGCCTTTGGTAATATCACAAGATCAAACTGGATTTATTAAAGGCCGACACTTATCTTCTAATCTTTGATACATGTTTAACGTAATATATTCACCAGCAAAGTCAAACATCCCAGAGATATTATTATTGTTGGATGCAGAATAAGCATTTGACATGATTGAATGGAACTTCCTTTTCACTACATTAGAGAAATTTGGGTTTGGCCCAAACATTTGTGCATGGATCAAACTACTGTATACCAATCCAGAAGCTTCAGTTTGTATTAACAACATTTGTTCAGACTACTTTAAACTAGAACGTGGTACCAGACAAGGAGGCCCCTTGTCACCACTGCTATTTGTAATCGCCATTGATCCACTGGCAGTTCACTGTCAAAATGCTTATCAGATAAATGGGGTTATCAGAGAAGGAACTGAACAGAAAATTTCTCTATATGCAGATGATATGGTACTGTATATAACTGACCCACAAAATACTGTGCCTGCAATCTTAACAGCACTTACTGAATTTCAAAAGATCACTGGTCTCAGAATTAATTTGAATAAAAATGTGCTTTTTCCAGTGAATTCTCAAGCATAAAATATTAGATTGGACACCTTCCCTTTTATCATTGCAGATCAGTTTAAATACCTAGGGGTAAATATCACAAGTAAACATAAAGCTCTTTATCAACAAAATGTCACCGTCTGTATAGAAAAAATTAAGCAAGACTTGCATAGATGGTCAACCCTACATCTCACTCTAGCTGGAAGAATTAACGTTGTTAAGATGAATATCCTTCCTAAGCTTCTTTTTTATTTCAAAACATTCCAATATACATCAATAAATCATTTTTTAAGCAATTAGATTCAACCATAACCTCATTTAGTTGGAACTCAAAACATCCACGTATCCAAAGAGCGACCCTACAAAGACCTAAGGCAGAAGGTGGCATGGCTCTACCTAACTTTCAGTTTTACTGGGCAGCAAACATACAAGCTATAAGAATCTGAACACAAATAGATGAACATACACAGGCTTGGTCCACAATAGAAATAAAATCCTGCAGTACTTCTTTATATTCCCTGCTTTGTGCCCCAATAAATGCAAGTTATTGCCAACATACTAATAACCCAGTTGTGCTTCACTCACTCAGAATATGGAACCAATGTAGAAAACATTTTAAAATGGAGAATCTTTTATCTATGGCACCTCTGCATGAGAACCACCTTTTTTAACCCTCGCAAACATATGCAGTTTTTTAATATCTGGAAAACATTTGGGATTAAATTGCTTAGAAATCTTTATATAGACAACATCTTTGCATCCTATGGACAATTACATTCCAAATTTAACTTTCCAGCAACACATTTCAAATTAGAAACTTTGTTAAACAGAACCTGCCCGATTTTCCTCATCAAGCACCCTCCCCTATGTGGGAAAAAATATTGCTCAATTTCGAGGACTCAGGGAGCATTTCTGCAATATATAAAAATATTTTACAGTCTGTCACTTTCAAAGATCCAAGAGGGCAATAGGATAAAGATCTATCACTCAACATATCAGAAAAGCAGTGGAAGGTAGCAATGCAGAGAATTCACTCGAGCTCCATATGCGCAAAGCTCAACTCAAAATTATATATCAAGCACATCTGTCTAGTCTAAAACTGTCCAAAATGTTTCCAGGGCAAGATCCAACCTGCGAATGCTGCAATCAAGTCCCAGACTCACTGGGTCAAATGTTTTGGGCCTGCACCAAATTAACATCATTCTGGACCAAAATTTTTAATAACCTTTTAGACAGCCCATTAACAGCTGTGTTTGGAGTTCTTCCAGATGGGCTTAAAGTTTAGATGGACAAACAAACTGTGATTGCCTTCACTACACTATTGGCACACAGGCTTATTTTGCTAAACTGGAAGAATCGTAACTATCCTCTTTTAAGTCAGTGGGTAACTGATGTTTTATATTATTTGAAATTGGAAAAAAATCTAATTCTCAGAGGATCTGTGCAGAACTTTTCAAAACCTGGCAGGATCTAATCAATAATATTTTAGAATAAGCTCTTAAAGCACTGAGGAAGTAACTCTCTTCCCATTTCTTTTTCTTCTCCATTTATCATTATCCTCCAATTAAACTCATCAATTTATGTATTTTTACATGCTTTTAAGTTTTACTCTGTTGGCCATGCTCTCTTTCTTAGGGGTGGGGGTTGATTTGTTTTCGATCATATTTTTTTGTAAAAATTGATTTATTTGTATGGAATGATTACAATAAAATCAATAAAATTAAAAAAAAAAAGAATTGAGGAAAATGCAAGAATGAATACCGCACAGGATGCAAAACCATCACAGAGAACACATAAAGGCTCACTCACACAGAGGCCAATTAAGTGCCTCCAATTAACATCCAGGTCTTTTGAGTTATTACAGGACAACCACAGTATCCAGACAAAATACACAGACAGGCACAAGAAAATGTGCAAACTCCACATAATCAGTAAAAAGCCTGATATTTAAACCAAGACTTTTAGACCTGTGAGGCAGTAAATCTATCCATGGACCTGCTACTTAATTTAAATTGACACTTTTTAAATTTACACAGGGACACAAAAAATCAAATTTTCTCTATATAATACCTTTCTGCACTGAACACCTTCTACAGGTGCTCTACATACTATTATAGAGATAAGTGATGCTGTTGACATTTTTTGTGTAGCATAAGCACCCTTATATGTGACGTAGATACTGGAATTTTAAACAAAACCTTGTGTTTTAATGACTTATTCACTAGACTACATGTTGATGTCTAACGTGCCAGAGAGTCAGTGTGGTATTAACTGCACACAAAATTCCAGCTGTCATTTCTACAAGTAGAAGAATAAAAATAGAGCTAATCAAATTAATAGAAAAGAAAAGATTTCATTTTGAGAAGTTCATTCATCCATACCTGTACAAGTTAAGTGTGCCATTAGTTGGAAATTTCACTTCAGAGCAAAGCAAACAACAAACTAAATCTTTGAGCAAACTGGGTGTTTTTGGAAGCTTATAAAGATCCATACATTGATTTATGCTGCATGAGTAAAAATGTCACTGTCTACAAAAATCCATTTTCTAAACTCAACTTAGAGCAGCTCCTAGAAATTTTTCTCTAGCAGCTTTTGCAGTGAGTCATCACCTTGAAACTTCTTTGCTGTTGGAAGACACACTAAGGCTCCTTGGAAGAAAAAAGTATTCAACATGTCCTGTAAAATCAGTACATTAAAAATACCGTACACCTTACGTCAAGATAGGAGTTTAACTGAATAATTCTAATTATGAAACTATTTGAAAAAAGAACTAGAGCCTTTATCCCCAGTCTGGTTTAGGAATGTAGATTTTTTCTTCTGCATAATTATCTGAATATTTTGACAAGATTAATGTAAAGTATACCAGTTCATAGTACTTTATAGGAATAGTCATAGTAATGCTCTGTTGATTTACATTTAGAATGTGTCAGCAGCATTTAGAAGACAGGAGATAACAGGAAATCAGACAACTATTTTTATTACATTGAAACAAAAACAAAAAAAAAATAACAACTTGATTTTAGTTTCCCCTGGGAATTTATGTTTCTAGGCAAGTCAATTACATTAGTTTCAAGATGTCCAAAATCATCCAAAGGAAACTTCTTCCTAACCTCATACCTAGATAAGCTGACTCTTCAACACTTACGTAAGAAGTAAATAAACTCTGACTGTCTCTCATACTATGAGTGGGATTCTAATGTAAAAGCAAATCTATCTGACAGAAAATTGAATTCATATTTATTTGTGCTGCTCTTCTGTGAATTGTTGGATTATGCCCTTATCCAATGAGCTGATGAGACTTACAGTAACTCAAAACATCATTACAATGTTTACTGTTGAACATCACCAATTGTGTGGACTTCATCTAACTACCAACAGGACATCTTCAGTCGTGCTTCACCTTTATGGATGATGATGATTACTGGATTTACACATGTACAGGATATGGAAAATACTTCCATCTACACAACTCTCCAGATGACAATCTGATCAAAAAGAGAAGGCCATGATGTTGCCATCACCTATGACAGTTATTTCTTAAGGGCGGTTTGACATTAGGTGAATCTACAAACCACTTCAAGATATTTTGCAGCAAGCTTGTCTGATGCTGTTATCCAACCAGACATTATCAGAAAACTGGGACACCAACTACAACCTATTCCACTCCCTCCATCAGTCACAGCTAAGCAATCCTTCTCCACTGGAGACCTGCATGAGTTTAAGCCACGAAGCATACCCAATACTAAGGATTCTGGGCATTCTTCAATAAATTATTTTCTTGTATGTTTTGTCATTTGTTATGTATGTTCGTTTCTCAATGCTATTTTTTCATACAGTACACGCATATTAAATATGTCTTGAATACCAACAGAAATATAAAGAAAAATTCAGTACTATACTGAAAGGAAGATGTATTGCATTATTACTGGATACTGGGAGTAATACCTCCTCTATTTATTACCACCTGATTTGCATGCAAAACAACATGAATTGACAGCCAAATGTGACGAATCATCATATGATGGAGGTCTAAAATGTATGAACCATGTTACTCTATGTGCACCATTTCAGTTATTCTGTGATTTTTTATTAAAAAGTAAAACTAGAAAACACCATGGTTATACTTATGGCAAGTTATGATAAAATTATATACTTTATATAGGTTAGCATATTACTAAAGTTAAAAGAATGACTGTAAATTTGAATTAATTGTCATAAGGTACCAAAAATACAAGTGGACATAATTAACAGTTGATAGTTCCACACAATTTATTATGGCTCGCTTACATGCTGCTCTTCAGTGATGTCACAGGTGTCTCATCTTTGCTTATATGACTACCATGAATAATTTTAAGGGAAATGTCTCATTTGAGAAATGGGAAATATGTTCCACCATGATAATATGCCCTGAGACGTGTGAACAGCTTTACAGAAAAAGAGAAGACAAAGAAGAAGAAAGAACACTAAAGTGGTGAGGAAAGCTTTTATGGATCATTTTCAGCCAAGCACCTGTTAAATAAACTTGAGATGGAATGTTCTGAACACTTATTTTGTGTCCTTCTGCCCTGTACATTGGTCGTCTTCAGAGTGAAAAAACTAAGGAACACATTCATTATTTTCTTCAGGATGGCATTATAGATAAAAATGACAGAATCTTTGAACTCTCATAAGTCTGTGAATTTCCCCTTGGGATTAAAAAAGTATCTATCTATCTATCTATCTATCTATCTATCTATCTATCTATCTATCTATCTATCTATCTATCTATCTATCTATCTATCTATCTAAGTCCATTAATATCCTTTGTAGCGATTGCTATTCCTTAAGTACATACATAAGGATATTATGGAACCACAGGAGAGGACTACTAAGAAGTAAAAGTAAATATTAAGGATGGTGGACATCACAATACAATAATATGTGGCTTTCCATTATAGATGGCAAATGCGTAAAAGTGTTTGAGCCTTTGTCTCATATAAGTTTCCCTAAGGAAATAAATGGTTAGGGTATGCCCTTAATGTCTGAACTAATAAAAGCTGTGGCTCAGTTATCAAATTTTAATGCACTCAGCCCATCAATTTATGGTTTGGTTGAACTTTTCAACAAAATACTAAAACAGATGTTGCAGAAAGTTTGACAGGCGTAAGGGCAGGATTTAATTCTTCCTCTTTTCTGATTTTAAAAGCAGAACACGCTGTACAATAACAGAGCATGAAGGTGTGAAGGATAGGATTTATGTGCTTTGTTCTCCTTTCAATTCCAAGCTAAACAGTGTGGACTAGGGGCCGAGGAAAAGGCTATAAATCACAAAATAGTAGGTTCAATTCCTGTCTCTGGCTCACAGGGTGACTTTGTGAAAGTTAATTGATATTCCAGTGTGCCTATAAAGCTATAAAGACAATTGTACTAAACAACATTTGCAGTTTGCTTTGTATAAAAGCATCTGTTAAATAAATAAAGTTGCACACTATCAAGTGCCATATAAAATTAAACTGTGGAAAGAGAAAGCTATACTATTATTATACTTTAATACACATAAAAGACAAAAACTATTCAAATATTACTTTTTGATAATGAGAGACAAAGAAAACTGTGTCATGCATGTGCAAAGCAGGCACACCCACAGAAGTAGAAAATCTGAGCTACAGGACTGCAGCACAGCATGCCACCATATAAAGAACAACTAGCAAACGCTGAGGTATAGACTTGAAAAAAGGGAAAGGAAAGAAGTCATAGTACTTAGGTAGTAAAAAATCAAAGGTCATTTAAGTCTGTAATACAAGAGTATTACAGTATAAAAAAGTGAAATGTTTTATTTAGCCAAACAGTTAACATATGGAAAAAAATCCAAGAACTTAGGAGCACTAAACCAAAGACTTTCACAAAATAACCACAATGTCAGAGCAAAGCACCCTAGTTTGGCCCTGTCTTTTATCTCCAGTGTCTCATTCAAAAGAAGGGGGTAAAAGCAAAGCCAAATCACAATCCTGACACAAAGGATTGCTTTGGAAAATATTTGAAAAAATTAGCTGTTTATTAACAGAAACTACTGGATCAGTTAAATATGTTGAAGACAAAAATGAATACACACCGTTTTGGATGACTATCTCTTTTGGGTGTAATCGGTCTAAACCTCCTAATATGGAATCCCAATGGCAAGGTAAGTATAGACTGATGGACTTACACACATATTAAACATGAACAGATCTGCCAGATCGGCTCTAGTTCTTCTGAAGAAAACAGTTTAACAGGTTAGGTCCATAACTAGGGGGCTTATTTCAATATCCATTTTGTTCAGTATTGCAAAAATACATTTCTAAAAAACAGTATATTGTAACAACCGGTGGTTGAGTATTGAAGTTCTCGGAGCCGAACTCTACTGTGCACTTCCCCCAAGCTGGTCGGCCAGCGGAATGCCAGCGCCATGCACGCAGCTGTACCTAGCTCATTAAGCAAGCGAACACTCGTGTCCCATACACCGCACGACCCCGAGTGTTTCCGTACATAATTGCATAGATGGAATCTAGCAACACACAGCTCTGTCCTTTTGTATCTCTTTATTAGAGCAGATAGTCAGAAACAAAGCTCAACATATTGCAAGGCCATTGCCAAGGTCATTCAGAAAGACATCCTTCTCCATGATGGTAACTGTTACACTTACCACTCCTGGGCTGCAAATGACCCAAGCCCACCCAAGCAACTGCAACACAAACACATATAACATTTATAGTACAACAGGAAATCAATTGCCTTGCTTGCCCAGTACAAACAGTAACGTTACAGAAATACCCACAATGCACCATGCCGCCAGCGCTGACTGCCGGGTCATTACAATATATTTTAGGCTGATATGAATCCAAAGCATGTTGCATATGTAAAGCAAGCTTCATATTTAATACTATGAAGTCTGAAAATAAAAGTGTAAAAGAAAACAGAAAAAAACAAAGAGAAAGTAGATAAATCATGTTGGAACTAATCCTAAATCCATTGATGAACAAAATGTGTACATGGTTACCAGAGCAAAAGGCAGTTATGAGCTAATTTCAGACTAGTTTTGAGAGATATTTTTACAAGTGTGTGCCAGTTAATAAATTGCTAAAATTATTTTTTGACATACTTTTTAATGTCCAAAACATGTGCCCAGTGAGGCTGGAGCTAGATTGCAACGTTCACAGGTTAAATCTTGCCCTGGAAATATTTTGGATAGTTTTAATCAAGATAAATGTGCTTGATAGAAGATTTTAAGTGGAATAACTGAGAGCTTTGCGGATATGGAGCTAGAGTGTATTCTGTGCATGGCTGTCTTCCAATCCTTTTGTGAATATTAAGTGAAAGATCCTTTCCCCATTGAACCCTGTGGTCTTTGAAAGAAAAGGACTTAAAATGTTTTACAGTCTTCCACACTGGCAATATTTCTTCTGGAATAGAAATAGGTGGAAGGTGAGAAAAATTGGGCAGATTCCATTTAGCAAAGTTTCTACCTTGAAAGTAGTGTAAAAAATGTGTCAATGAGAAGTTAAATTGGAAGTTTAATTGATTGTAGGATGCAAAAACATCTATGTAGAAGTCTTTAAATATTTTAATCCCAGACATTTTCCAAACATTAAATATTATGTATGCTTGAAAGGTGGAAGAAAGTGGCTGTAATGTAGAGATTCAACAGATAAGAACTTCCGTGTCTTAAAGTGCTTCCTACATTGGTTCCATATTTTGAGTGAATGAAGGACAATTGGGTTATTACTGCATTGACGATAGTTTTAATTCAATCGAAGACCAGGCTTATGTATGTTCATCAGTTTGTGTCAATGTTCGGGTCTTTATGGCCTGTATATTTGCCGCCCAGTAATAAAATTAAAAGTTAAGTAGTGCCATGCCCCCTTCTGCTTTAGGTTGTTGCAGAGTCGCCCTTTGGATGCGTGGATGTTTCGAATTCCAAATAAGTAAGGTTATGATTGAATCTAATTTGTTAATGTATACGAGGATGTTTGAAAGAGAAAAAGAAGCTTGGGAAGGATGTTCTTATCAACAGCGTTGATTCTCCCTGCTAATGAGAGATGGGGAGATGGGGGATAGACCATCTATTCATGTCTTTTTTCCATGCCGACAGCAAATTTTGGTGAAAAAGACCTTTACATTTACTTGTGATATTTACCCCTAGATATTTAAACTTGTCTGCTAAATGGGAAGGTGCCCACTCTAACAATGTGTGCTAGAGAGTTCACTGGAAAAAAACACGCTTTTATTCAAATTAATTTTGAGTCCAGATATCTTCTGAAATATCTACTAGTGCTTTTAGGACTGTTGGCACAGAATTTTGTGGGCCAGATATATACAGTACCATATCATCTGCATATAGAGATATTTTCAAGTCCCTCTCCGAAAATCCCTTTTATCTCTGGTGAATTTTGAAAGTCAAGAGCAAATGGCTCAGTGACGATCACAACGAGCAATGGTAATAGGGGACATTCTTGTCGAGTACCGCATTCTAATTTGAAGCAGTCTGGAATAATATCCTTAATATGAACTGAGGTTTCTGGACTAGTATAAAGTAGTTTGTACATATGTTTGGACTGAACCAAAATTTGTGCATTGTGGTAAAAAGGAAGTCCCATTCATGTACTTTATACTGTGCCCTTGCATGTGAAGAATGCTACCTGGAATTAATATTAGGAGAAACTTACAGTAGTCCTTGATTGGAGAAGGAAAAACTATCAGCTTCAGCAATTAATAATAAACACTGAGTCTCTTTATAAACATTACAATATTTGTAAAATCAAATTAAATATAATCAACTCAGTTGAAGCCTAGAAAGTGCTTTGTCAAAATTTGGAGATGGAACAATATTAGCAGAACATAGGTCAACTAAATAAACATCACACCATCTTGAATTCCATTCAAGAGACTCCACAAGGAATTCTGGGTTTCTTTCCCTAGAAATATTGCTATTGAGAAATGGAATAAGAAGCACATATCATAGAGTACTGATATAGAACATGACCTGCACTGAAAGAAGGGTTTTAAAAATTATGCCTTCTTATATGAGAGATAAGCATATATATACATTCTTCCAAATAATGAGTCATGCTATTTCATTATATTTTTTAAAATGTAATTTAAAAAGAAATGCCACAATACTGGTACACCCAAAGTATTGTATGTTCTTATACTTTTCAAGATAATAAATGTATTTAAAGAACGCACTGAACTTTAATTCCAACAATATAAATTGCAATTTTAATTAACTCTGGTATCATTTCCATAAAAAATGAATAAGATATCCTGTCAGTTACTCCGACATCTTTCTAGAATAATCTTGCTTAATGCTTTTTTTTTGCTTCTGTGTTATAGTGAAACTAAAATTAATTTAATACATGTAGTTCATTGCCTTCTTAGGAAATTGTAAAACTAGCCTTTTAATTTACTGAAGACTCATTGCTGGATTTTTTTCCCAGCAGACAAAAGATGAAGCTCCATGTCAAATAGCACCAAATTGCTCCTAAAATTAAAGAGTAAATCAAAATTATTTTTGATAGACATGCATTATCTTGGTACAGCCGGTCTAGTTATTTCACGGTACTGTATTATAAAGGTTCTGAAGTTCAATGGTAAATTTTATTGTCATACAAAAATTATTATTTATATCAAATTATTGGAATCGGGAAAGTTTCCTGATAACTTTTAAAAAAGTTAGCTGCATCTAAGAACAGCTGAAGATAGAGATGTAATTCAGACCTGCTTTCTAAATTAGTTTTACTCTGTTGTCTCTGAGGAGCAGTATACGTAACACTATGTCTTTGTCATTCCTTTGCTCTCTTCATAAATGTAAAGCAGTGTAGCATTTAAAAAACTAATACACATACAGTAAATCCGGAACTTATTTTAGGCATCATACTGAATTTATGCCAATATTGTGCTGCAAACCAAATGTATAAGTGTAGATGAGAGAATGTTGCCAAGATACCGGAAATATACTCTTCAATTGAGCACTTTTTTCTTTTCATTTAGAATAGTTTACCAAATGTAATAATAATTTATGCCTGAAGAAAGACCACATATACTAGGCTCTTATTTTATCCTTGTTTGTTACATATGTACAATCATCATGGGAAATATGAGAGGCATATACTGTAGCATTATGACTGCCTCCCCCCATAAGAAGACATTCAAAAGAACTGAAAGATACGTAGTGAGTGAATAAAAAATCAATACTGTAACCTTTAGCAAGAAAGGCAAAAATCAGGTATGTTTATTAAAGGAACTTGTTAGTCCACAGTTGTTCTAGAATAGACATAAATAAACCTTCAAAATGTGTGTTTTTCAAAATCTTTCACAGAGTATACATTTACTTTTATTTATAAAATCTTGTACATTGACATTTATTTATTTAATTTTTTTAAAATTATTTGTTATTCACTTGAATATGGTTATTTACAATATCACGGTAAAGGTGAGGAATGGTCTATGTAGATTTCTGTCTGTAAAAAACTGAAATTTGTAATAAGGGTGTTTTGAGCGATCTTATCTGCCATGTATTAGGAAACTTTCTTTTTCAATTGTATAAAATAATAAGGTCCTTTAAATTACGGTACTTTATTTACAGTATGTATTTAAATTATGTTACTTTATTTACAGTATGTATTAGGCACTGGCTTCACATGACCCTGAAATGCAGAAACGTTACTTTTGATTTGGTATAGGATTTGGTAGGAGTACATGTTATTTTTAGAAGGACAGATGGATAGATAGTATTGCATTTGTCCCAAAGGTAAATTTAGCTTTTAACAAAATCTCAAAAATATTATAATAAACAATAAAACATAACAATAATTCTCCTAAAATACACACTAGAATTACTAAAAACAAAGAAAACCTGTGTGGTCCTCTCTTGAAGTGTTGGTACCAGCCCAGCACACCAACGTATAAACAATTGCAGTGGTCATCACAGAGTTGTAGAATATGTGAAGGATGTCACTACTCACATTAAAGAAATGCAGTAGGATTAAAGAGCCTGCACTGACTTTTGATATATTATTCTTCTGTGTAATGAGACCAGTTCATCCTGTCATTAATGTGAACTCCCAAGTACTTGTAGCGGTATATCACCTCCACATCCACTCCCTCAAAAATTAACTGATAAGCGTGGTTTTAGTTATGAGCCAAAAATAATTTTTATTTTTTGATAATTAAAGTCACTAAAGCAGTGTGTATAATCTGAACTACTCTATCTGTTCTTCATAGTGAAACCTAAGAATGTATATAATGAAAATTGAATACCATATTAACCTGACTTTCACAATA
Organism: Polypterus senegalus; assembly: GCF_016835505.1. Lineage (NCBI taxonomy): Eukaryota > Metazoa > Chordata > Cladistia > Polypteriformes > Polypteridae > Polypterus > Polypterus senegalus. The sequence goes on from NC_053160.1 coordinate 131,388,952, forward strand.
AACAATCCATCTTTTTTATAATGTTTTTTTCCAGTTAAGTTTTACGTAGGGCTGAAGCCTATCCCTTCATCATTGAGCATGCCCTGGAAACATAGCCAGTTCATCTCATGTTGCACTCACTTACACAGCAAATTAAGAGCTCTCTAAGTTATGCTTCTTTAAGAGAAAAGCTGGAGAACCCTCAAAGGAAAAAAAAATCCAAATATGGGAAATACTGAACCAGGGTTTAAACCCAGTCTTTTGGAATTGGGAAGCAGTAATGCTAACTGTTGTGCCACCCAAAAGGGATAATTCTGAATACTGTAATAGAAACTGAAAATCATATTAAGTAGTTCATAACATCAAAACAGTTAAAATAAATGGGAATAACCATCACAAGTAAATATAATGATCTCTTTCAGTACAATTTTAGAAGCTCTATGGAAACAATCAAGCAAGATATATAGAAATGGTCTACTCTCCATCTCATGTTAGCAGGTAGGATTAATGCTGTAAAAATGAATATCCTCCCTAAGCTGCTTTATCTATTCCAGTTAATCGATATATACACCAACAAATCTTACTTCAAGAAGTTAGACTCAAGCATAACATCATTCAGATGAAATTTTTAAGTTGCTATGCATCCAAAAGGTGCTCTACAAAAATCTAAAGCAGAAGGTGGCATGGCACTACCTAACATTTAATTTTACTGGTGGGCAGCAAGCACTCCTATGTGGCATTTACTATAAAGTTTTTCAGTCATTTATAGCACAATCTTTGTGGTGATGAGGATATAAAGGTTCATTACAGAATGTCACCATGTTCAACCTGCAAATAATGAGCATGGCATTATGCTTTTGTTATTCCCTTAGGAACTGGCATACTTGATAGTAACTTTTATGGCTAAGTGCAAGCATACATAGGATATTTTTTTAAAAAAACATACTAATGGCTGTTTTTCTTCTGCAGCATCAGAATGATTTCTGGCACCTAAAGGTTTAAAACATAATTGATTAATTTTACCAAACTTAAACATTGTTGGTTAAGGAGGCAATGGTTTTATGAATGTCTTGACTATAAGCTAGTTATAACTTTGCAACAGATGAGCATTGATTTTTTTATATATAAAGAAAGTAGTCTAATGTTCAAGTGTTTTACATGTTAACAATAATTTGAAAAACGTTAATGCTCTCAATAATATACTTAAAAATGTTAACACGGGGCTGTACTACAAGAATGCTTACAAAATGCTATAATATAGTGTAATGGATGACAAAGGATTGGCAAGCAATCCATCTTAGAATTTTGGTGGGAGGCCAGAATAGATCATTGATTATTTCTCAGGGACATCCTGTGTGTTCCCATTAGGATACCTTCAGTGCTGCATATAGGATACGTAATCCGAACAAGACAGAGACAAGACAAAACTACTAAAAAGAGCTACTATGAAATATATGAAAATATTTCTTATCAACACCTAATAGCATTTCCTGAAGGTTTTCACTTTAACAAATTTCATGGTAATACTGTCTGCTATGTATAGTTTGATTTGAGTGCTGTTTATCCTATTTATAGTGTCACTTTGTTTTTTTGTGGCAATAGCCATTCTGTCGCACTGTTGGTATTATAAAACATCCTGTTCCAGGGAGTGTGTCCTGATGTCAAAAAAGTGACAGTATTTAAGCTGATATCATATGAAAAGTTCTGTCTGAATTTGTAAATACTAAAACAAAACCCTTTGAGAATGGTGCTTTGATTTAGACATTAGGAACAAAACTTTTTGACTAGATTCTTTTGACTTTGTTTCTTGTAATATGTCACACAATTTTTAGTCCCTCTGGTTCTGACACACAGTTTATTTTTGCTTATTGCATTCGTATTCTAGTCCTTTTACCCCATGACCTAGTGACATGGCACCTTTCCATCTAGTGGCAGAACAGAAGGAGCTCTTATCTTGGAACTCCATCTAACTGGAAATGCTTCTGAACAATGTCTGTTATGTGCTGGAAGTACTCAAAGCCTGACTTTCTTCAACAGAGTCAGAGTCACGAGAGGAGCAAGGCAAATACACCTGAAAAGTAGTGGAGAAGGTAAGAAGAATACTATTTCAGTTATTTTGCTGGTAATATCTACTTGTGTTTACTTGGAGTGTCTTTGGACCTCAAACTTTAAAGCCTGTAGTAATTGTATTCTAGGTTTGGGGTGCAGGACACCCCTATAGACCACAATATATAGATTTTGCTTTCTTCATGCACATCCAAATCACCAGTTTGTAAATGAACACTTTAAATGTATATTTGAAATGGAAAAACACCTTTAAATTAACACTGTCAGTTCTGTTGTGTAGTTTATACTTTTCCTTTTGCTTTTCAAAAGCAATCCCAATTTTCTAATTTGATTTAGCATAGTCAGCCTGACACATTCTCTGGTGACTGAAAGCTACAAAAGTATTAAGGAGGGAGCCAAGATTCTGCTTTACACTTTAATATTTATAATCTAGCCTTTTGGTCAATCAAATTAAATACTGTCGATAACAAATAAAAAAGTTTACCACAAGGCTCCTAACTTCCACTTTTGTTTTCAATTCACATTCTTTTATTATTGGTTATACCCCAAATATTGTAGCTATTATTATATGTGGGGGCGGCATGGTGTCGCAGTGGTAGCGCTGCTGCCTCACATTAAGGAGACCCGGGTTCTCCGTTTTCCTCCCACAGTCCAGATACATGCAGGTTAGGTGTATTGGCGATCCTAAATAGTGTGTACTTGGTGTGGGTGTGTGTGTGTGTGTTTGCCCTGCGGTGGACTGGCACACTGCCCGGGGTTTGTTTCCTGCCTTGTGCCCTGTGTTGGCTGGGATTGGCTCCAGCAGACCCTCGTGACCCTGTAGTTAGGATATAGCGGGTTGGATAATGGATGGATGGATAGTATATGTGTTTGTAAACTGCTCCTTTAAAACATAGTTACTACAGGGTTCATTTTCTTGATAGCTGTCTGTTTCATATTTTAAAAATATTTTAAATATTCCACAAATCAAACCACACATACCAAACCAATTTTAAAAATACATACCATTTGTGTACCTCATGATAATGTGTTAAAGAATAAATTACATATAATTCTTGCCAGAAATCTTCTTATGAATGGGCCCACACAAAAAGCATTTGTCAGTATTGAGTTTTCTCATATATTAATATATAACTGCATTAAATTACATTATATGTTTGCCCTTTATGCATTTCTTTCCAATCTGTTTTCTCCTTAACATTTACCAACAGATTGCCTCTGGAGTTTCAGGGACACATTAAGAAGAAGCTTAAAATCGCTTAAGCTCTTTGTAGTCTGACATCTCCTGTCTGCCAGACTGTCTGTCTCTCCACACTCATTGAGTCCAACTGAGGTCACCAAGTATTGATCTTCCAGATTTTTCCTATAATTATAGATAACTTTAGCTCAACATTTTAATTATTTGGGTAATTTGATTGCTATGTTAGTATTAATATATTAATAATAACAACGCTTTTAAGGAATGTAGCTCAAAGTTCTTTACACAATATAAAGGAAGAGTTCCAACAGAAAAAACAGCAAGTTAGAAATAGATACTTATATATAACTAAACAAATGATATATAAAAATTATTTTAAATAGCTCCAATCTAAAAAAAAATTAACTTTCATATCAAAACCCACATTGAAGTGTTTGAAATAAGGTGAATAAAGTACTATAAACTCTCAAAGAAATGCAAGGTAATAAAGAATAAGCTGTATATCGATGGAAAAATAACTGGACACACTACAGTTTTCTGTTGATGTTCTTGATGGTGGATTGAATGTCCAAAACCAAGTCTATTACAGAAGGATCAGAATGGTTGGAAAAACTCAATAAAGAAGTAGCAGGCTAGTATAGGTCAGTCTGTGCTCAACAGAGGTCTTAAAACTGGGCTTGTGTTGTTTATCCCTTGCTTCACGTGTCCCTAATGGCCCTGTATTAATCACATGGGCGACTGTTTTTGGATATAACTAAATAAATTCATTAGTATGAATCTTGAGTTAATAACATGAGGTTAACTACATCTAAATTAAGTCTTCTGTTTATCACCTTTCCTCTTCCTGCCCCCAGTTACTGCTTTGTGCCTCATGCAGTTGGAGAAGGTTATAACTCCCTATAACCCATAAAGCTGAAATAAGTGCACATCAAAAATGAATGGATGAATTTTAAACAACCTTGTTATTTGTTTTCTAATTTGAACAATATAACTGTTTTACATAGTTAACTTTGCTTGTGAAACTCTAAAGCAGAGTGACTCTCATACTAAAATATATAAGTTAAATTACATAAATAAAAACAAAAAACAAGATTTTTTCTCTCACAGTTGAGCAAAAAAAATTATCTTGAAGGATGAAAAAGAAGTATGACAAACACGCTTGTTCCCTATGGAACAACTCTAGAGGCCTAGATTTCTTTGATTTCGACTGATATTTCTGCTCCATGCATCAGTTGTAAGTTGAAGCCATTGCATCCTAATTGTGGCATACATACACCGCAGTCCGGCTTGTATGTCTTCCTGTGATTACCTAGGGGCTCCCTGTTTCATAAGCTGAAGCATACCAATAGATTAATGGATAATCAGCGTACCCTGTGATTGGACGATATCACGCATGGATTTGTTTTCTCCCTTTTTCCAGTCTTTTGTCAGGCACCTGGCCACTCTGTACTAAAAAACAGGCACCAGAATAAACTGGAGTCTGAATATAAAAGTATTTACTTGTTGAAACCTTCTGCTATGTTTCACTACTAAGTCAGATTGTGACACTTTGAATTATGTTATTTATTCAATTTTATTGTCAAAATGTCACAGATAAAACACAGTGTTTTAAAAAGTATGAAGAACATGACCTAAATAAAATCCTTCAGTTTCTGCATTGGTGATTTTTTGCATAAATTTTTGTTTTTATTTCTGTGATCTCCTCCGTTCCTGCCAATTTATATACAGCGTTACTGAATCCATCACCAGAGGTTCATAGACGGATGAAATATTTTTACAAGCTTTTGATAAGAGAAACTCAATATTAATTGAAAATAAACGTTGCACAAGATAGGCTGTCATTCATTCCTTTTAACATAAATGATCATGAGACATGTCCGGTCAGCTAGAAATACAAAGAGCTGTGTGGCATTGATCTAAATAAATTGTAAGTCATTTCTTCGGAGAAATAAAAAATGCAAAATATTGAGTATTGATTTCGAAAACCAAATGTGGCAGAGGCAGAAGAATTGTGATAAATATTATTACTTTAATTTTTCCTTGTATTGCTTTTCTGATTCCACTTTTTCTGTGGTAGGGTTGCAGGTTAGGCAGAGCGTTGAGCTAAACTACGAGTGGACATTAATGAGATGTGGAAGGAAACTGAAGAAAGCCCAGTGAACACGTCAGCTCCACACAGACAGTAGCCTGGCTGGTCACTGAGCCTGCGTCCAAAGAGCTGTGAGGCAGCAGCACTTGCCATTGTGCCACAACCAATTGTTCTTTTAATGCAATAATATTTTATGTTATAATAATAGGTTGTAAAATGTTTTGTGCAGCCATTATTGTGGAATGACTAAAATAATTACAATGGAGTAAATGTTTGCATAAAGCACTGTGTTTTTTTTATTCTTTTGTATCTCTGTGCCCTTGAGCAAAAATTCTTAGCTGAACTAATTTCACATAAGGAACATCTAAGTTCCTCCAAAATCCCAAAGTAAACAGAGATGCTTACTACCAGAGTGTGTCAATAACACGTGAATAAGGAAATTTAATTAATAGCTGCCTGTAAGGCAGCAGAGTTGTGCAACAGTGAATTTATTGGTTCAATTGCCATCCTGTTCACTGTCTATGAAGTCTTTACATGTTCTCCCCCTGTCTATATAAGTTTTCTGCAAATACTACTATTTCCTCACACATGTCAAGCATATTAACTTAACCTTTAACTGTAAACTGCCCTGGGATGATTTAGGGAGTACAGGCGTGGATGTGTGCACATGTCTGCCCTCAGGTGGACCTGGTTCTCTCTCTATTGTGGGTTCCTGCCTTGCACCCAGGTCTTCCAAGATACATTCTAGCTTTCAAAATCCATGCATCTGATTAAGCAACTGCACAAACAATATAGATAGATAAAAGAATTTTCATTTTATTACCATAGTTCGAAAAAAAGGGTGACAAGTCAATTAATCATTTTTTATATATTGCCTTTCGTGATGAAAACGATCACGTAACAAATTTCATGCAACTGATACAATTTTAATAGAAAAAGAGCAAATAATCCAATGATATACGTAGCAAATGGATCATTTTTGGCACTACAACATATATTCAGAAAAATAATTCAACACAGAAAAATATAAGAAGCCATTCTTTAAAGTATGTTAAATTCTGAACAGAATCACAAAGCACATTACATGCATAGCTACGTTTTTACAACAAGCTTGTCTTTCTTAAGCAGGAACCTGGAATAATTTTTGATTTTGAGCCCAGACAAGCTGCTAAATGACCATGTTACATAACATGCTGAAGCAGTCAGCAACATTAATGATATAATAATGTATCTGGATGACATCATTATCTAAGACAGCTTATAATTGCAAGATACATTACAAGTGTTTACAGCATTGCAGTTGGGAATTGAACTGGCATCCTTGAGGTTTAGACTGCAAAGCCTTAGCCCCATCACAATACTATCAGCTAAACTGTTATACAAACAGTTATTATTATGTCTAACATAATAATAACAAATATGATATATAAAAGGTATTCTCGACTATGTTAACCAGTCCCTATTTTTTAATTTACATAAGCAAGCTTCAGAAAGACAAGGCCCATAAGAAATGAATTAGGCTTGAATAAAATATTAAAGTGGATATTATAAACAAAATTATGATAACAATAATAAAGCAAAGACATTTAATTAATAGTCTTTTGTAAACATTCAATGCTAATGAATGAGCACTTAATTAACAACACCTATCAACATTTCAACTATGAGTAATGATATCCATATTTCTAAATCCTTTGAACACACAAGGACATCAAAGTGTTTTGGAGCAATGCAGACTTGACATTACTGACTCATTATTTTTCACTGTTTCTGTCAGTAAAGCATTTTCAGTCAAAGTGAAACATTTTTTCCTCTTTTCTAGTAGTATTTTTCCAACTAATTAAATGCTAGTATGACAACTGAGCAATACTGTTAAGTTCAGCAGTACAGCTATTATGAATTATTTTTAATCAGAACAAATCAGCATACCTAGAAGCAGTTTTGTAATTTTTACCCTGAGCACAAACTTACAAAATCTTGACTTTATGTTTAGTGTTCATTTCTAGCTACTAAACTGTTTTCCAATTAGGGAAATATTTGTCTTATATTCCTATAACATCGAGACATTTTATACACACTTTTTTACCGTGTAGGTTTTGTGAAGGTATGGATGCAAGAAAACATAAATTTGTATGATAAGAATGAAAACATGCTATACTTTACATCAGAGGCTCTCAACCTCAGTCCTAGAGACCTACTGTGGCTTCAGGTTTTTGTTCCAACCAGATTCCTAATCAGTGATAACAACTGATAACTCTGATCTCATTTAATTAGCTATTTTTTTCTTCATCTCTTATTCTACTTTCAGAAAAGCACAGCAGTATGGTTCTTACTGTATAAGACATTTAGAAATATTTCTATTTATCCTATAGATTTAAATGCTTAGCCCTCTTTTTTGATTTCATTAGATTCTCTCATTGTATCTTAATAATAACAAATAAAAACGAACAGAGCAGACCCACAGGCAAACAACATGGAATCATGAAAGGCTGCAACTACTTTAGCATCAGACCCAATAATTAGTAAATAATGGATTAATTAAACAATTAGAACATCTAGAAAAAGCAGAATGAAAATCAAGATGAAAATATTAAAAAGAAAGAAAAATACATTCCCAGGTAACTGCATCGTACATTTTAATAAAAAATTCTTTTACCAAACTTATTTTTCTCATTTCTATATTATTCCTGAAAACTCAGAATCTGGGAAATAACACATCACTTAATTAGCCCAGGAGTCCAATTAAAAACAGAAGCTGGTAGAAACAAAAACCTGCAGCCACAGTGGCTCCCCAGGACTGAGACTGAGAACCCCTGATTTACACTATTGGAAAGAAACATTTTTTAATACTTTTTTAGTGTTATAACCCAGACCTCACTAAATTAGCATTGATGATGTCCAATATTTAGATAGAAGGCAGAATCAATGGTTTATTTTGGAATCACTACAAGGTTAGAAACCAATTCACAGAAAAAGGAAACAACAAACGTCAATACATCCATACATTTTTGTACCCAGATTTACCACTAAAGGGTTATAGAGATTTTCTCTTTCACGGCCACTTTCTTCCAATAACTAGTCTCCCCACACAATCTTTACCACATCAACAATAGCTATCACATCGACTGGAATGGCCAGCGACATTACTGTATTTACTTATTTTTCCTACTATTAAAGTTTTACTCTATTGGTCTAGCTTTCTTTCTCATGGGTGGAGGTTGATTTGTTTCGAACCTAGTTTTGTAAAACTCGACTTGCTTGTATGGAATGTTATTTGATTTTAATAAATTCAATAAAACGTTTTTTTTTTTAAAAAAGGAATGTCCAGTGACAAATCAACCTCTGACCATAACTATAGGCTTTCCATAACTGAAGACCAAGGTAAGAGACAACTGAGAAAGCTACACACTGAAAAAGCTGCTGGACTAGATGGAGTCAGTCCTCGAGATCCTAAGGCCTGTGCTGACCAACTTTGTAGTGTCCTCTGTCACCTCTTCAGTCTGTCTCTAAGACTACAGAAAGTGCTGCTGCTGAGGAAAACATCTTACATTGTTCTTGTTTCAAAGAAGACGGACACCTCTTTGCCTAATGACTACAGACCAGTGGCACTTATGTTACATATCATGAAGACCTTTGAGACGCTGGTCCTGTGTGGTAGACCACTTTGATCCACTGCAGTTTGCCTACCAGACAAAGACTGGAGTGGAGGATGCAATCATCCATCTGCTGTACAATGCTTATTCTCACCTGGGCAAATCTGGCAGCACTTTGAGGATTATGCTTTTTTGATTTCTCCAGTGCCTTGATTTTCACATTGTAAACAACAATGGAGCACCACAAGAAACAGCCCTGTCTCCTTTTCTCTTCACTTTGTGCACATATGACTGTAAATATAGTGCCAGGTCATACCACTTGTAGAAATTCTCTGATGGTACTGCACTTACGGGGTGTATGGATAAAGGGAGAACAGATGGAGCACAGGAGCCAGTTGGAGAACTTTGTTTCTTGGTGCAGAAAGAATTGTCTACATCTTAACATTAGCAAAACTAAGTGTGTGATCAAGATTAAGTCACTTCATCTGCATATACTCCAACTGGAAAAACAAAAGGAATCTAATCAATTTTATCCTAAATGTTGTAAGTAGTCTTGCATAAAGGCATCAGTCCAATTAGTAAGTAATAATATTATTAGGTCACTGGAATTGCTTACTCCTGAACATGCTATACACAATTGCCCATGAGTAAAACATTCTGCATTAGATCAATCCCTGCTTTTTCCTAGTGAATGGCCATTTTGTTGATGGTACATTACAAAACAAAATTTTATAGAAAAGTGTATTGTTTTGAATTCAAATGAGAAACTAGTAGGAATAAAGTGAAATTTAAGTATATATTATTAGATGTTTACAATTCTCGTTTATTTATGTTATTCACTCAAGTATTTATTTTCATATTTATTTATATGTTTAAAGCCTGCAGATACAAATGTATATTGTCACACATGTGCAAATAGAAGGAAGCTGAATGGACCAAGTCAGGGTAATTACCCTGGCAGGGTGCACTAATCCCCCTTCTGTTATCATTGCAGGCCAGATACAGGAAAACCTTTCAGATGCCCACCAGTGATGACACTTCTGGTTCCTGGGCTACGGTCGACATCACTTCCGGTTCTGGTGCCCAGACTGACGTCATTTCTGGTTTTTGGCGCCCAGAATAACATCACTTACAGTTAAGACTCTAGATGACATCACTTGCGGTTTTCAGCTTATAAAGCCGCCATCATTTGTAACCAAAGAAGTTCAACTCAGGACTCAAAACTATTCACATGAATGCCTTATCAAAACCTAATTGCAGCCAGGGACAATATATGGGTGGCTGCCCTAAACCTTTTGTGTGTGTCGAGGCTGTTCTTTTCACAATATGTAAAGAATTTTGGGGCGGTTTCGGGCATCCCTGTTCAAAGTAAGCAGACATGCACGTAAATGTAAATGATTTGAGAGTTCATAGGTGCAAATGCATATTAGAGTGGAGTAGCTCATGGGTTAAATTTCAACTTACACTATCCTGCTTTTCAAGGATCCAAGGATACCACTCCTCCTCTACTTCTCTCTCCCTCCCTTTTTTGCTTCTAGTGAAGCAATACCTACATTTCCAGCCACAGTGCCTGGCAAGTAAAAAATAAATTAAGTTCTCAAGGCCTGTTTTTGAAGCTGCATTCTCATGGATGTAATCCTGCCACACTGCTTAGTCTGACAAAGTGAGAAATCAGCATTTACAAGGGGAAGCATGCCTGCTCTCTGCACAAGATTTGAGTCAAGGACTATAGAAAGTATAAGAAAAAAATTTTTTGCTTGTTATTCCTTTATATATATTAACTGAATGCCAATGTATTAAACTGTATTTATTTTGTCTTTGATATGGCATGTCATAAATTCCTCTTTTAACTTGGACAACTGTTTTGCAGCAAACTAAAAATAAAAAATGGATTACTGAAGTAAGAAATCAAAAGTTCAGGGTAAAAAGAACAATGGTGTAATGTGGGTGGAATTGACATGGCATGTTTAATATGACTGAGGACTTAAAATATCCACATTTAGCAAGGGAAAATGTAGTGTAACTTGTGAAGGTTATGTTCCATGGAATATAAGGAGATCACTTAGCAATCATTCTAATAATGGGAATATACTTTTTGAAAGCTGCTCACATGGCTGTATTACATTATTTGAAGTTTACATAAAAAAGAAATATTCATTTATAATTTGGCTAGAGAATGAAAAACCTGATATGAAAATGAGTATCAAGGAAGGACTCACGATTTATTTTCAGTCAATTTTGGAAATCATTATAGTGATTACATTAAAATATTTAAAATATTCAGGGGCACTATTAGAATTATACACAGGGGGAAAAAAGTAAAACATGGTTCAGTAAAATGCTTGCTACACATCACTGGTAATGAACTGATTCATCCTCAGCTCTAAGACAGGCTTGGCAGCAATGCCTATAAAAAAAAAAAATCGGTTGAACAGTTCTTGAGGGATCTGCTACTGTTCTTGTCAGAGACCCCACATGTTCACATCTCAGGACTGGCGGATTGTCAAAGTAAGAATAGCCTAAATAAATCCCCTTAAAACCCAATCAAGTATCACTGCTCTCAGAAAAAATAGAGCTTATATCCTTTAAACCAGTAGGGTTAGGTGCAATTTAGTTTTTATTAAATATCAATTACAGGTAAGAGCTCCCTAAATAGCATTTTTTCTAGATAAAAATGTTATGCCTAAATGCTTAATGCAATAGGCAGTGTTTGTAAAGGTGTGTGTGCTGCATGTACCTGTTAAGAATAACAAGGGCTTAACTGCACCATAAGCCAATGAAGTACGGTAAATTAAAGACACCTAAATGGATAACTTGGTGACAGACTCTCAATCTTCAATCTTTAGGTTTGAACCAGAAAGCCTCCCCTCAACTTGCAGGTAGCTTGTTACAACTGAGCAAGATGGATGCTGTAGTTTTCAATTGACAAGAGTTCATCGTTTTTTATCCTTACTAGATGAATTAAATTCCAAAGCCTGGTTGAATAAGTGAAAAAGTATAAATTAATAACATATTATATATTACCAGACATTATAATCCTCATACCTGTTGTATTTCATTCATAGCTACTGTTAATACTGAAACGTTTCTTTGTATACAATATTCTTCATTTTCCTTTTGATCCAAAGAAATACGAGTTGTGATAAATAACTCAAGAGACAAAATTGGCACACTTGGTTCTGACATACTATACATTGTTATACATGTGTTTATTTAATGTCTTGCTTTCTTTAGGGACATGATCACAACCATCAGGACCATTATGTCATCAGACATGATGCATGAATAAAGCCTTGTGTTTAATTTACTTTCATTCTCTTGGCAGAGTAACAATAACCATTTCTTTTAAGCTCAGTTAGTTTGATTTCCACAGAAGTCCTAGAAGTAGGATTGATCTCTGATTTTCTACTTCACTCTGTTTTTTGACTCACAAACTTTTCATGTTGCCCTTTGTAATTTGGTTTTCTGCTTTAGGTTTGATTTTTATGGTTTTCAACTCTTACCTGCCCCATTCCACATCTTACTTTGCATTTATTATCTCCTGGTTATTTGCAGCCTCACAATGATCCTCATACATTTCATAGTGCCATTAAAAAGGGTGGTTTCAGGTCATGGCAAAAATTGTAAGGTAAATGCTTGAATAACAGAAAAGTTAAATGCAATACAGGCAAATCAAATGCTGACTTCTTGGTTGAAAGGCAGGAGTGCTATCCATTACACCACTATCACAGTCACCATGGGGCCGCTTCTCTATCAATAGATCACATTGCAGTCATTCTTTCAGCTTGAAACCACTTTAAGCCACCCCTTAAGGGAGAGTAGGGCTGAAAGTTATATGTCAGCTACAGTGACTGCAGGTTTTAATTTCAACCCAGCTGCTTAAAAAGAAGCCAATTCTTGCAAATAACATAACTTATTTAATTTTGTCTTATTTTAGTGTTACAATCTTAGTGTATGTGAAAGATAAGATGACAGAGAGCCTCTCAAAGCTACAACACAGAGATTAAGGGGATTTAAGGATAATCTATTAACTCAAGTATCAATAAAACATAAGGAGTCATGGAAATTCAACAGTCAATTAACTAAGACAGGGGACCTCATTTACAAGTAAGGAGGTAACAGAGTATACCTGTTAGCTATAAATATAAAACTTCTAGGACCCAAAAAAAATTGAAAGAAGTGAAGTAAGCAAATATAAATACTTTGAAGGTAATAAGGGAACATGATCCAAAAAACTTCCAAGAATCAGATTCATTGAAACATATTAAAGGATGAAATCCCAAAACAAAGACAAAAATAATTCAAATCCCAAAACCAATTTTTTTTTATTACAATAAAGACAATTCTCTTAAATTATTGTATGCTTATAATAATTATTTTCTACAAAAATACTGTAACAGTGACCTCTCCTATACTTGCAATATATGAGGGACGTTCAAAAAGTTTCCATACTTTTAATTTATAAGTTTCGCAGACATCTTCACCACAGGGTGACAACTCTTTTACTAAACTGCAAAGGCAGCCGGCTTGCCAGACAGATGTAGTGACATGACACTCTCAGACACAACCAATTACTACTCCTCCCGCCTTCACCATTTCCAACGAAAATATAAAAGTGTGGAAACTTTTTGAATGTCCTTCATATTTGTCAACTTAGTAAAATGGTGCCAAAGACAAAAGTTGAGAACTCAATGCTTTCAATTTGACTGGGGCAATGTTAAAATGGAGATGCATCAGGTGGCTGGTCGAACAGCACACAAAACGATTAAGCAGAATTTAACTATTATAAACTGACTAGCAATGATAAAACAAAAAACAACCCATTACATAACAATTAACTAAAAGAAAATCACTAATAAACAGTTACCTTCCAAAAAAATAAAATAAACGTACATACTATCCGATTAAAACAGATACAGAAAAGACTTTATTTCCTGAGGCCATTCTTATAACGTAGATTTTTCCTTTCCTAGGAAATCATCCACATAATTGGTGGCATGCAGCTTATAAGTAATTCTCAGATCTTAACTTTTTCTTTTTCCATTTCCATCCAGATTTTTTCTAAACATTATGATAAACATACACACATTTATAAAAAGAACCAAGTAGGACGTTGAACTGTTGCTGTCTTTAAAATTTGAATCTCATTGACAAAGCCAGCCGATTAAGAAAATAGGAAGCAATTAAAAACAGTAAATGTAGCTGTTTGGGACTAAAAGAAGCAACAACACGTTCATAATCTTAACAAGCAAGCTAATTAAAATGAAGTTAAAACATGTATTTAGTAATTACTACAGAAGCAATAACTGAAACAAAAACCAGCAGTCACTCAGGCTTCTAGGACCAAAGCACAGCACCCTGGTTGAAACAAATGACTTACAGTAAAAGAGAAAATACAACTTAAGTAAACTTGCTTTATTCGTTCATTAAACATGTTTGATTTCTGCTAATTAGCTTGGTTTCATGAACAAACTGAATAAAAGAAACCTTACTCTTACTGTATGTTATTTCTTACTTGTTTTCAACAGAGATATGGTGTGCTCCAGCGACGCATATGAGTGTAAGTGGCTTTGCTTTTAGACTATCTTGATTGACTATCTTAACTGTCTCCTATAAAAGCTCTACTAACAAACCAGCAGCAGGCTGCAGTGTAGATAATTCAGGTGGCTGCCCTTTAGCTTTGACGCTGGCAGTGTACTTGTTCAGGTGGAACTCTTTTTAGATGACTAATTTAATTCATTGTATTCTTATTTTGGCAGAACAAGCATTACATAAATCTTCTTGTAGCTGGCATTCACAGTAAAAATTAACCACACAATCAATGCTAACCCCAGTAAAGAAAACAGTGTTTTGGTGAGTGGTCTTGCTTCAGTGGCCTATAATTAATCCATCATCCTATCAGTCTAGCATAGCAGTATTGAACCCAATACTGATAACTGTTTAACTCCATTACTGGGCAAATCCAAAATGATGTACAATTTATTATATATCCCTGTTTGGTTCCAGCTGTAGATTTGTAGATCACACAGTGCAGTGACTTGTTTTTTTTTTTTTTTGTTTTTCATTTAGTGTCTCCTTAAAAATTAACATTTATTTCCTGTTGTTCTTTCTATCCCAAAACTTCATCTGGGATTAAAGAGTACATTCACCCATTTTTGACATGTGTGATTATCGTAACTTCTAACAGGGTATAGTGTCCACACTTCAAACAGATATTTCATCATTAAAAGAGATCTTCTGGCCTGAAAATCAGAAGACTCTACATTGAAAGGAGGTTTTTGCTTTTTAAACATAACCAAATGAATCACTCAAACACTTTAAAAAGTATCTCACCCAAGCTCACTTCCTCATGCTCACTGGTTTAGAAATAGCATGATTCAGTGCTAAAACTAATCATCTGGCATCACTGTTTTAGCTACGCACTTGGAACATTCACATTAACCTTTCTGTCACTTTTTTACATTATAAAAAAGAAAACTGTTAATAATGGCATCATTCATGTCTCCCTTTTAATATTTGGTGATCAATGCATGTGATTCTGAAGAATAACAGTCATTAAATGTCTGATTTACAGTACCTTGTATAATCATATTATAAAATACTTCTGATTACTTTATACAGCCTTTTTCCAAGTACAAAGCTATACTAAAACTTTTTTGTATATATTTTAATATCTCGGCTAGAGCACCAGTTTTTAGCAAACCGCTCACATTCACAAAGTAAATTGGCAAAATGACTATGTTTAGTGCCTGAGCCACTAGACCATAATCTCTGAAAACGGCACGCTTGCAGTAATTTCTAAAAACATGATTCTGCTTAGTGCATTTCAGATGAGCCATGGTATTTTTATGAACTATGTACAGTCTCAGTATGGTTATGAAAATGCAAATTAATTGATGACTCTTTACTGAACATGTTACATGACAACTGTGTTTCAGCCCTTTACTGACATTATTGACTCCAGTCTACACAAGCTTTAATACCATCTGGAAGCACGGTGTGGTTAAAGTAGTCTCAGATGTGTGACATGCAAGCCTTTTTTCAAAGCTTGTATTAAGACATGGACCCCTGTGGCATATTTCTCACAGTTGTGTTACATTTCACAATCTGTCACACAGTGCAGTGGAAGCCATCAGTCAATCCTGATGGCAGGTGGTGGTACATCTCTGGGGGAAGTATGAAATGTTTATGCTTAGTTAAACTCAAAAGTGTATCTGGAGATAGGAAAAAATGATGAAAAATCAGTTATACTGCTACATACTAGGAATATAGCTCTATATAAATTTGGACTAAGAAAAATGGAATTTTCTATGCTGGCACTAATTAGAGATTCATTCCAGCCGTGTACTAAACAGCATAATCCTGAAAGATTAAGGAAGCACTATTCTCATTCCGTCTTTCAATAAAATTGCATCATTTGATGTTTACTGTAACATCTACTAAAATTCAATCACATTTATGTCAATAAACTGAGCAGAGTTCTTTAACTCTCTCTGTATATACCGTATATTTATGTTTTTTGTAATTGTTTTGTTAATTTCTTAACTGCTGACATGATTTTTTTCAGCTGGTTTACAATGGGCTGCATAGTGGTACAGCTACAGTATTACAACATGCACTTTGCACTTCCACAGTCCTACATTTCAGCCCTGAAAACTATATGGAATCACACTAAATCTGCAGGGCCCTTACTCTAGATATTAAAGAGTACACTTTCTGGTTTCTGCTTTGTAATGTTTATGAAATAACTTTCAATTGTATATGACTTTTAGCAGGGTAATGCTGTGTAATAATAATTGCAGAATTCTTTACATTTATATAGTGCTTTTCTCACTACTCAAAGCACTTTACATAGTGAGTGGGTGGATATTTGAAGCACCACTAAAGTACAAGCATCCATCTGAATGATGCGACAGCAGGCATTTTGCACTACTACACTCACAACACATTGGGCCTCATGTATAACTCTGTGCACATAATTCACAGTACAAAACTGGAAATGTGTGTACACCAAGTTCCATGCAATTCCACTTTATAAAATTTAATGCACACGCCTACAGCCCCACCCCAACTCCTCACAGAATTTTACTTATTTGAAAATGCAAATCAATATAAATAGCCCCTTCTTTTCACTGTTTGTGCAAAAGACAATCGCAAAAGCATGTGGAAAAAAGAAGAATTTCAGTGAATGTGAACTGGAGGTAAGAAAAAACATAAAAATTTTTTGCTTAAGCAGTGGTATAAGCAACAAAAGAAAGTTGCTGGAGTGATACAGCGTGGCGGAGATACTCGAAAGTTCAGAAACTTGCACAGTGCCCAAAATACGAGGGACGTTCAAAATGTTTCTGCACTTTTATATTTTTGTTGGACACAGTGAAGTTGCATCACAAACAAAATGTAGAAAAGTAATTTAATTTGTTTTTGAAATTCTGAATAAATAGAGTTAAAAAATATTGCAGAAACTTTTTGAACATTAAAAAAGAAGTGGTTAGATATCAAAGTTGACGTGAAAAGGTGAGTAGCAGCCCATCATCTATTTATTCTGTTTAAAACAGTATTACAAAAGCTGACCCCTGTGCCAAGGTCACAGTGCTGGTGCTGCTGTACCCAACATATCTTCGGGCTCTGGTTACACACAGACCTCTGTCTCAGAAACTGCTGGACGACCATCTAGCTGTGTGCTGATTGACGATGTTCAGTAGTCACAAAATGCAATACTTGATGCTATAAGAGATGTGGCCAATGAACTAAGGAATATAAGGACTATACTAAGTGATACTGATCACAAATTAAATTAATTTGTTAAAAAATAAATGTTGCATTTTTCATATTATGCTAATTACATTCAAACGAAGTTATAACGCTGTCTGATTTGGCTGATTGTTTTGTGGGTCAGGGTTAGGTTCATCATACCGCATCTTTTCAGGTACAGGCAAGCCACGATGGTGTGCCACATTATGCAGCAACCTACATGCTTGTTAGTGCAGCACGGGACTCCTTAAAAACCATCCGTGAGGATAACTGTTGGGGAGTGTCATCTCCTGCTGAGGATGAGTCACATCCAACAAAGAGAAGGAGAACAATGAACAAACACCTGGGTCAAAGTGTTGTGCTCTCAACTTTGGGCCATACATACAGACTCTGGTTACCCTATCATTTCCCCCCATCAGTCTCTGAAAAGATCCCTGCTCAAAATACTTGACAGGGCCATTTAAGAAATGGAAACTAAATTTTCACACAAGAATATTGACCTGATGAGAGCCACATCTAGTCTTGCACCCAAATCTAGTGCATTTCTAGATCCCATCCTGTTGCACCCTCTTGCTGTGATGGCTGGCACTGTAGCAGATGTTGTAAGTCTGAAAATTGAAGTTCTTGTGGCAAAACAGATGCTGCTCAAAAAATGTTCAAAGGAAACAGACCTGTCCACTGTGTGTAAACTCCTGCAGGAGTACAAGGAAGCCTTTCCTGAGTTGCATAAATTGTATGTAACAGCCCTGGTAATTGGTGTGTCTTCAGCATCGTGTGAGAGTTCCTTCTTCACTTTGTCACGGGTCCTAACCCCCTATCGTCACACCATGTTACATAAAAGAAAGAGGAATCTGGTGATCTTGGCCCATGAGAAGTCCTTAACAAATAACTTGGATGTGGATAAATTTGGAAGAGTGTTTGCAAAGGGAAACAGGAGATTGTTGTTGTAGAGTGGATTGAGGAGAAAGGAGAGCGGAGCTGTTCAGTTGCAAACGGAGAGTTCAGTTGCTTACAAAACAAGCTTAAAACAAGACAAAAAAAGAAGAAAAAAGTTCAAATGTTCTGTTCTAAATCTATTGTGTTCTACAAATTAGTGTGAGAATTGTAGGGAAAGACATGGTGAATCTTTTTTTTTTAAATTACTATGCCAACCCTTTTTAGTTTTATAAATATTGGCTATATTGAGAGGTCTTATTTTATTCTTACTTTATTTTGCAAATTTATTTGAGAATTAGGCCATCCAATTAAGATAATTTTTATGTTGTTGGTTGTAAAGATCTGGATGGATATTTTATTTTATTCTTTATTTTATTTTTCAAGAATTGATTTTTTTTTTATAACTTGGCCTACCCTTTTTAGTTTTGTTAGTACTGAGAAGTGTTATTGTTGGTTTCAAATATATTTGATATAGGCCATAAAATTAAGGTAAATGTCATGTTTTTAGTTGTTATAATTTGATGAGGAATATTTTATTTTACTTTTTGTTGTTTTATTTTTCAGTTTTCCCCCTGAGGGATTGCCACCTTATTGTGGTCAGGGGGTTTGCGTGCCTCAGTGACCCTAAGAGCTACACCAGCAGAAGCTTAGCCTTCAGGTGGGACACCCAAGTTGGACCGGTCTTAGGGTAGAGGCCTGACAAAGTGTAATCCAATTACATGACAAAAACAGTTATCCAGAGCACCCCCACCCCTTTCCCGCCTCCGTCGTCACCATGTGCCCCCTTCACATTTCTGTCTGCCCCCTTATATATGCCTGTCTAGAACCAGCCCAGATCGTCATCATCATCTATAAGTATGCGCTCTCTTCTAATTCTTCCATTTGCAATGTGTTCTAACAATGCTAAAGCAGCTATGACAGTTGGAATAGTTTGGCCATTGTGTGCACCATTATATTACTACAGAATGATTATAAGTGAATTCAATTTGTAAATGATGTTTAAATCCCACAACATTGATGCAAATCTGAAGAAAGGGAGACTACACAGAAACAGTAGCACTGTTTTGACACTGGGTACACCCCAGTTTGCAAGAAATGTGCGTATGCACAGGGTAAGGCTGGCATGAAAATGTGAGTGTTTTATGCAAAGTTTAGTTTTTATATATCTCGAAGTGTGTGTTGAAATGGGTGTAAGCAACATCTTTGTGTGTTGTTACCATTTATACATGAGGCCCAATAGTTGTAAGGTATTGAATGGGCTTGAGAGATAGTTATTCAGTCAGAGACAGGAGATGATTAGGGGCAAGAATGAGTAGGCTATGGAGGGCAATTTAGCCAGATCTTTAATGACCACAGAGAATCAGGCCTTTGATTTTATGTCTCATCTGAAGGACAGGGCAATTTTTACAGCATAGTGCACCTGTCACTGCACTGGGGCATTGGGATCTACATTCAGACTACAAGGTAAGCGCCCCCTGCTCGCCTCACAACAGCTCTTGAAGCAGCAACCCAGATTTTTTCTGGTTGGTTTCCAATCCAAGTACTGGCCAGGCCCAAGCATACTTAGCTTCAGGTGGATTGCCTGTTCTAAAGTGTATGTGGTATGGTTGCTGGGTAAAGTAAAAGGATGACAAGGTTTTAAATTTAGGTAATATGCTCCTATATTGTGCATTACATTTAGTATGGATAAATCTAAAAATCAATATGGAGAGGTCCATAGAGTACTTCCATGAAAATCAAATGAAATACTTAAAAAATATTTCATCTGAAATTAAATCAAGGTCAAATAAAACCATCAAGTTGCATAGCTAGATAGGTACGGGGTGGCCTGATGCCTCTGACCCTGTCGACCATTACAGATCTAGGTATGTGTGGTTTTCTATCTTCACTTCTTTTTCTTCATCATCAAGCAGATCCTCTAGTAGTGAAATAAAAGCGATCTGCTACTTTCACATCCAAATATCACTGAGTGTGTATATGTGCGTGCATGTATTTGTGCATGACTCCATGTGTGCATACATGTATCTTTAAATAAATTATTTATTTCAAAGAAATACTCATGCAAAAATATTACAAATCAATAGGTTTAATCCTATGACTATATGAAGCAGAAAGCAAACATTCCAGTTAAATTAAACACAGGTCAAATTGTTTTTGAATGATATGAGGATAAGTACTGGACCAAAGTGGACCAAAAACAATAGGCCTGGAGTCTCTATAATGAGACAAATACAGTGCAACTTGTTTGAAGAAGATAGTTCAATGTTTTCAGAGTTTATCATTGTACATTGGTCTCGGCATTCAGAATGTGTAACTCAGAAACCACTTGTAAAATGTGGGAAAATGTGGGAAAATGCTGGGATGTGGTCATCTTAGGAGCTCTACCCAATACAAAAAACATAATTTTCTAATGAAAAATTATAATTTTATGACATGAAAATCACTTTGATTGTCCATAGACACACAGACACACATACAGATATGATGGTAAATCAGCTTTTAATGATGTTTTGAACATTTTAGAATCAGAATCTGAACTTAACTTGACAGTGAATTTTTGATCCCAATACTAAATTTCTATTTACATGGAAGTAAAATCAACAGCAGAGAGAATGGGAAACACTAGAGAAAACATCTCTGTCTTTTACTCTTTCAACCAGTAGGACAACCAGTTCCATCTGTTGAGTAATAAAGGAATAGTTCTAAGACCATGTCTTGATCCTCTTGGTTTAACAGGATAGCACAGCATTGGAAAGAAGGCTGAGTGTGGATGAGATTATATCTAGATTATCTTAGTTGTCAGTGTGGCACTGTTTTTTATTTAACCTTACTACTGTATATATACACTATAATACATTAATATACATTATTATGTTTGGTGAGAAAGCTGTATGCCCTTATATTGTGCCATTTGCAAACACACTCTGAAATTATTTTGCCATTTCATCAGTAAAAAGATAGCAGGTATGTTCCATTTAGATGTTAGGTCATACAGCATGAAGCAAAACCTTCCATTATCTTTTTACAGGTACATTCTTTATGTATCAATGCACAGCAATATACAGTATATTATTATCTAAACCTAAAAACTTACATCAATATTAACTCACTAAGAACAGCTCTTACAGTCTCTATGTGAATGTTTAAAACAACCTGCATTTAAGGTGTTTCCAAAATTCTTCGAATATTTGTGAAGACCAGAATATGATTAAAATAACTCATATTTTTTTGTTTTTTAGTATGACAGAGATTTAACCATATTTTGATTAAGAAAACAGCTATTGGTACTGACTAACAAGTCATTTTCTTCACTCAGATTTTTAATAAATTATCTTAGTTTAGTAAGCAGCAGACACTGACCCTTATAATTTAGTTTACTCACAGTTTATATTCAAACATGTCTAAAAAGAATCACTGGTAAAGTATAAAGAAAAACTATATTTACGACATAAAACTGATTTGTACATCACTTGTAAAGCAAATTGCAGTGTTATTTTTTAAAGTATCTTCAAGGAGACGTTCAATATTTTGACTTATGGCAATCACTTTTGGATTATTTTTAGATCAAAGATAAAATAATACATAATAATACCTACCTACACTTTGAGCGGGTAACTGTCACAGAAAATGGAGCATTATTCATATAATAGTGAAACTGTGTTTTTAACAAGGAGTCAAAGCAATTCAGAAGACTACAGTAAAATTATTAAGGTGAATTCACCATGTCTTCTAAAGCTCTCAGGCGGACAAGTAATGAAAGATATTGATGGCTACAGACCACATCCGCTTTTTGTAGCACAGTCATGTTCTGCCTTTACTCATGCTGTGAATTTTTGTTTGTCTTTGAAGTGTCAGCTTTAGACTTCTTCAAATGATAAATGTGGCTTTTTTTCAGCTTAAATAGCAGGAATACATCTTTATCTAAGCACAAAAAACAAAGTTAACCTAACAATAGGATTCATTTTAAGTAGAGTCTTAAAGAAAAAAAAAAGAAAATCCACAGTACTGACTCCACAAGCAATGTCCATCTAAGGCCAAGCTAATAACCCACAAGTTTAATTGTTTTTTGTGTTTGATACTTGATATTCTAAGTTCATTACAAATTCAATATGATGTATCATGCAAGGACAAATAAAAAAATCATTACCCTCCAAAGTATATTACTGGATCATGTTACTGCCTGCAGTTTTCCTTTCTGAGAGAGGAGAATCAGTGCATCCTTCCTCCGGGATTTAAATTTAAAAAAGGTCTAGCTACTCAGCCTCACCACTAAGCAAATGTCTTTATAGACTAATGTAACAGAATTCATTATGTATTTATGAGACTTCAGGACCAAGAACAGCCCAAACACAATCAATCCATCAATTTTGCCAAAAAAGGTGCATCAGTCTCTGCACTTTTTTAAATATACTACAATCCCTCATATCCTGCATCTTGCCCCATTCATTGGAATAAGAAAATAACTGGATGGATGGACGGACAAAGAGGAAATTCATCCATGTGTATCTATGTGATTGTACTTGCCAAAAAAAGATAGTCTTGTCAAATATTGCCGAATCAATACATTTGTACTTCAGCCTGATCAGTTATAGGCCATTTATGGACATGCAGAAGGTTTAATAAAGTAATTAATTACTATTTTAGCAAGCCCAACTGATGCAGAGGATTGCATTGTCTGTGTGGATTTTGCTGTATTCTGGGTACAATAACATTAAAACAGAATATTACTATTACCATTACCATTCATCTTTGATTTTTGTTTTAGTGTATTATGTTTTTGATGATCTGGACTTTTGATTCCACACTGCTATTATGACCCTTTTGCCTGTTCCTGAGTTTGTTCTCTACTCTGCCCTGCATTTTGGCACCACACTTTGCCTTAGAGGAAGTTAAAAAGCGCTTCCAAGAAAACTTTAGTGCTTGGATGTTCCTTTAACCTTTAATGACACTGGCTTCTGTTTCTGGATAGTCAGCTCATGTCCTCCCAGTATAGGATTCCTGCCTGATTCTTAGACTTTGTTTCATTGCCTGTCCCATTTTGTGCTTTCTCCCAATCACACTTGTGACCACCGTGAAATCTAACTACTAACTAAAATGCCTAACTTTATACAGCAGCCTAATAGAAAACATAAATCAAACACACACATTTCAAAAATAAAAGCTGTCTGATCCAGTACATCATAGATTTTCTTCTTGGTACTTTGATTTTCCTCACACAGCTCCAAAGTAAGTAAGTTTCAGTCTTTTAATTGGAAACTCTGAATTTTCCCTCTGTGTGTGTGTGTGTGTACATGTGTGTGTATGAATGTTTCCTTCAATGAACTGGCATACTACCTAGGGCTAGTTCCATCTTGGCACAATGCTGCCAGTATAAGCATCCACTCCACACAACCCTGAATTGGAGAAGTGAGTTAAAAATGAATGGTTAATCAACTTTCTGATTTTTCATTCCACTGATATGTTGTGTTTATTTAGTTCTTCAGATCAGTTAATTGGCTCTGTAGTAGTTAGTGATGAATTAGTTGCTCTTTTGTATGTTAAAAATTAATTCTATTTTTTTTTTTTTGTTAGTTGTGCATACTAGGAGGGAGAGAGATACAGGGAGAGAGATACAGCACATTACCGCAGCCACCACATGACAAATCAACTCAGGATCCCAGATTAGGACTCGAGTGCAGCCATAAAACAGGTGACCCCTCAACACCACACTAGCTCAGATGGAATGGAACAGTGTGAGGTTTTTTATGGTGGCTGGAGTGCCAATTCTGCCACCAACCTCCAGGTTTTCCCTCCAGGATGTAGGGCCTACATGCAGAGCTGGATGCAGATTAACATCATACCCAGGATGGAGCAATTGCAGGTTAAGGGCCTTACTCAAGGGCACAACGAATTAGAGTCACTTTTGCCGTTTACAGGATTCAAACCGGCAACCTTCCAATTGCCAGTGCAAATCCCTAGCCTCAGAGCCACCACTCTGCCCTTGAGGAAGCAGCAAATAAAATGGAAGAAGCCAAAATAAGAGAAAGGAAGACTGTGGCTCAAGACCACCCCTAAAAGAGTTGAACAATTAAGAATTTAATAATTAACTCACTAAAGAATTGGTTTATTATAGCTTTTAGGTTGCTGAAATAGACTAATGAACATTGCCTTTGTGTTCTATTTGTGATCAAACAAGACATGTTCACACATAGATCTTTTAATACCAAAACCAAAGGAAAAAATGGTAATTCAGAATTTAATATACAGAAATCAAAACTTTAAATAATTTCATCACATAAATAGATATAGAAGCAAAACCTAAGTTCAAGCACTCATATTTACAGCAGTGATACCTATACCTTATACCCAAAGTTCATAAAATGATTGGTGTATTCTGAAATTGATTTCACTTTAAAGTTGTGCACATGGCAACAGCAACATGATGGCATGGTACCTAGCAATTACATAAGTCATAACCAAAATTGAAACAATAAGAAATGCAACCAAAACCACAAATGCACAGATAGCACACTATTAGCGATGACGCTAATTGGCAAGTCTGACAAACTGCAGCCAAACAAGACAAGAAATTATGTGGAAACGTTTAGAAGTCCATTGTTGTATCAACAGGTGCTCTCCCCAGAAGCACTCCGGATAATGGATATTATTTAAATAAGCTTAGGTTTATTAAATTGCCATTTTATTAATTCAAAACTTATACTTTCACAGTGCCAGAACCATTAATAGTTTTGTTTTCACTTAATTGTATGCATTCATATAATGTAAATGTCTATTAGAAGAATGTATGTCTAAACTGACATTTTGATATTCATTATCACAAACTTGATGCCACCACTATCTTAACGCGGAGTGGTGGCTCTGAGGCTAGAGATCTGCACTGGCAGTCAGAAGGCTGCCAGTTTGAATCCCATAAATGCCAATAGTGACTCTGCTCTGTTGGGTCCTTGAGCAAGGCCCTTAACCTGCAATTGCTGAGTACTTTGAGTAGCAAGAAAAGCGCTATATAAATGCAAAGAATTATTATAATTATTGATGTAGCTGCACTTCATGGCCTGAAATGATATGTTAGAGTGGTTGAGAAAACAAAACCATCAACCGTGACAAATGTAGTGCCGGGCACTATTTAAACTATGTAGCATACTAGCATTTGGTAGGATTGCTCATCTAGTGGGGGCTGTGCTGTCAGATTTCGATTTTAAAGTGTCCAAATGAACGTGGACCACAGTAGATTTGCAGTATTTTCTCTACTAACTGTGTCATATTTTATTTTCTCACCTATTTTGCCAGCTGTTCATATTTCTTGATACTTCTATCATCTTACTTTGAGTTTCCTTTATTTACATCTTTTGGACAATTAAAGACAAAAATAACAAAAAACCTTCATATATAAATGTGTTACTATTTTCAAAGATAGGTTGTTTGTTTATCCTCTTTTTTATTTGTTCAGAATAGACGTAACCTCTACCTTTCTTTCTTTTTTGCAGATCCACACTGTCACATCCCTTCGCTGATGCCACAGATTGTTTGGTGTTGTGTTTCTCAGCTGTTAATTCATTCATCTATTGAATTTTAAACCCACTTGAGTGAGTTTTAGTCCCCTTCCACACTACTGTTTCCCCTTAAAAATTCAGATATTAATCTCTGTTTTAGCGTTTCGTCCACACTACCTTGTGTTTTCAACCCCCAAAAATGGAGATTTCTGAAAACTCTCTCTAGAGCCATATACTTCTGAAAATACAAGTATGGTGCATTGATGGTTGAAAACACAATGTTGTTTGTTACAAGATGCGCTCTGATTGCGGTGTACTGCTTATGATCAACCTCTCATGAACGATCATGAAGCTTTTTTTTCCCATTCTTTCTCTACAAGGATCATTCAAAAAGTTTCCGTACTTTCTTATTTTCATTGAAACTGCTAAGGCGGAAGGAGTAGTAACTGGGCATTTAAAAATTGGTACGACGCTGGGATGATTGCATCACAAAGGAAAATTACTTTTTTGAAATTTTTAATGAATAGTTAAAAAAAGTGCGGAAACTTTTGGAACATTCCTCATATGTTGTGATTACTTTGGAAGCATATAATGAAGTGGGGAATCTGATTTTCTTGGGGCTCTGAATTTTCCACTACACCATCCCTCAGTGTTGGCGAATGTCTATGTCTTAAGCATTTTTGGTTGTTTTAGTGTGGATGGGATACTTTTGTAAATGTTGTGAAAATGCGAATATGGACAGTGTAAATATTCTGCCCGACTGCAGACAGACACCAGGACACACAGAAGTCCAAACACTCGCTTTTATTTTCCACAATGCACAGTCCTTTGCACAGCACCCACAGTGCACAACCAACCAGCACTATTGCTCACAGTCCTTTTCCTTTCCTTTCTTTCTTTTTCTTCTTCTTTGTCACCCTCACTCTTCCACTCGCAAGGTCCGTCCTCTGCCTCCCAACTCCAGCTCCCCGAATGGAGTGTGGCAGCCCATTTTATGTTGTGCCCAGATGAGCTCCAGGTGCTCTCACCTGGACCTTCCATCCTCCAGATATCCCGACTGGGCCAGAATCCCAGTTGCCCGTCACAACAGACTGTTTTTTAAATGAAGACATAATAGTGTGAGATTAAGGGTCATGAAGGAGCAGAACTTATGCAGACAGCATTGTATGCAAAACAGGACACAGACCTAATCTTCCCTCCAGTTCAAAGTGTTCTCTTCCTATCTATGAACATGAACATCCTTTAGATGGGTGGGGGAAAAAACTTTCAGAGAACATGCGAACTCTACATGAACAGTGACCAGGCCTAGGATCTGTATCTAGTTTTCAACGTCTGTTAGGTAGCAGCACTGTCCACTTAATTGCCTATCACTAAATAACATTTTTAAATTTGAGCATGTACTGTGAACTTGTCTTATTAAAAGAGCACAATGAAAAAATGATTTTGAATGACTATAACAGACCATCTTTTTAAAGGGTAATTCTAAATGCATAACAACAATTCAGTGAAACTGCACTGTCTACCAAGGCAGATAGTGAGAAATAGTGTACAGAACCAGCAAATGGATGCAGAATTGTAAACAAGGCCAAAAGACAGCCATACTCGGAAAAAACAGGATAATCAAAAGAAATGAGTACCAAAAGAAACATATAACCCAAAGAATTCTAATCAAATATTGGAACAAAGTTTGTTGACAAGAATTCAATAACCCACAATAATTAGCTTGATAACTCATGTTCACGAACCTTGGACACTTGATTATGCTGACATATACCAATGTGCTTACTGACGTCATACTGGCATAACATCCTGTATATGACTCATGTAACCAGTCATTGCGTGGCAGCAACTGAGACTCAAAATGGCTGCATGTATCTCAAAACAGATGGTGTTGTGGCAGAATGATAAATGAGAAACAACTATATATTACAAGCATAATACATAAAGTACTAGCAAAATGAATGTAAAATAATGAACTTCCTAAATCAAAGAATTTGAAAAAAATTAAACATTTTTATTTCTATAGCACATTTTCATGCAAGGAATGTACCTCAAAGTGCTTCATACAATATAAAAGAAGAGTTGCAAGACAAAAACAAACAGCAAGTTAGAAATGCATACTTTTATATATATATATAATTTATAAAGAATCAACATGCACTTACATAACACAAATATAGAAGTAGTTGAATCCTAATTTGGGGTGGCACAGTGGGTAGCCCTGTTGCCTCGCAGTTAGGAGACCCAGGTTCGCTTCCCAGGACCTCCCTGCGTGGAGTTTGCGTGTTCTCCCTGTGTCTGCAGGGGTTTTCTCTCCGGTTTCCTCCCACAGTCCAAAGACATGCAGGTTAGGTGCATTGGCGATCCTAAATTGTCCTTGGTGTGTGTGTATGTGTGCATGTCCTGCGGTTGGCTGGTGCCCTGCCTGGGGTTTGTTTCCTGCCTTGTGCCCTGTGTTAGCTGGGATTGGCTCCAGCAGACCCCCGTGAACCTGTAGTTAGGATATAGTGGGTTGGATAATGGATGGATGAATCCTAACTTGTTTATTAAGATAGGTTTCGAATAGAAAATTTTAATAAATGAGAACCAAAAATGTAAATAAATGGCAGTATACTCCAGATTCATGAGAAAAAGTGCTCTGGACTGTAAAGTCATGGATTAAATATAATATATAAAACATCTTCGTCTCCTCTTGTTTGCAAGAATTTTGTTGGTTGTATTAAGTAAATAAGAACATTGTAAGTATTAATGACTTTTTGCCATAGGTTTGAGGCCATGAATTCGATCTAAAATGGATCTAGTTAACGAATGCCAGGCTTGAGTAAGCAGTCTAAATATGAATTGTGAAAGAATGTACTCAGTATATATAACTTAACTTGTGAAGGGAAAATGACAAAGAAAAAGAGAATAATGGAATTTTGCAACCCACCGAGAAGAAGCTGTTTTTAAATTATTAATTACATCAAAAAATGGAAATTTTAATTGTCTAAGATGTTTCTGAAAATACATTTCAAGGTAAGGTATTTATTTAAGGCAAGGAAAACAAAAGCTTTGGTAATCATGGCACTGGAAAGTAGTGATCAGTATTTACAGTATGATTCGACTGCCAGGGTGTACTGTAGCACCTTAAAACTGTGCTGGAACAGCTGAAAATGGATAGATACATTTTTGTTTACTTAAGACTTATTTGCAGTAACTATACTATAATTTAAAATCCTACATTTTTCCAAAGACAGGTAGCTAGACAGTTCTTACGAAGTCAGTACTGCTGCTCCAGTTTAACCACAGAAAAGCAAGCGTCACACCTCTCTTTCAGAACGGCACTTGTCACCTTCAAGCTGATGATGATTCTCCCATAAAAAAACTCACCTGGCGTAGCGTCAGTTACTAGTCTGAGATGAAGTTCTCAGATTTATCCTGGTTAAAATATTCCAAAACATACTGTTCAAATATTAAGAAAACATTCTTTAGTCTGATCAGGGTTCTAGGTCTAAAGACAAAACTTACTGTGTGTAACAGGTTCTCCATTCCATTTCCAAATGTTACATAATAAGTACTGTTTCAAAATACTAATTTTGTTTTCTTACTACAAGGTATTGCCTTTAATTCCATAGATAGATAGATAGATAGATCAAACTTTATTTGTCCCCAGAGGGAAATCTAGACTATACTGAACTGTAATATAAAATTATAAAATATACAGTATAAAATTATTACGATAATAAACACCATATTATATAACTATAATCGTGGTATCACAACTTTTGCAATTCCCTAGACTGTGTAACTTATTACAGATCTCAATGTCCATGAAAGGAAAAAAAATATTCTTGGCCATCATTCACTTAAGGTGCCTTTGTGTGAGATTCAAGCATGCAGTGTCTTATCTTTCTTTGTAAAACTATCTTCTAAGTGATGTTCTTCAAAGCCATATAAATCTATAAAGCATACAAAATACAAAGCTGTCCTACCACTGTATACAAAGGACTTCCAAGTTAGACAACAAGCTCAGGCAGCAGGATGTTAACAGTACCTGATCAGCTCAGACATTTACAGACAGGCAAACTGATTCCTTCAGGATGCCTGGGTCACATTCACAACTGATTTCATTCAGCTGCATCAGAAAAAAGAGATGAGTCATCTTATCTTACACCTCTGTTTCCTTTTTTATTTTTTATCCCCTCTGGATATTTTAAACTGTGATGTTTGTCTCTGTGTGCTTAGACAGGCAAGACTTTGAGAACATGGCTGCTGACTTTGTTATATTTCTTGGATAACTTTGTGCTTTACTATATAGTTATCAGCCAATAAAAATTAGTTCTTTAAAAATTAAATGAACCATAAAATCAGAACATACCCAAAATACTAAATTTACAATAGAAAAGACAATTATACCTAATTTTCTTTTTGGAGCTGACTGTATCAATTTCTGTATCAAATTAACTTTATCAAATGGCAAAATGACTCTTTTCACATGCAGGATAAAAAAGTAATGATATACACTGAATACAATTGTTATGGTCCTGTAAAGATTCTCAAGTAGTGTACTGTACATGGTTTACTTTATGCTTGGCAAAGCACTTATCATTTATGAAACATTTTCAAAAAAGGTGTCATCGGTACAGAAAAGGTCTGATAATTCTTCACTTAAAGGTCAAATTTTGTCAGTGAAGAGTTTGCCCTTCCACCTACAAATACTTTAGGGCTAGAGTGGTTGGTGGCTCTGAGGCTAGGGATCTGTGCCAGCAATTAGAAGGTTGCCGGATCAAATCCAATAAACGTCAGAAGTGACTCTACTTCATTAGACCCTTGAGCAAGACCCTTAACCTGCAATTGCTTCGCTTTGAGTATGATGTTAATCTTCAGGCAGGTTCTCTAACTTGCAGCAAAAACTTAGGGGTTGATGGCTGGATTAGCACTCCAGCCACAAAAAAAACCTCACACTGTTCCAGCGAGGTGCTAAGGTATCACCCGCTGCACAGCTACACTCGGGTTCCTTTCCTGGTGGTTTGTTGTGTGGTGGGTGTGGCAACGTGCTATAATCAGCACATGCTCCCAACCTACACATACTTTCCTGTTAGTCCAGAAAGAACTGTCATGCAAAGACGGAATGACTTTTGTGAAGGATATCAGGTACCACTTGATATTTAAGACCTGGACGACGCTAGAATGGTGGCACTCCAACTGTGAGTCAAAAGGAGGCAACATTATCCTTTCAGTACAATAATCAGAGAGAGCTACGTATTCAGTATCAAAGCCCGAGTATATCATGGTGGTACATGACTTTTATCGTTTACTTAGTCTTTTCTTTGTTACTGTTAGTTGTTGTCCTTTTATATATTTGCAATTTATTTATATAATAGAGAAAACAGTAACTGACAGCTGCTGACCGACTTCTTGCTTCAGTCAAGTATTTCCGTGTAATATCTACATTCAATATTTAGGATTTCAGGTTTTAGCTCTGCCCATCTTTTCTTGACATTGCACCACCTTGTCAACTGTAACAATTCAGCTACAGATAACTGCTGCCACCGCCTAAGGACTACCATTAACAACCTCATCAGATTAAACATATCTACAGAAAAGCAGTTTTTCCATGTCAGCCATTAATGCTTTATATCTGTTTAGCATCTATTTATTCTGGTGAGAAGTTTCTTTACTTCAGGATAATGTTTTGTTAACATCAGTCATGTCAAAGATTTAGGCTGGCTTTTATAATCATTTTACAACTTCTATCTGAGACTTTGTGCAGGTGTTTGGTCTTAATGTGTTATGTGTATTTTTTGTATTTTGTATTGATTGTTTAGTTAGTTTACTTTAATACCCAGCCACGGGGGATGCACAGGCCGATGCATTTCTTTGTGCCAGTCCCAAGCCTGATAAATATGAAGGGTTACGTCAGGAGGGCATCCATTGTAAAATCTGCCAGACCAATATTAAGATAACAATACAGATTTCCATACCATCAGGGGAAAGCGTAGTTAGCCAGCATAGGATAGGTGGTCTGAAAGATAACGTTGGAGATCAAGAAGAGGCGGAGAATAAGGGCAGAGTTAAGGATCAAATGGTGGAAGCTGAAAATAGAAGACTGTAAGGTGAAGTTCAGGGAGGAGGTAAGACACACATTAGGTGGCAATGAAGAGTTACCAGATAGCTGGGCAACTATATCAGAAGTAGTAAGGGAGAAAGCTAGGAGGTTGCTTGGTGTGACATCTGGACACAAGAAGGAGGGCAAAGAAACCTGGTGGTGGAATGGGGAAGTACAGGAGAGTATACAGAGGAAGAGGTTGGCGAAGAAGAACTGGGATAGTCAGTGAGATGAAGATAGTAGACAGGAGTACAAGAAGATAAGGCATAAGGTGAAGAGAGGAGGTGATGGAGGCTACAGAAAAGGTGTATGATGAGTTGTATGAGAGTTTGGAAAGGAGAAAAGGACCTTACCAACTGACTAGACAGATGGACTGAGCTGTGAAAGATGAGCAGCATGTTAGGGAGATATAGGATAATGCTGGAATCATACTCACAAGTGAGGAGAGTGTGTAGAGCAGATGGAAAGACTACTGTGAGAGGTTGATGAATGAAGAGAATGAAAGAGAGAGAAGATTGGATGATGTGGAGACAGCAAACCAGAAAGTGCAACAGAGTAGCAAGGAGGAAATAAGGACAGCTATGAAGAGGATGAAGAACGGGAAGGCTGTTGGTCCAGATGACATACCTATGGAAGTATGGAAGTGTTTAGGAGAGATGGTAGTAGAATTTTTAACCAGATTGTTTAATGCAATCTTGGAAAGTGAGAGGATGCCTGAGGATTGGAGAAAAGGTGTACTGGTACCAATTTTTAAGTATTTAAGAGTGATGTGCAGAACTGTATTATCTAAAGTATGAGGTTATGGGAAAGAGTAGTGGAAGCTGAGTTTAAAAGGGAGGTGATGATTAGTGAGCAGTAATATGGTTTCATGCTGGCAAAGAGCACTACAGATGCAATGTTTGCTCTGAGGGTGTTAATGGAAAAGTACAGATAAAGCCAGAAGGAGTTGCATTGGGTGCCTAGAGATGAGATGGATATTATATAAGGAAATCAGGAGTGGCAGACAAGTATGGATGAGTGGTACAGGATATATACGAAGGAAGTGTGACAGTGGTGAGGTCTGCAATAGGAGTGACAGATGCGTTTAAAGAGAAAGTGGGAGCCCTTTCTGATTTGCAATGGTAACAAACAGGTTAGAGAGGAATGCATACGGACTATGATGTTTGTGGATGACAAATAATATAAATAATACAAGGATACAGGAGGATAAAACCGCCCTGGAGCAGGAGAGGACCATGGGAGAGGAGAAGAGACTTTCCAACTCTTTGGGACCTGTGGCCACTGCCAGATGGCACCTTAAGCCTTCTAGAACTCGGGAGAACTTTACTTCTGCCACACTTGGCAAGATGTCGGAGGAACCTGCCAAGGACGCCTGGAGTGCTTCCGGGGCAAAGGGCAGCACTTCCGCCACACCAGGAAGTGCTGCCGGAAGATCGTCACCAGCCACCTGGAGTACATCCGGCGGGAATAAAAGGCGCCGCCTCCTTATACTCGGGGAACTAGAGTCGGGAGAGGGAGCAGGACGAAGCTCCCAGGAGGAGATTGGCGGCCAAGGACAGAGATTTCAAGTCTAATTTAGTGATTATTGCTGTGTGCATTGTGTGGTGTTTTGGGACTGTGTTTATTTATGAAAAATAAACATGTGAACTTTATAAAGATGTGGTTTCAGACTGGTGATGTCCAGGTGAGTCTCACAATATATATATACTGTATATATTTTTTTAAATTATTTTTCATTTTTTTATTTTTTTCTTTCATGTTCACATTTTTACATTACATTTTGTTAGGTACTGCTTTTAAAACACCACTTTGGGAAATAATTGTGGGGAAATTAAGTGTGAAGCAGAATATGGTATTGATTTAGTCTAGCTGAAATTTTTCCAGGCCAGAGGTGTGAAAGTGTATAAGACAGTTAAGGTAATTTTATATGTTTATTACAAGAAGGTGGCACATTATAGCTCTGTTCATTATATCATTATGCTGTAGTTTTCTTTTTGACTACTCCTTGATTTATCTATCATGTAATATGTTTATATGCTGAGAATGGACGTAGTTCGCTGCAGGCAAGGTCATAGTACTTAATGAGTGTGGAATTAAGCACATCAATTAAATGTTAAACTCAAAAAGTAATCAGAATATGCAACACATACAGTTCACTCTACCCCATTTACACAAATGTAGGCTCCTTAGCAGCCAATTGTGAGTGACACTCTAAGGTGCTAGATTTACGAAGAGTGCTAGCTGGGCCTATGTGTTGTTGACCTCCCCAAAAACTGCTATAAAGTTAAGTCTTATCTATGTGCACCTGCTCTCACAATACCTGCAGCACCACCTCCACCCTTGTAGCATGGGGCTTGTTTTTCCAGTGGGCCCTTACTCTTCCCAACACATTAGTCGGCTTACTTCAGTTAAGGTGACTGCCGAGTACCTGGCACCTTATGGTAACGTTAGATGCCCCGAAATGCTTTCTTCCAGGGCTGGCTGTCAGTAACACTTTTACTGAACTCAGATACTGTTGACACTAACAGTGCGTCTTGTGCACTCAAATACGTGCCATCATAAACAAAGAAAAGAAACAAAGTTAAGTGCACCAGTTTTAACTATTTACATAAAAAATGCTAGCTATAAATAGACTTTACCTTGGTGTAGCGCTAAGGCACTATAGCAGAGCTCTGAATTGTTCTGGCAGCCTTAGAGTCTGCAGAGCAATCAATCCTGAATGATACAAAAAGAATATATTCTCCAACAAAGTATGCAATTAGAGCATAAGCAGTGCACCACCAAGCCTCACTAAACAACTCTTATTGGGGTACATGTTTTTATGATCTGTAAAGAAAAAGCATCCATTCCTAGTCAGCTTTTTAGCTTGCATATATTTCAAGTGTGTTTTTGTGAAATGTAAGAAACATAAAACACATACTTCCTGAACAGTATTCACCCTTAAAATGGCCTTTTATATTTAGAAGGACTGTCTTTTACTAATGCTGAAATATCCAATTAGTGGGTCAGATTTAAGGAGCAAATCTGTAAATATGTACTGTGCAGTCTCTTTTTCATTCTGTGTAAGGGCTCATAACCGTGAAGTCAAAGTCTGGAGTTCCATTGACAGACCTACTTTTTTACATTGGTATTAGGATACATTTCACCATAGGGGGCACCTTAAAGCTATTTCATGAGATACAGAGTAAAGCTGTTAACATACATAAGCAAAAGCATCATAAGCCTGAAATAAAGAAGAGCAATGGCAGATTCTAATAACAAATGAACCATCCTTTACCTCATCAGGTCATCTGCTTATTTTTTGCAATATCCAGGGTCTAGGATACACATAGTTACTGTTTTGTGTCCTAGAAGTGTTCCTACCATTGGTGCACAAGCTATATTAGTTAAACTGATATTAGTACTGGGTAAATCTTCACTGTGGATGTTGACTTTATGTGGGAAATAATATAACAGATTTAAAGAATGAACCTATTGCAAGATGGGTGCATTCTTATATTCTTATATATTGGAGTTCTTATAGTAATAGCTATAGCTAAAGAAACATTCCTATAACTGAATTGGCTGCATTGGTATTTTTTCCACTTCCAAGGTTAGGTCTAATCCATAAAGATGCTCATGTTCAGTGAAAAACATATACAAACTCCCAGGGACCTAAAAAATATTTTGTTGTAACAAAATTCTGTATTTGTTACTATAGTGCTTTCTTTAACTTCCACCCAGGTGTTTGCAATCATTTCAATAGCTTCTTTCATGTTGATTTTAATCTCCTCCTGCCTACAGGTTATTCTGACGTTAATTTTTCTCAGCATTTCCTTGCGATAATACACTTTCAGGGTGCGAATGATGCCCAAATCCATTGGCTGAAGCACTGCTGTGCAATTGGGTGGGAGGAATTCAACATGAACATTTTTTAAAGGTGGAAGCATGTTAAGGGCAGCACAGTTATCAATCAGGAACTGAATCATCCTTTTCTTCTTCATATTCTGAGGTTTCTGAACTCTTTTGAGACACGCAACACTACCCACCCAACGATTGCTGCGTCTATGAAAGATTGTTTGTCCGTTGCTGGGGCAGGGTAAAAACAGGCTCATAGCGCTGCAGTGAAGTGACACAGAAGCAAATCATAAAAGATCGGGGTCGCACTATAAGTCCCTGTCTTGCACCCCAAAACACAAGGCTGAGTCTCAGTACTTTAGAAAAATCAGCTTTACTTAGCTTGAAACAGGAACGGCATACTTATTTATTGTAGCATGATCTGCCACTCTGCTATACACAGACACTGCAGTCAGGCAGGGTCGTGGCCATGTCAGTTTAATCCTGTTACCTGCATTTAACAATGTACCTTGCACCACCCATCGAGATCTTTTCTGTTTGCTTTGCAGGAGAGACGCAGCATAGCTGAGAGATGCAGTATAGCTTTGAGCCTGCTGCTGCCCCGGCAACAGATAACCTGTCTTCCATAGATGCAGAGATCGAACTTTGGGACGCTCTTTAGCGTGCTGTCTAGTTGGGGGAGGTCCCAAGAGAGTTTACAAACGTCACATTTTCTTGAATGAGTGCTGCATTAATAGGAATGTTTCTTGAATAAGCATCACTGAACCACATTAAAACTGCTTTTTTGACGTCTTCAAATGCAGCAGTTCACATATGTTTGCAGCCCAAGATTTTTCTTCTTTTTTGCTCTGTCTTTCAAGAAAGTTGACAGTGTCGATGGCAAAATTCCAAATTCACTGGCAACATCTTTTTCTTTTTGCCGCAATCGAGAGCTGCAAAAATGTAAAGTTTTTTTTTTCGAATATGAACTGTTATTGTTTTTTCGTGTCTGCCGTTTCTACAGGAGGGTGACAGTGAGTGAAATTCCAATGGATGTTTTTCAAATGTTGACGAGCAATAAACCGCAGGAAACAAAAAAGGCAAAAAATAAAAAAACAGTACGAGGAAAGTGCGAGGAGAGAAAAAAAAATGACAATGTTTCTGTTTGGGGATCGTTGTGCACAACTGAGCTGCGGCCACAGAACTAACTGCTCTACGGATGATGAAAGTATCTGCTGAATCTACTTCGTAGTAACAAGATTTCTATAGACTTGCGTCATATGGGGAAACTGTCGGGACCATAAAAATACTTTGTTTAAATGAAAATTTTGTTGTAAAGATATTCGTTGTAATGGAATTTTACCTGTATAGCCAATGGACTGGCTTTAAAATGCCCAGCTGTTTCAGAAAATGGCAGAAAACCATAATTTGGGAGCACAATCTATTTATGAATTTCAAAATACTTTTATTGTGTTAAGTGAA
This sequence comes from Polypterus senegalus, assembly GCF_016835505.1. NCBI lineage: Eukaryota > Metazoa > Chordata > Cladistia > Polypteriformes > Polypteridae > Polypterus > Polypterus senegalus. The sequence continues at coordinate 131,426,441 of NC_053160.1, forward strand.
TCATTTCAAAGAAAAAATTAAAAGCAAATGCAGTAACACAGTATATACTTTGCATCAGAGTTACTATTGATGCAATAGATTTTATACATAAATATTGAGGCATGCATAGATTTATTAATAACCAATTTCTTAACAATGTTTAAGAGAATGCTATTTTTCAATAGACCTGTTAGTACAGTATCTCCATAATACTACCAGCTATAGAAAACTATGCAAGTGAAAGAAATGGCCTGCAAGACTATCTGTTCAAGCAAGTGGAAGTTTATTACATGGCTTGAGAGCTGAAATTCCAAGAATAAAAATTACAGTTTATTTTAATATTAACTCTTAGCACGTACAGTTCTAAGTTATACCAGAGCATGTGCCCTACTCCAGTTAAAGTGTTTTTCTACACTACTTTCCAATTAAGCCTGTTAATTACTCGAGTCTTACTGAACAAATACTTTTATCACTTGCCAGCTATTGATTCAAGTAATTAACAGCTTTATGCTGAGGCTTTGTTATTTTCTGATCTTTTCTTTTCTTGGACAGTCAAATTTAAGGATCCCCCCTTCTAGTTGTATAGTAGCTTTAAAAGTGCAATAATATTGAACTCATGTTGACATGAGATACGACAATTTTTCACTACTAAAAATACTATATGTAACCATTATTGTGGTTTTGTATTATGTAGAATTATTTTGACAACAATGGGTAAAGATAAAGAACTGTATATGATTCTTTACATACTTTGTTTGATATATATATTTACAATTGTTTTATTCATTATTATAATTGTCCTGATCTTTGCTTATGTTATCATATCCCTTTAAAGTTTTTTTTTTGTAAAATAGTAGCTCTAGAAAGAGGTCTACTGCCCTGACCGGAGTTATGTGGTAGTAATATCTGCCTTAAACTTGTGGAAAATATATTCAAACCACTACAGTGACACCCACTACATAAACAAATCATATTTGACTAGCATATGAAGAAGTCTGATCATAGTACCCTCAATTGATGTACAGTATATAGTTACCAGATATCAATTACAGAATTGTTTGATATTTCACAGTTTGGTGTTTCTTGTTACATTTTTAAGATATAATGATACAACTCATGTTAGCCTTCATTAATTTCACAGCAATACTCAAGTCATTTTTAGCAATAAAGCTAAATTATACTTCTTCAGTTCTGTGATTAAAGAATTGCTTAATTGAGGTATCAGAAGAATGAGTGATCCTTAAGTTGATTAAAGGAAGTTTCTTGAGTGGGTAGTAACAGTGCTAATATCAAGACAACACTAGCAAGCCTTAGTCTGAATGGCTTAATCTTTAGCTGAACCTACAGTATGTGAAATGCACATGTTACTTTATAAGCATATTTAACTTTTAGTCATGTCACTTTCATGCTACCTACGAAATGTTTTTTTTTTCAAAAATCCAGCTAATAAAAAATGTCTGTGTGTCTGTCTGTATGTCCATCTAATTGCCATGTCTCTGTCACTCCAACAAACACTAACACTGCATTTACAAATTCGCTGTCAAATGGTAAATAACAGAAAGATATGCATTGGATTGTGCACTGCAAACATTAACACTGAGGTTGATGGCTTGAACGGGTAGCACAGTTAGTAGTAATATAAATATGTAAAGGTTAGTTCTTCTATTTATATCTAAGAGGAACACAAGTTCTAATGACTTATAACAATATATCCCTCACGTGCCAAGCATCAACCTGAATACAAATTATTAATCACCTGGGGTCTCACTTATAAATCTTTGTGTGGATTTGAACATGAAAATATATAAAAAAAACAAAACAGGAAAATACATAAGCAAAAAAAATGTCAGATTTCTAAAAACTAACGTAGACACATTTCTACGCAATTTACCATTTATAAATCACAATCACCTTATAAATTTTTGTGAGTGCACCTAGAACATAAGAAGCATGTTAATCAGCCTCATACATATGCAATCACAATGCTGCACAACTTTGTTGGGTGTTAGAGCAGCTCAATCCTGTGATGCGCTGAGATCCTGCCAACTGCATTCAAGAGTATCTGGTTGTGTTTCGCAACAACCATAATATATCTGTCACATCAACACATAAAATAATAATGGTTCAGTGATATGAATTATTATGCATGCGACTCATTATTTAGCTGTTTTTTCTGTATTTTCCTGCTTGATCAAGGGTGTCGCCATTTCCCAGTTTCTCAGAAATGTTGCATACGCATGGTTCAGAGTTGCCATAAATATACGTAAGCTTTTGCATCAAGTTTTCTTTTATCAATCCTGATGTTTGCACGAGAAGTTCCATATGCACATTTTGAGCCTTTTGTGTTATGTAAGCTTTATAAATGAGGGTGATGGTGGGGTTATAGTTTTATTTATAATTATAAGAGACATGCATTAAATTCTTGTTTTATCTGTTATAAACATTTTAACTATGCTTATTATCTGGCAATGAGCATTACTGCCACCAAACCCACTGATTTTTAAATCAAAGTGAGGTATAGTGTGTTCTTAACATATCTGGAGCTCACTCATGTGCTCAATACTTTACTGCAAGATATGCCTTTTCCAAATAATGTTTATTATAAAGATATTATAACAATCTCTTTATAGGAAGCACTTTGTCAAACTGTGTGATGATTCTCTTCATGGTGGCAAAGGGAAGCAAACAGCTAATATATTCCCTCTCACTATGATGAGATACCATTGTCAGCATTGCTTGTATCATTGGAGCTTGTAAAAACAGCAAACCACCTTACATCCAGAAACTGGTGACTTTGAAAATAGTGAAAGAGAAAGAGAAATATTGCACAATAAAATATTAATTAAGGATGGACAAAATAAAATGCTCAGCTCCTATCTACCCTGAACAAAGTGCATTCAATACACAGTAAAAAATACTGAAAACATCATGGAAGACACAAAGAAATATGTTTGCTCCTACTTTCCTGAAAAGGATGAGTAAATGCATCACAAAAGAGAATGCTTACCATGACTTGCTGGTCAAAATGGTGAGAAATATTCAAACAGCAGTAGCCTGCTCATATACTTGAAATAATCTGCACAACAGGGATCTTTTCTTGAGGCTAATTTTAACAACAGTCCTGCACTCTACCAACATATGGCTTTTGTATATAAATTAAATGAATGGTACTGCATTCATTAAAGACTAAAGATTAAAACCATTGCACAAGAGTTTGAGTTGTCAATTTAACTGATTCAATCTGAAATAATTCTAATGTACTTCAGTTTCAAAAATTTACAACTAATCTAATATTTGAACTATATTTACCAATAAATCATATTTCTTTCAATATCAAGTTTACTATAAACCATTGTAAAAATGTCTATTTTAACTGGACAAGAGAACAGATTTCACTGTTGCATTAGTCAAAATGAATTTTAGTGCCTCATTACTGCACTTCAAAAGAGGATTTCAAAGCCATACAGATTAAAAGACACCAGTTCACTGGGGCCCCGAGGGCTGCAGGAACTTGAAGATTCTGCGGCCATACACAAGAAGACTAGCACTAGGACCTAGGTGGTGATGCCTTTGATTCAAATTTTGGTGGTGGTGAGAAATATTTAAATTTAGGTCAAAGTGTAAATGGTTTGCATGGGAAAAAAATTAAACAAGACAGTCGTCAAGGCAATCCACCTGTTATTTTGCTGTCCAAATGAAGTTCGTTTAATACTATGCAATTTGCATAAAGAAGGCTTGGTTCATATGTCAATAAGAGCATGAAATGCACTGATTACATCACATTTGATTAAAGTAAAATGATACAGTAACACAAAATAAAGGGCCTGCAGAAGGTACTTAGTTTCTGCAAAACAGTTAAAACATAACTGAATTAAAAATAAAGCTGTATAATCTTGCAATTATGGTTCAGTCTTCAATCACCCAAGTAAAAGTGCAGCAGTGTCTTCTTCAAGGCAAGGTGAAGCCACCCTAGTCTTTCTAGTTCTGCTCGGATGCCTTTTTCCTAAATAAAAGCCATTTCACTCAGCTGAGCACATTTATGATTGAATAGATTTAAGTTAGTGAACATTGTGTTCTTTTAATTTCTGAAGGAGAATGTCCACTTTTTCTTTTCTGGGGCAAAGTCTAATAGGACAGGCTAACAAGTTAAACTTGTGAGGCTGACATCACTTTCTGGCATATTTTGAGTTTATCAAACAACACCTTTCTGCATCATACCATTACCTGATACAAGAAAAAGTCTTAACCGATACAGTCTTCATCTATAGTGATGGAAGTAAAATTATATTTTTAAATTGATATTAGTGATTGTGATTGAATTTTTAGAAGTTAAACACAGTTTTGTTTAAAATTTATTTTTGGTAGTTGTTCCTCAATTTCATGTTATTCACATTTTCATAATAATAATAGTGATACCATTACCAAGCTGGCCACCGTTTAAGTGATTTGAGGTTGCCAGACACCATATACACAGCTAGACTTCAGTCTCAGTTGATTGACAATCTTGCCTGCACATTTTCTGGGAGTTGGGAAGAAAGTATAGTTCATGGAGGAAAAACATGTAGGCAAGGTAGGAATATGTACATAGACAAGTGCCCCATCTGGGATTTGAGCCAAGGGCACTGGAGCTGTGGCAACAATGTTAACCAATGAGACACTGCTTTACTTTAAAGTTTATAAATATAAAAAAAAAAATGAAACTAAAATGAACAACTCACACATGCTATGAAAAATGTGGCAGAGGTAGCTGAATATCAAGGAATCTTTGCAATATCTAAGTGAAGAAAAAGCATATGAGGAGGTACAAATGGCTACTAGAACAAGGGGGTGCTGCAGCTGCTGCTGAACCCTTAATTGCAGCACTTCCGCCACACCCAGAAGTGCTGCCAGATTTAGGTCAACAAGCACCTTGAGCACTTCCAGCCACTTCTAACAGAGAGCCAGAGTTGGGTGGAAGAAGAGAAAGCTTGCCAGGAGAGATGGAGGGGGACAGAGAAGGAAAGAAAAGACACAATTTGGTTTAGTCCTGGACTTGTGCTATGACTGTGCTGTACACGTGGGAAATGGATGGAAAGCATTTCCCCCGTGAAAAAGGAGAAGAATAAAACCGTGTGCCCTGAACTTGTGTCCTGCATCTGTCTGTGTCAGGTTTGGGTGGCAGGAGTGCCCCCTGCAGGCCACACCTTAATACTGAAATATCTATGTTGTCTGGAATATAAATTTGGTCAGAGTAGAAAATCAAATTAGCTCAACTAATGGCACAACAAATCCAATATATTTGTCAGTATTATCATTTTCATTGTGCTAAGGCTTTACAACAGTTGACAGATTTTATGTAGTATGTTTGCCACCAAAACATTTAAGGGAACATTTACCTATTCATAATATATTTCAAAGGTTCATCTCGGTCAAATGTAAATAATACCTCAAATGGATTTGATAAGCATGTTGTATTATTCAATGAGCCGATGATGGCAAAACAGTTGTCATTTGAGGAGGCATGTTTTATTGTTTCTTTGCTTCTCATTACTAATGCTAATTTTGAACTGGGGATTGTTTAATCAGCACCAAAGTCAGTGACATGTTTCATGACACTCCATTGTCTTCAATAATGTAAAACAGGAGCTTCAGGGTTTAATGAGAGGCTAGCAACAAAGTCTGCCACAATAAAATACATAAAATATTCAAGAACAGCGAGAGTGCATATGTACAGAGACAAAAGCATGTAACCAACTCTTTGTGATGTAAAGTTTCTTTTTGTTCACAAAAAAAATCTGCACATCTGCCTGTTAAGTGCACCTAATTTAGTTTGTGGGATCATAATGAACTGCAGACTATCCCATGGGCATAGAAGCCGGCCTTGGATGAGGAGCCAATTCATCTCAAGGAACAATCAAGTGTACGCACTTATACTGGGACAGTTTCAAACGGCAATTAAAGTAATACGCGTGTCTTTGGGGTATGGAAAAAAAGTGATGGTGTCTGAGAAAGCCCTATGCAGATAGGGGAACAACACAAAAACTGCACAGTGTCAGCCTGACATACAGTGTCCTGACAAGAAGAGTAGTAGCCATAATGCCACCTCAGAAAATACAAGAAAAGCAAGCATTTAGGTAGGCAAAGGTTTCCTAAATAATTATATTAATTATATTTAATTTCAAGTTTTCATTGTGTGGAAGTCTGACCGTGAAATGTGATCTAACATTTGCATCATGTTTCCATTTTTGTATAAATATAATATCATTTAGGTAAAGCTATTCATACTTATTATCATCATGTGATATTTTCTTACAGGCTCTGCTCTGCTTTCTGCAATACTGCCAAGGTGTTAGGCAAGATGATTTTATGACACAGAAGAATTTATCAGGTTAAATGTGCTTTAGTTACCTTTTTTCTTTCATTTTAAGTTATTTGTTAAAAGCATTTTCTGGTAGACAAGTGCATCCTAGAACTGTGACATTTACTATTTTTATTTTACTTGAAGCTTCTGATCTCTGAAATAGCTTGTCTAACCACTGAAAGAGAAAGTTTTCGTAGAGACAGCAGAGTGAACGTTAATCTACCAAAAATGAAACTTGCTACTTTAAAAAAGGCTGACTAGCAAAAGAAAGGTCAAAAGTTTAAACAGCAAAATTATATTTTAAGAAAGGTCAAGTTCTAATGGTCATGTTCTGGATCTTCTACTTGCATTAAAAGTGACACTCTTAAACCATTGACTGTTTTCATGTATGTGAACATGTGCTTATATGGCCTTTCAAAATGACATTGGACAGTGAGGGGCTATGGGTGATCGCCTCTGCCATGACGAGCTCTTAAATGTCAGCTTAAAGAGAAGAGTAGTGAATATAAGAGAGTCAGGAATGGGCAGAAGGAGAAAAACACTCACCACCACCTACTCAAAGCATCATGATGCTCCAACATTGATGGCCTGAAAGCCAGAAGTCTATGTGACCATCATCATCGAGTCCTTCCATGAGAACCCTAAATACAAAGAGGACTGTTTGATTTATGTTAGGTAGATTGCCCAGAGGGGACTGGGCGGTCTCATGGTCTGGAATCCCTACAGATTTTATTTTTTTTCTCCAGATTTTGTTTTTTCTGTCCACCCTGGCCATCGGACTTCACTTATTCTATGTTAATTAATGTAGACTTATTTTTATTTTTTTATTGTGTCTTCTATTTTTCTATTCTTCATTTTGTAACGCACTTTGAGCTACATTTTTTTGTATGAAAATGTGGTATATAAATAAATGTTGTTGTTGTTGTGTGATGCAGCAATGCAACATTAAGAGACTGAATGTCACACACACTGTGGTGCGCTGGCGCCCTGCCCGGGGTTTGTTTCCTGCCTTGTGCCCTATGCTGGCTGGGATTGGCTCCAGCAGACCCCCGTGACCCTGTGTTAGGATATAGAGGGTTGGGTAATGGATGGATGGATGGATGGATGGATGTCACACACATTGGATGTATCAGCCAGCATTGTCTATGACAGCTCCTTAAGTAGCCAGGTTACAATATTGGTGATTTCCCATCATCCATGTGGGGTTTTTCTTCTGCTTTTGGTACATTAATAATATTTAAGAACATTAAACATATTGCCTGTTCCCCTTTTTTGTATTTTGCATTTGCTCTCGGTTGCCACCTGGAGTTTAAATGAATAAAGAGGAGACATCCTATAATAGAAAAAGCAGAGCACAGTAGCAGTACAAACGAGGTATAGTTTAGGTCCTTAATCCCAGAGGCTGTCTCTCCTTCCAGTCCAGGTGAGTGCAAGTATAACAAAACAAATGTTGAAGTGGAGGGCACAAGAGTGAATCTAAATAGCAAAGAATCTCAGTGTTGGAATAAAAGTATCTATGCTATAGAATAGGGTCTCCCCAAAACCCTCCCATGATAAAATACAACTGTAAATGGGCTTAGAAATAAATAAATGGATAGACTAGTAGATTAAGTATCTATTTAACTAATTATCTAACACTAACCTGCAGAATGGCCTGCAAATTAAGTTATTACCTTGAGTGGGAAATAAGTTCCTACTACTCCTCACTGTAGGAATGTCTCGAAATCTATCACATTAAATTATTATGCAACACATTAGCAACTTGTCACATAGCATGTCTTAATACCAAACTGTCTTTAGTCACATCAAGTGATGAGGACTGTCTCACATGAGGCCACTGACTTCTTAATCCATGACAGTAGTGTCAGTTCTGATCAGGGGTGTGTGAAAGATTGTTGATCAAGAGTAAAATACAGTATGTAAAAAAACTATCAAAGCTATCTGGCTACAAATACAAAAAGAAGAGACTGTTGAAAGAGCAGGTATTTCAGAAACACAAAGGCTTATTTATAATGTACTAGAAACTTTGTTTCACTGCAAGCAACAGTCAGCATAGAGAGCACCGTTTCCATGCACAGCTGTAACAGTTGTGCATTGTCTAAGGTAGAGACTGACCTGCAGCTAAAATTAAAAGGTTACGAAATTTTAAATGACCTTTGTAGTATACTGTAATGACATAGGACAGCGTTAATGGATCGGCTACAATTATCATAGAACATGAACACAGACCATTCATTGAGATAGAAGTAATGATGCATTTTTAGTGTGCCAGTCTGGTTTTCGAGGAATTTCTTTCCCAGCAGAAAGAAGTGCAAAAGAGAGTGATGGAGATGGTACATTACCAAGGGATGCGCATTGGTGCAATATGAGTGTAGTAAAACGTCATTAAAGTCTTAGAAATCGTGCAGGACAGAGACTGGTCACCATGCATGTTGTATAGCTCACTTAAAGAGTGTGGATGTGTCACAGTGTAGGAGCAGATACTGAATTGCATGTGTCGTTATAGTGTCTATGTGTCTTTGCCTATTGGTTGGTATTCACGCAATTGTGTTTTGTCTAGAGTGACAAAATGGCTTGCTCCAGCTCTGGTATCTTATATGTACGGGCTGAGAGTACTTAGAAAACAACAACTGACTATTAAGAGTTAAGGTACAAATATACATTTTGGGAAAAAGCAAACCAGCACTTCTAACTAAAAAAACATTTATTTTATCACAAGAATTACATTTTGGCTTGTTAACAACCTGATGAAATCTGAAATTTGCCTCATGTTAATTATTATAATAATTTATTGCAGGGTTTTAATATTATGTGATTTGCTGGCATTTCCCTCTGTTATTTCCTCTCACCTCTTGGGACCCTAAGTTTGATTCCAAGCCCAGTGTTATTCTCTATATGGAGTTTGCATATTCTTTCTGTGTCCATGAGGATTTTACTTGGTACTCCAATTTTACCCTTATGTATGTTATGCAAAGTTGTTACTTTAAACTATCCCAGTATAAGTGAGAGGGGCTGTGTGTATGCTTACACTGCCATTTATTATTTTCTTTCTGCTTCACACATGATGCTGCTTTGATAAGCTTTCACTGCCCACAATCCTGTAACAGTAAAAAAAGGTAGGTGGAAATATTATGATCATAAGACATTTTACTATATTAAAAGAGTTCTATATTACAGTTTTGCTATGTTGTGATCATAAGATAATTTTTCCAAGAAAATGAAACTACAAGCAAAGCAAACATAGAAATATAAAGTTCCTCAAATGACAGTCTATTAACATAACAGCGGCAGCCCTGATGGCACATAAAATTTTATTTCAATCAAGGTTTAACACAAATGTAAATTACTTTGTGCTTTTTAATAATACATAAGTACCATAATGAAGGACTGTCTCATCATGTTAATGTACTGTCATTCAGACAACTTAGAGAAATGTAGTACGCATATTTTTTTCACAGAATAAATATGTCATATCACTGATGTGGAAAAAAATAAAAATAAATCTCCATAATACTTTACACACTTTTGAAAATTCTGATGAGTACCATGTTAATAAAAATGGTCATCAGTATTTTAGATATAAGTTTTTGTAGACGTCTTGTAGTAGTAGTAGTGCCCAGCCAAAATGCAACATATCACCCCTTTCCGGTGTCAGTTTATTTTAAAAGAACCATTGCATTTATTATCTCTACACATAATTTCCTGAACTACACATATTTATGTCAGTTTCACCACATTTTGGGTTATATGGAGTATATTGTCACAACTTGTTGTAATGTAGCAGCAAAGAAGCCTAAAAATTGAAAGGAGAGTGCAGGCTGTGCAGTAAAGGAGTGCATATTTCCTTTACTTCCCAAGCCAAGTCCCTCAGTAGGAGCCATACAAGAAGGACCTTCAAAAACAACCTGACTTTATAAATTAAGAGTCTGCTTGACCATATATTTGGAGATCTTCTTTACTCTATCCTTGTGTATGCAAAAAATGTAATAGAACTATCTATTCAATGTATGACCTCAGAGCTTTTTCCAGTGTGAGTTGGACTATGGAGAACAGATTTACTGTTTCAAGAATGAATTTCATAGGTGCTGGTGAAGAACACAGAACAGTATATGCTAAGATTTAACACAGATTTTAATGCAAGCCCATTTGGTAGATGATAATAACTTGAAATAAAAATCAGCTTTTACCAATGCGTTCAGGAGCTGGAGTCATGGTGCTGTTTTGATTGTTTAATTTTCATTTTTTTTTGCCATGACTGTGATTTCTATGTTACAGTTTGAGGACTGTTATTAGAATTATTAGAATTATTGCTGTTGTTCATGTTATTCTTGGATTGTGCAAGTCATCAGATGTTAAGTCCTAACATTGCTAGTATGTGAAAATAATATAAAATAATATACCTGGACAACTGTATTGAGAGGACAAGTGTTGTCAGGTCCGTATTGCTTAAAAATGCCACAGTACAAATTTTGGTTCTCTAGGTGACCACCTTGTTTGCCAAAATGGTACAGCTGGCAATGAATATATTAGGATAAAGACTGCCAGCTCCTAGTCTCCCACATTTCCAAAATATCATGGAGATATGGAAGTCCCAAATGTACTAGTTTCAAGTTTACTACTTAGTAAAATGTTCCATGTACCACCAATGTACTTTGTGTCCTTGTTGAAAAACTGACTTTAAAGTAATGGTTGTTATTGTGAAGGGAATTTTCTGTATGTTCTTCTGTGTAAAGAGGATTTGTTATGCCCATTATTTTCAGGATGTCCACCATGGAGATAATGCGATCATATGAAATTGTACTTTAACATTAAACTTTAATATCTGTATAAGTAATTCCTATTTAATGTTAGGATATCTTGCCCAAGACTTTTAATCCATCCAGATAATTTGGTGCCTTTCACATCCATACAAGCTATTGGGTGTGTGTAAAGGGCTATACTATTCACTGTACCTTGATTTATGCAGAATGATGTGTTTTACGGTTATTTCAAGCACATCCATATTTGTTAGAGTTTGTCATTGAAAATTCAGGCAACATATGGCTAAGCTCTCGCACATCAGTTTAATAAAGGATTTATGCTGGAACCATTGCAATTGGTGATCTCAGTTGCTATTTAACATAAAATTCCCCAACAGTATTTATCCTAATGACATAATATACTATTCTCAAACCAGATAATCAAATTTAGGGTTTTGTAAGGCTGAAGCTTATCCCAGCAGCATCAGATGAAAGGTAGGAACTAGTCAAGGATAGGGTACCAATCCATCAGAGGGGTTCATTCACATACAAATTCACACACACACACACACTGTGGTGAATTCAGAATTTTCAACTAATCTAACTTAAAAAACCTTGAGGATCAAGGGGGAAAACTAAAGTACCCTGAGAAAGATGGAAAGTAACAACCTTCTTCTGTTGCATATACAAGTATAGCTCATGCTGAATTAGTTAGAACAAAACAGAACAGTGTTCTAGATGTGACATCACAAATACTTTATACAACATATGTACTCCATGTAGCATGAAATTTAAGGAAACATCCTAAAAGTCTTTGTTTGAATGTGGAAAGTGACAAGTTCACCATGACACACATGACTTTGTCATAATACACTACACTTAGAAACACTTTTACAATGTATTTTGAATCGACTTACAGTACTTTTAATTTTGTATGTGATGCAACGCAATTAGCACTGCTCACTCCTAGTTTCAGAGTACTAAAGTCAAATTCTTGCCCTGAAACAGCGTGCTTGATGTTTGAATGTTCTTTCCATGTCTGACTGAGTTTTCTTAGCATACCCTGGTGTTTCATCTCATCACCTAACATCTCAACAACAGGCAGGTTAGGTTTACGAGAGACCCAAAATTTGCCTGGCTGTATGAGGGCATGAGTGAGTACATCCTGTGGAGATATGTGGTGTTTCCAGTTTTGTCCTCAGCTCTGTTTTGGAATGAACATCTTAAGAAAATGAATACCTGCTTTTTTCTGTTAATCTGCTTAATGTACTGTAGTGCCATCTGCAAATTTATCTATTTCAGTGGCTAGATATGTTAATCTATATTATTTGTAAAAATTAAAAAGAGCGGATAGTTTCAGAATACATTTGACCTTGAAAAAGTTCCATATACCCTAATTTAGAGGTTTCAGTGTTTAAACGAATTCTGCACTAATTTAAAAACTGTATCTTTAATTACTGCCCCAGATTGTTTATGTCCCTATAAGGGTATAAAACGAAAAACAGGATGGATGTCCTGTCAGGAGTTGGGTCCAGCCTTGTATCTGATGCTGCTATTTGTACTCCAAAAGGTTTTTGAGTAGTTTCAGAAAATGGATGAATAAATGGGAGAATGAAGGAAAATTGATGAATGAGTAAATTATATTTCATATATAAATAAAATAATTATAAGGTATAACATTTCTGCAGCCTGCTGCAATGACTACATTATGAAGCTTAGTATTTTTTAAACTACTATAGTATTGATCATCACAAGCTTTAAAAATAAAGTCAGGCCAGTCATTGGCAGCATGTAACTCATAAAATCATATTTGAATATCATATCTGTGAATTTAACTACCAGTCTGAGACCTGTCAGCATGTCATTTCTAATAGAGTAGAGAATTTGAAGTTAGAGAAGAAAAAAACTGTATTTATTGCTTTGGGTATTTTTAGTCATTCTTCTTATTAATTGTAAGTAAAGTTGTTTAACAGAAGTACAGCATAGTGTCCATAGGGCTTAGGAGACATTTTTGATAGTTTTGACCAATAGCAGTAATTATTAAAAAAGGTATTTTAACAGAAGAAATGCATATTTTGAAAAGCAAATTTCTAGCTTTTTCTATTGAAACAGATAATTTATATTGCATATTGCTATTTTGTAAATTTAACATTGGTATAATTAATATCTTAATTTACATAAAAACAAAACAGGACAGTCAAATTCCATCATAATGTCAAGGAACCATATTTAATGGTATTTTTTCCATCTTATTAACAAACAACTGCAAAATTACTACACAAATCACATTAAATGAGCCAGTAAACAGTTTTTGTGTGTCAGTCCTGCTTAGTGTATGCAATGAGTAAAGCCCATTCAAATGAGAAAAAGCAAGCACTCATCTGAGGTATATCTTTTTTGGAACACAATGTGTAGGTTTAGCTGCATTTCTATAAGCTGGCCTTAAATTATTGACAGGCATACTGCTTCATATATTCAGTTCAGATATGTATAGGTTGGCCAGTTTTGCCCATTCCTCTTTGCAGCACCTCTCAAGCTCCATCAGGTTGGATCGGAAGCGTCGGTGCACAGCCATTTTAAGATCTCTCCAGAGAAGTTCAATCGGATTCAAGTCTGGGCTCTGGCTGGGCCACTCAAGGACATTCACAGAGTTGTCCTGAAGCCACTCCTTTGATATCTTGGCTGTGTGCTTAGGGTCGTTGTCCTGCTGAAAGATGAACCGTCGCCCCAGTCTGAGGTCAAGGGCACTCTGGAGCAAGTTTTCATCCAGGATGTCTCTGTACATTGCTGCAGTCATCTTTCTCTTTATCCTGACTAGTCTCCCTGTTCCTGCCACTGAAAAAGATCCCCACAGCATGATGCTGCCACCACCATGCTTCACTGTAGGGATGGTATTGGTCTGGTGATGAGCGGTGCCTGGTTTCCTCCAAACGTGAAGCCTGGCATTCACACCAAAGAGTTCAATCTTTGTCTCACCAGACCAGTGAATTTTGTCCTTCAGATGCCTTTTGGCAAACTTCAGGCGGGCTGCCATGTGCCTTTTACTAAGGAGTGGCTTCCGTCCGGCCACTCTACCATACAGGCCTAATTGGTGGATTGCTGCAGAGATGGTTGTCCTTCTGGAAGGTTCTCCTCTCTCCACAGAGGACCTCTGGAGCTCTGACAGAGTGACCATTGGGTTCTTGGTCACCTCCCTGACTAAGGCCCTTCTCTCCTGATCGCTCAGTTTAAATGGCTGGCCAACTCTAGGAAGAGTCCTGGTGGTTTCGAACTTCTTCCACTTATGGTGATGGAGGCCACTGTGCTCACTGGGACCTTCAAAGCAGCAGAAATTTTTTAGTAACCTTCCCCAGATTTATGCCTCTAGTCAATCCTGTCTCGGAGGTCTACAGACAATTCCTTTGACTTCATGCTTGGTTTGTGCTCTGACATGAACTGTGAAATGTGGGACCTTACACAGACAGGTGTGTGCCTTTCCAAATCATGTCCAATCAACTGAATTTACCATAGGTGGACTCCAATTAAGCTGCAGAAACATCTCAAGGATCATCAGGGGTAACAGGATACACCTGAGCTCAATTTTGAGCTTCATGGCAAAAGCTGTGAATACTTATGTACATGTGCTTTCTCAATTTTTTTATTTTTAATAAATTTGCAAACACCTCAAGTAAACTTTTTTCATGTTGTCATTATGGGGTGTTGTGTGTAGAATTCTGAGGAAAAAAATGAATTTAATCCTTTTTGGAATAAGGCTGTAACATAACAAAATGTGGAAAAAGTTATGCGCTGTGAAGACTTTCCAGATGCACTGCAAGTCATAGAACCTCCCTGCTGCAACCCACTGGACACGATACATACTAACTATATTATAGGAGCAAAAAGTTTGGCTTTTTGCCCAGGGAGGCTGAGCAGTGCTACGCAAGCCCTCACTTCAGGTAAAGCAATTTCTAAAAAAGCAGTTTCTGCTAACTTGATCTGGCAGCACCACAATTTAAACAGGATTGAAGCCAAAAGATGACTTTAGCTCTTTTAAAAGTTAGGATTGGAAAGGAAATTTTAGAACACCATGCATTTCTTGTCCTCCTGCCTCTCAAAAGAAATAAAACCTTCAAGAGATGACCCCGTGTATTTTGGATTTCTTGACTTTAAAAAGTGGACATTTCATTGTAGTCTTCTCCCTTTCCGGTCTGTTCTGGTTAAGTGGTAGATTGGCTGCTCAAGAACCTGGAGACTGATTCTTAAAATTATCTGATTGAATTCTACTAAGGACGTGTTCTTTTGCTTTCTTTTGCTGCAAAGCACTGTTTGTAAGTCAGGCTGTGATAGGCGTGCTTTGTGAGAACTGAAGTATCCCTGTCTTTCCTGAACCTCTTTTAAGTTTGAAATAAACTTTGAGAGTTCAGGCACTCAGATGAGTCAAGTTTAAAGTCGTGATTAAAGTCACACAGTGTCTTACAAAATATGCATACCCATAACTCATTTTTTAAAAGTACAGAATAACACATCCTACGCAGAGATTGTGCACTTTGTTATAATGTTATTTAAAAGTCTCACCACTCAATTTTTTTAATGTGACATTGTATTATGTTAGAAAGAATATCACATTTTAGTGTAGCATTCATTATTCAGTAAATAGAGAGAATTGTTTATCACGTCCCTGTAAACGGTATAATTTTGTCTGTAATGGCAAACTGCTGGTACAATTTTTTAAAGATATTACCACTTAAGATACTAAATATAATCTGTTTAAGCTACCAAAAATTATTTTTCTCAGTTACTCCTTAACAAGTTTATTCACACATTCCTTGTATCAGCACAACCCAATCTTTACAGCACAGAGAATGTAGACTTTACACAAATAGCCAGTAGCATCTGCATTGTCATTACTGCAGACAGACAAAGTTCATGCTTTCCCTTTGCCCAAGAAATACTTCAGTAAACTCCTAAGTCTAATGCCGATGTCACATTATGCAACTTTCAGTTGTGTGGCATGTCAGATTTCCCAACTTCAATTGCTGATTTCATTGCCAGACCATGTCAATTTAAAAAACTAAAAATCACACATCATTTTAATTTACTTTCTGCATGTGAACCTTCCAGCACTGTCATACACCCCAGTTTTTGCATGCTGCCTGATAAGCCACCACTATAGTAATGTTTAACAGCTATGATGAGTTTAGTCACAATATCTGCTCTTTTTTCTTTCTTTTTTTTAAACTCTGTTGTGGTGTGTAAATCATGACACATCAGACAGACAAAATTCTGTTCTGTTTGTGAGGTCCAAATGTACTGTACTTCCAGATGAGCATTCATTAATTGTCCAATTGATGCACACAGAGCCCACAATTAAAACTAGATTTTGTCAGAGTGAGTCATGGACTAGTTGATGTAAGCCACTGGGTATGTCACATTAATCAAACTGGCTTCACGGGAGCGTGCCACCAAGTACCTCTACATAACTCAGGTTATGTAAATGCAGGCTACGACTGAAAATCACTGAAAAAGTTATGTAATGTGACACAGCCTTAAAGTATCTCAGTTTGGTTTAAGTTAAGTTTCAAATAAATTTGCCATAACAACTATGAGCAAATGACTTCACATTAGTATTATAGGTACTGCAAAGATAACTCCTTACTATAAACAAATTTTGTAAACACAATAAATTTGGAAAGATAAATATATATTCAAACTAATATCAAATATTTTAAGTAATTTAAAGTGACAAAGTGGCACAACAGGTTTGGTATTAAAAATGTTAATGACGACAGATTACACATTTGGATAATGACCAAGGGCAATATTGGATGTCTGAATTATTTTTTTTAACTTTTGATACAATCAGCTAATCTAAGAATCTAAATAACTATCCTTCTTCATATTGAAACCATGTTATAAAGATAAACAAAACAAACTGAAAAACTAGGAGTTTTAGACTTGTGAAAGACGTAACAATAATCAGTACATATGACTGAAAAAATGGATACAGATGTACACCAGATACACTGATTAGTGTTTTTCTATTAAATAAAATGCAGTTATTTATTTAAATTCTAATTTATCTTGGTGCCTATGAATGGTGACATGTTGCATATTAGTCAGACATATAAGTAAGAAGTTCTATACTATACAAGTACTATTGCTGCTACCACTACTACTTCTACTCCAATATTTCTAAACACATAGGACACTTAATGTGAAATGTTAGGGCCGGCTCTACGCTGGGGCAAGAGGGGGCAATGCCCCCTTAAACAAACGTCCTGCCCCTTAAATCAAACTTTTAGAAGTTGAGAAAGAAAATAATAGATTACCCACAAACTGAATATGGACAAGATTTACTACAGTAGCTGAAAAATCCACTGGAAAAGGCACAAATGAGATGATAGGTTTCACCTCTTGTTCGCTCTTTCCCTTTGTGCTTTGTTTGTGCGCAGCTCACACAGTACTCCGTAGAGATCCCCCACTCACCCTCCCCCAGCTAAACATCCAATCACTGTTAGTATGCAAATGACCCGGTGTCAGGTTTCTCAGTAGGCAGGGCAGAGCAAAATGAGCTGCGCAACAGCAGGAGGCTTTGAGGAAGCAGCAAATCTCTGTCGTCAAAATCATAGCGACTCGTGAGATAATTAACAACAACTAAAAAATACATCTATATTTGTACAGTCAATGGGGGACTAGTCCATTGTTCTTCTCACAGTTTCAGTCTGGTAGAGAAGTGTTTCTTTCTCGATCCCACAAGCACCACTGTGAGCCTGTCTGCTGCATAGAGCCGACTGGAGGACCTGTGTCTGTCTGTCAGACCCCGACACAAAGCCCCCCCAGCTTTCAACTCTGCACTCAACAGTTTTCTCGTTTCATATACTGATGTAATCACAGCGATTTTAGTAAAGCTTATTCACTTTCCACCCCAGCTTCCAGCAGCTCACAAAGGGAAAGTTAATGCTGTGAGATGCATCCTTTTCCAAGCTTTTAAAAGGTGGTGTGCTGCTCCTGCCTGTACCAATAGCAGTAGCAATGATGCTGCTGCTGGTACATCAGAGACAGCAGCTAGCATGTCTACTCCTGTGGCATCAACAGGCACTGCTTCTCCTGTACCTCTGCCAACAATTGCTGCCCCAAAGCAACCCGCTCAGCTACCCAGTGACTTAAATGGCAATACACCATCCCAGCCAATACTGGGTAGTTACCCCAAACGTGTATTTGGTGGTACAACATTAAGATCATTCAATCCTGCCTGGTACCGCACACAACCATGGCTGGAGTACTCTGTTGTGTGGGATGCATGCTTCTGTTTCCCTGTCGGAAATATGGCAGCACTGTTAATGAGAGGGATGTAGTTTTTACCTTAACTGGTTTTAACAACTGGAAAGCAGCACTTGATCGAGACAAGGGGCTACAGAGGCATGTGTCCAGCCACAACCATGTGCATGCTTCAACCATCTGGACTGAGCATAAAAGCAGAGAGGCCACAGGGGGACTGTGGATTCAATGTTGGTTGGTAAAACACAACTTGAAAAAAAACATTACTATGTCAAGAGTATTGGTAGTGCTATAAGGTTTCTCTGTGTAAATGAGTTGGGGCTCCGTGGGACTGCAGAAACCTTGAGACATGATGCAGCGGGTAATGATGATGACATTGCTTCAGGTATTTTTCTAAAACTGATGGAATATACCTTAGAGAAGGATGAGAAGCTAGCAAGCATTGCTAAGGGTATCCCAAAAAATGCAAAATACACATCTAAGGATATCCAAAATGAAATTATCCAAACACTGGCTGACATGGTGCTTGGAGAGGTCAGGAAAAATATGAAAGTGCTGATTCTGCAGGGTTTTGCCTCAAAAGGGATGAGACCAGGGATAGGTGCAATGTGGAAAATTGTCTGTGATAATACGGTTTGTCAGAAATTCCATGCCAGAGGAGCATCTTATTGGGTTGCTTGACTTGCAACAACTTGATGCAGAGTACATCACCTCTGAGATCCTGTTACACCTTTCTGATGCTGGCTACAGTGCTGACAGTATACTTAGCCAGTGTTATGATGGGGCTTCTGTGATGAGTGGGGTTAGAGGTGGTGTACAAGCTCTGCTCCAAAAGAGCTTGACAGATATGTCCCATACATCCACTGCTACAACCACCAACTGCACTTAGTGGTTGTGCATGCCATGCAGAGTGAGCCGTGTGCAAAAGATTTTTAGCCTATCTAGTTCACTCTACAACTTTTTCACCACCACTATGTGCTCAATAAACATGATGCACCTTGTCTAAAAAGGCTGCTTGAGATCAGATGGACAAGCCACTATGAGGTGACAAGGTGCACTGTGGACAATCAAGAACAAATCCTTAGTATCCTATCTGAGATGACAGAGGATGATGATGCTGCAGTTGACCTGTGCACCGAGGCATCAGGCCTGCTATGCCAAATTAAGAGGCATCACTTCTTTGAGATTGGAAAGTTCCCAGTGCGGGTGCTTGGTGTCTTGAAACCAGCAAATGCTATTCTACAGTCTCAGTCAGTTGATCTGTGCAGTGCTTCTGAGGTTGTTAGTGCAGCACTGGACTCCTTAAAAAACATCCGTGAGGATGACTGTTGGGGAGTGTCATCTCCTGCTGAGGATGAGTCACATCCAACAAAGAGAAGGAGAACAATGAGCAAACACCTGGGTCAAAGTGTTGTGCTCTCAACTTTGGGCCATACAGACTCTGGTGACCCTACCATTTCCCCATCAGTCTCTGAAAAGATCCCTGCTCAACATCCTTGACAGGGCCATTTCAGAAATGGAAACTAGATTTTCACACAAGAATATTGACCTGATGAGAGCCATATCTAGTCTTGCACCCAAATCTAGTGCATTTCTAGATCCCACCCTGTTGCACCCTCTGGCTGTGATGGCTGGCACTGTAGCAGATGTTGTAAGTCTGAAAAATGAAGTTCTTGTGGCAAAACAGATGCTGCTCAAAAAATGTTCAAAGGAAACAGACCTGTCCACTGTGTGTAAACTCCTGCAGGAGTACAAGGAAGCCTTTCCTGAGTTGCATAAATTGTATGTAACAGCCCTGGTAATTGGTGTGTCTTCAGCATCGTGTGAGAGTTCCTTCTCCACTTTGTCACGGGTCCTAACCCCTATCGTCACACCATGTTACATAAAAGAAAGAGGAATTTGGTGATCTTGGCCCATGAGAAGTCCATAACAAATAACTTGGATATGGATGAATTTGTAAGAGTGTTTGCAAAGGGAAACAGGAGACTGTTGTTGTAGAGTGGATTGAGGAGAAAGGAGAGTGGAGCAGTTCAGTTGCAAACGGAGAGTTCAGTTGCTTACAAAACAAACAAGCTTAAAACAAGACAAAAAAAGAAGAAAAAAGTTCAAATGTTCTGTTCTAAATCTGTTGTGTTCTACAAATTAGTTTGAGAATTGTAGGGAAAAGACATGGTGAATTGTTTTTTTAAATTACTATGCCAACCCTTTTAGTTTTGTAAATATTGGCTATATTGAGAGGTCTTATTTTATTCTTACTTTATTTTGCAAATTTATTTGAGAATTAGGCCATCCAATTAAGATACATTTTATGTTGTTGGTTGTAAAGATCTGGATAGATATTTTATTCTTTATTTTATTTTATTTTATTTTTTATTCTATTTTTCAGTTTTATTTTTCAAGACTTGGTGAATTGATTTTTTTTTAATAACTTGGCCTACCCTTTTTAGTTTTGTTAATATTGGCAATAGTGAGAAGTGTTATTGTTGGGTTCTAATATATTTGATATAGGCCATCCAATTAAGGTAAATGTCATGTTTTTAGTTGTTATAATCTGATGAGGAATATTTTATTTTTTGTTGTTTTATTTTTCAGTTTTCCTCCTGAGGGATTGCCACCTTATCGTGGTCAGGGGGTTTGCGTGCCTCAGTGACCCTAAGAGCTACACCAGCAGAAGCTTAGCCTTCAGGTGGGACACCCAAGTTGGACAGGTCTTAGGGTAGAGGCCTGATGAAGTCAATCCAATGACATGACAAAAACAGTTATCCAGAGGACCCCACCCCTTTCCAGCATCCATCGCCATAATGTGCCCCCTTCACATTTCTGTCTGCCCCCTTAAATATGCCTGTCTAGAACCGGCCCAGTGTTAAGAAAGACCTGTCTTCTTAGAATATTCTGCACATAAGAGACCTGAAACGCTGACTTCTGAGACCACTATTTACGCCACTATAATGTTGGGAAAATAAATTGCTAAACTTTCATCTGAATTTCAAACTATGTCAGAAGGGATCTAGATGGAATTCATTTACAGATTTCAAACAGGAGCATTTGAATAAATTCTACAAATAACAGAGTTATTACTGCATCAGTAAATCACATGAATTTGGAGCATGTCTGATTTTCCAATGTGAATATTATTTTTAATTATAAAGATTTTCATTGGTCTTTTTTGACAAGGCCATTACAGTCCTGTCATGTTGAATTTTTGTCATTTGAAAAATAATTATATTTCGAAAAAAATAATTCTGCTTGTTGTTGCAGATACAATTACAGTCACAACTTATTATTTGTAAAGCACTCTTAACCGAGTGCAGTCACAGAGCATCAGTTAAAATACAAGTATACGTTATACTAATTACTAAGTACAGAAACTAGTACGCCTAAAAATACATACAAATATATATATATATATATATATATATATATATATATATATATATATATATATATATATATATATATATATATATAAATATTGCCACTTATAATGTGTATTTCTTTTGCCTATTTAAAGGTGTGTCTAATCTGGTGTGAAGGTCATTGTCCTGTGGTAGAACATGAAAATGAACCTGAGGCTTACTTACGGAACACCACCGTGGCGCACAAACGAAACAACAGCTTGAAGTCGGCTCAAACATCTTACTGCTTTTGACCTACAAGGGCAGTTATATTACTTTAAGATGACATGTACGAAAGCAGCAATAATGTTTTTAAATATCAATAAGTTTGATAATGTTTATAGTGGAAGATTATATTTTATAAGTTATACCATACCATCCCATTTTCAAAGCCCGTTTAATAGTTTTAGGCAAACTCCTACTTGATACTATGCACAACGCATAAAAGTAAAAAGAAAATATGTACTTCTAAAATAATGTGATCATCTTCTGCTGTATTCAGTAAGCATTCAAAAAATTAATAGGCATGGGATATTGCGGTTTCCAACTACCAACACATTTTGTAGGATGTAAAAAATCGTTCTCATCCTGCTCTGCTTTGACCTTGTCTTTACATTCTCATTATTAGTAATAAAATAAGCATAGCTCTCTATTAAAGCATTGCCAACACCATGCCAACCATCTCCCTACATCTTAAATATTGGACCTAGTTCAGACCTTCTTTTTGTCTTTTTCCTGGAATGTAAAAACACTCTACAACAAATTTAAACACACTCCATCTTAGTCTGTAACAGAACAGATGTGGTGGTGTTCTTGTTGGATCTAGATTTATAAAACTAGGTTCACAGCCTCCATTCAAACATAGACCAAGATTGACACTCCTACTAATTCACCTTCTTGGTTGCCCACTCAACTTAATTGGTTCTGAATTAATTGTTTTCATTCACTTTACCTTCCCAAACTTATAGTCACATTTCCTCAACTTTGGTGCTCTAATTTTTTATGCTCTCTGGGATTGGTGTTGAGTTGAGAAACAACTACTTTCTTGCCTTACGCTTAAATATCTCATAACAAGGTTCTCAGAAGTTGTGGGTGCTCCATGTCCTTTTCTTTCTGGGCCATGTAAGTGTATCATGGTTAGTGCTCTGGGATATTTTTGATAACTAGGTACTCAAAATGTCCTTATTCGGTCTAAGTTTCTATTCTTCCAGCTTATTTTTTCTTTCACCTGCAGTCAAATTTAGACTTTCAGATATGTGGTTCTCAGCTAATCTGTCCTCTTCCCTCTCACTCTTTCACTTACTTCTCCTACTCCCTGTTTCCCCATTGTAATGGTGGACTATTGCTTACTGATGTTTTGAGGTTACAGAAATTTTTCATGGACCTCTAAGTTTAATAATTGTGTTGAACTATGGAGATTTCCAGTACATTGTTTTCTCTACTCATATTAGTTTCTGTGTTTTGCTTTGTTTTGAATTTTACCAGAATGCCTTTTTGATTTCTATGTAGGTCAGCATTTTGCAGCTTGGTTTCTATAACAGGATGACCCATTGTTTGAGTTGTATCTCATCATCCTGTCAATACTAAAAAAAGCCTTTGTTGTACTGTAGACATTGTCCAAGATGGTGTAAACTTCAAAAACATATTCTGAGAGTGACAGTTTGCAAGAGAATTGAGGACTTAGACTTTTGCTTTGAACTAAGGTTTTTCATTTTTGATTAGCATTTAGGCTATGATGCTTTATTGTTTTCAGTTTTTTGCTTTGATCCTTTGCTAGCATCATCACTACAATTTTGTGCAAACACGTTTAATGGCTTTTGCCAGTATACTAAATTTGAACTTCCACTCTATTTTTATAACTACCTCACTCCCCTCCAAAACCCACATCACCAAAAACTCTATTTAAATTAATAAACAGTGTATACCTCGTGTCCCACATGCATTATGCTAGGGGACTGACTACTAATCCTTGCTGCCATCTCTGCCCCTATATATTCCTGGTAGTTTCCTCAACATGTTTCAGGATTAACCCTTATCTCCTCTTTCTGATCTTTTGTCTCTGATTCAACTTCCTTAATCACTTCCATTGGTGTTTTTCTTTCACCTCACATTTTCCTCCTCCTGGACCATTCTGCTACTTTTCTCATTTTTACAGTTGTCACTCATGCAAGCCTGAGGCTTGCCTTCTGGGCTCATCTGAGGTAAGAACTAACACTCCAGCACAGGAGGGGGCACTGCTGCTGACTGTAGCGTCTCTTCTTTTTTCCCACAGTCCTAAGAAGCCACCCGATGCCGGAAGCTGACTCCAACCCTTCCAGTCTAGCCGCTAAAAACCCTGAGGTGCTCCCTGAAGGGATGATTTCATACCAGAGAAAGCAGATTGTCCATTTTTGGGCAAATTAACCTTTGTTTATTTGTGTTTAAACACCCCATCAAGTGCCTGTTCTTTTCGGAACTTTCAAATATTAAAATAGGGAACCAACATTTTTGGTGCCCCAACATTTCCTTTTTTGGATATTGTGTTCCTTCTGTCGATGGCACAGGCACAAGGATTTTTTTCTTGAAAATTGTTACTGTTAAGTCAGTACTGTCTCTCCCTTAATGTCCCTTCTAATATCCAAAGTCTTCCTGTAAATGGTACTTCCTGAACCCTCCATGTTACAAATTAACAGTTTGGGGTTCTTTCCGCCCAACTTAAAAATTAATTGTAATGTTAATTTCCTGTATGTGTTTAATGCAAAAAAATCTGATCACAAAAAAGTCCACAGACATTATACTGTATAATCAACAAAGAATAATGTCATGTGTAAAAGTGCCTTATATACATATTATATGCTTACATAAACACTCATTAGTTGCATATATTAACCTCTATCTACCAACATGAACAGCTATGGAATGGAAGTCTAGTATTTCTTCCTCTTTACATGCCATCCTGGAACAAGTGGGTTAGAGCTCAAAGAAATTCTTACTGTACAGGCTTCATTTCGATATAATCACATCAACTTTAAAATCAGATCGTCTATTACTCCTTAGACAAAAATATCCTTGATTTATTTTCAAACACAATTTTCAAACACAACACACATACAGTATGTTATCTAGGTCTTTACAAACCTAGACATAGATCGCAACTTTGCATCCTTCAGTGTAAAAAAAAAAAACTTGAATAACAAAAGGAATCCCACACCATACTCGATTCTGAAAAATCTTAGAGCCATTTTATGTTAGCTAAAGATAGAAAACGAACCATATTCAAAGTGATAAAGGCAGATCTTCTATAAAATATTGTCTTTTTCAATACTCAAAGTGATCTAAGATTACACTGGTCAATGCATTTTGCTATTGGGAGTCTTTCACCTTTACGTAAATAGGTTTCACTTGCTTACTTGCAAATCTGAAAACCGTTTTCGTCCAGCATGTCCCATTTTTTAGTTATGATGTTCCAGGTCTTGGACAACTAGGATGACTGGACAGTAAAGGCAGATAACCATTTTGATGAATACCAGTAATTCCACTAGGGATGCCATTGAGATAAAATAATCTACCACATCTTACTAACAGCTGTGAGTTGTTTACCTTGTCATTATTACATTTATTTAAAAATTATTAATTTTTAATTAGCAAAAAAAATATTTGTTACTGATTACCAGGTCTTATATGACTCTAAAGCATAACGACACAACTCAGACATGATGGTGTAGTAGGTAGTGGTTTTACTGTTAAACATAACATTGCATTTCAGGACATTTTATTCATTAGATTCACCATTACTTTGAAAATTTTGTCAAGGCAATGGACAGAAATGGCAAAGCTTTTCAGCATTTAAGAAATAAGTTTGGTCTTGAGAAAAGTGAAGCCAAAATTAAGGAATGTGTTTTTGTTGTTCCTGAAATCCATGAACTGATGCTTGACAATGAGTTTAAAAGGAAACTGAAGCCCACTGATTTAGCAGCATGGGAAGCATTCGTGCTAGTTGTCCAGACTTTTCTTAGCAGTCACAGAGCAGAAAATAATTTTGAGCTTGTGGAGAACCTGCTGAAAGTATATTAGCTTATGGGATGTCACTGAAGATGCTTTTTTTACATTCTCATCTTGACTTTTTTCCACCAAATCTGGGTAATGTCAGTGATGAGTATAGGGAAAGATTTCATCAAGATATAATGGTGATGGAACACTGATATTGGGGAAAATTCACTCCAAGCATGATGCGTGACTACTGTGGGTTCTTGCAAAGAGAGATGGATGTGTAGTACAAGCGCTAAAGCGAGTGCCTCCAACATTTTTGGGCACACTGACCTCACTTTTATATTGAGGTAAATTGACATAAATATGCTTTAACATGTCTCTGGTATCGTCTTCTGGTTTGTTTTCAGAGTAAACACATCAAAACAATTTTGGTGGGACATAGCCCAAACTCCAGATATAGTGTTGATATATTATACTGATATTCAAAAGTGTCAAAATGTCAATGATGTGTATTTCCAAAACTTCACGTGCTAGCTTAATTCCAATTTCATATATGGAATCAATGTAAAGAGCTGCTCTGAAATTCCCAATATTTTTTTGCAGACCAGTGTTATAGACATTTTGTTCTGATATTTTTCATATATTAGAAAGGGAAGAACATTTGATAAAAGCAATATCTAAAATACAGAAAGGGATAATCTGGTATCAGTAATATAAAAGTATTTGATTCCACACTGGGCTCATAAGAGAAAATGTGCATTAAAAATAAATTGAATTGAATATAATTGTAATGTACTAAACATCGTGTGCATCCACAAAAAAGTATAAGAGAGAGATTGTAAAAACAAAATGAACAATGTGTGTGCTGATAAAAAAAATAATGTAGTAGCTCTCAGTTAAAGCAAATGTAACTCAATATGATATTATCAGCCATTTAGAGTTGATATGATGGATATATATGGAATCATGAAAGCCCAAGTCCAACTGACTATCTTGGTTTTCTTATTTCATTCCTATGGGAAAGAAACACAAAACAACATCCTGTAAGTCTAATCAGTCTCTCTCTCACTTGCTGTCTCTCTTTTCTTTCCCTAGAGAAGTGAAAGCCATGTCCTTCCTGAAATTTTAACCTCAGTGCCAGTTTTGGATATATTTCTCAAAATAACCATAAAGGACATTGAAGTGTTGAGTAAAAATCTGAAATGAAGACTGGACAAAGTCTAGAGAGATAGACAGAGAAAAAACAGAAAGAGAGGGGCTTCAGCTAACAATCCATAAAGCAGAATACAAAGACTTATAAACCTACACCGACTGCTTAATGGTGAACTGTATAGTTCCCAAAACACAGTTTAGTTTTGCATTTCTTACTTTTTACAGTGTACAAAATATCTTCTGAATTTGATCTCTTAGTTTTACAGATGTACTTATTAGTGCCTGTATTTTGATAAACTGAATAATATCTGGCTAAAATATGACCATTATCAAAACAATTAATTAATGAGCCAAAGGCAGAACTGATCAAGATTCTGTGAAGCACTTTAGCAGTTGCTATTTAACAAGACATACACACTGGGAAATCAGTAGACTTATTATGAGTAAGTGCAGCTACGTGTACAATTTTCAATTCCTATACTAAGTGCTGCAGTGATTGTGTGAGAAGACAGAGGTAACATTATAATAAGTTCATGGTTGATTGTCCTTAATATCTGCAGATCAAGCATACTGGTATTATATATAAAAAAATTATGCAGCAAATCTAATCAGATTTCAAACGGCCAAAAATGATGTCTGAAACAGAGAAAGTGGTGTAAAACACTTTATGAATAATGAGCTTGTGTAATTTAAATTTCTTTTTTTATTAAGTTCATTCCTCTAAATTGTTAGGCGACTATACAGGCTGCAGTAGGAAAGCAGAGGACTCTGTGCAGATATGATTAATGATACTAGGGCATCTTAATTGTAATTTCGAAAAGAGCAAGTGAAAAAGTATTACTTACTTCATCAGCCACACTAAAAAAGGAACCTCCAAACCATTTTTTGTTCAGAAATAATGAGCGCTTTCATGAAACAAAAAGAAATACACCATGATACAGCTATATATTACTTTGTCACATGCTGGAAAACGAGAAAAAACTTAATTCCATCCATTCAATATCTGTTCCCACTTTTTCCACTACAGAATCATTAGGAGCCGAGATCTGTCCTGGAAGTAAACATCCCTGGGCAGCATGCCAAGCTATCACAGAGCACATTCGCCTACATCAGACCAATTCTGAGCTACCAGTTTAAACTAAAGTGCACTTCTCATGGATGTTGAAAGCTTTCAGAGTAGCAATGCAGGCACAATACTACACAGGCTGTGACTGGGTTGGGAACTGAACCCAAGTTCCTGGAGTCATGACCCGAGAGCTGCACACTTCAGCACGGCGAATAATACAAGTCTATATTATACAGACAGGAATGTTTGCTGAGAGGAAACTAAATCTTTTGGTTGACCTCCTAAGAACTAAGTGCAGGAAAAATGATAAGATTATAAGCACCTAATCTATGCTGCATTTAGAGAAATGGAGAATTGCGATAACATTGAATGTGCTGCTTTTAAAGTCAATGAAAACAGTCCTATGATAAAGTAAAACACATATTTCTGGAACAGTCTAAATTAGCTATTTTGGCTATTAGTACTCAATGCGTATGCAGTAATAATAATAGGAACTGTGTATTAAATCAAATTCAAAATTAAACTGGGAATAAAAAAAACCTTTTTTACAATCACAGCAAGCTTAACAAAATGTTATGTCTTAGCTTATTTATCAGCCTCTGTGACTACTAATGGGCCAATTAAACTCATCAATGACTTCGGTGATACAAGTTTAAATAGCCTGTCTATCAATGCTCTTTATTATCAAACAGAATTACTCCGTGAGAAATGCCATGTTTAATAATTAAAGAGACAGAAAATGAACTGAGCTGCAATCTCCAGGTTTTAAACATGTTTATTTATATGTTAATTAAAAGGTGATAGAAAAAAACATTTCAGAAACACAATGTCTGCTGTTCAGACTTGCTGTTTTGTGAGTGTTTATTTTTTTGTCTCAGCACTGCTTATGCTTTGTTTTACAGAATGGCTTTTGTTATAAAAAGACAGGCATTACGAATGCGGCATTGTTAAAATACAGTGAAAATAAAAGTGGCTTTGAAATTCAGTAATTTTTAACTAAACTAAAAAAAACACACACAAAATTTAAATGATGAACACAATGATTAACCCTGTATCATATTAAATAAAAGTAGAATAATAAATGAAATTGCAAAGTAATTGTGTGAGTGGGAGTGTGAGCGGATATATGAATGAGCCCTGCATGGTCTGGTACCCTGCACAAGCTGTTTATTGCCTTGCAACCTGTCCTTTTGGGGTCGGCTCTAGCAGGGGTGCAAACTCCAGTCCTGGAGGGCCGCAGTGGCTACAGGTTTTCATTGTAACCCTTTTCTTAATTAGTGATGTTTTTGATGCTAATTAACTTCTTTTGAATTAATTTTAATTGTCTTGGTTTTTAAGAAGGTGTTTCCCTGAATTTCTTCATCATTCCTCTGAATTGCTTCATTTCTTTCCTTAAATGGCACCTAAACAGAAGTGAAATGTGAAGTGAGTGAACCAACTAAGTCAGGGCCTCAAACTGCCATCAATTTCACTCCAACCAGTTGCTTAATGAGGAGCTGAGTCTTGTCGTTAATTAAACCCGTTCTTCAATTCCATGGCTTGTGGCTGCTCTCATTGTACAATAGCAGACCTTTCTGAAATTGTGGATTTTCTATTTTCTAAGAGCAGATCAGCATTCCTGAGACCTTCACCTTTCTTTATTTTCAGATATTTTATGATGGTCACAGTTTGCTGGTCCTGTTTTGGCACATTTTGTATCTCATTATCGTTTAACTGCTAATTAAGGAAAAAGAAACAACTGAGGGGTCTGAGTTTTCAAAAGCAAGCCAAATAAAATGAATTCAAAAGAAGTTTATTAGCAGTAAAAACAGGTCACTAATTAAGAAAAGGGTTAGCATGAAAACCTGCAGCCACTGCAGCCCTCCAGCAATGGAGTTGGGCACCCCGCACCCCATGAACTTGAATTGGATTAAGCATCTTTGAGATTGCCCTTTCCCAAAATTTGCTAAAAATGTTTTATTCATTTATAAATTTATAATATAGCCTGAGCCATTGGATATAGCCATTGCATTACCTTGATGGAATATCCAAAACTTTGCCAGGTTGCAAAGAAAGAACTATGGAATGATATGCATTTGGTTTTAGTGCTCTTGCTCCATACTCCTCCTATTTTACTTGCACTCAAGCTCCTTTTTAAAATGACATGTTTTAACTGTTCAAGCTTTCTACAACTCATGTCTGCACTAAATATCTAACTTGCCATTTCTCATTTTACTGTGCCTCTCTTGGTATGTTGCTTGTTTGTCATTTAGAGTAACTGCAGTACTAAACTTTTTGTACTCTATAAAAGACTGCTGTTGTAAATGAAAGAGTGCCTGCCTATTTGTCTCAGACACCCTGCAGTTTATGTATCGATTACAAAGCAGCTATTAACAGTATATAAGCATTTTGTTAACCATGCTTTGAACAATAATAAATCATCACAAGTGGATCTGAAAAATCTGAAAATACAATGCTAATAAAAAGATAAGCTGTTGATACTTCTTACATTTACTAAATAGTTACTCATTTTCTCTGAACGAGATAATGCATGTTATAACTTCTTGTGGCTTGTCTAGAGCAAGCAGAACGTTTCTGTTCTGGCAGCACATTCTGCTGTTTTCAACATGAAAAAATATGGCTTGACACTAAACATATGGCTGACAATGTAAGGATGTAAAAACAATGCTTTCATATGGTTGGAAGTTTTGAATAATTGACAATCTTCTCAATTGTTTCCCAGCATTTCTGTCTCTGAGGCTTTCTTGCGTTCCTTTTCCTGGAACATACCTAAGAGGCATTGTGTTTGCCTGTTGCCCAATTGGCCTACATTCATAATTATTTCTTTCTTGTCTTCTTATGGGAAAAGGTTGTGTGACCCAACAAAAGGCTACATATAAACAACAGTAAACTTTCCACGTGATTTGTCTTTGTAGTTTTTGTATTCTAATCCTGTGTATATATCACTACTCAAATCCTTTTTATTCCTATTAATGTGTTCTTCATAATGTAAGTGGCCTGTGAGATTTGCTTGATGCTCAGCAGATGTGGTTGCTCTTTTTTTCTTTCCATAATTTCCCTTGGCTTTGCAATAATTTTGCCATTATAATGGCATGATCATGTGTCACTTTGCCAAAGTTACCTATCCCTATAATTTTTTTTTAATTCCAGAACTTATCAGATCATAAGCTTTCAGTTAAGATCAAGATCAATGTTTTAGCTCCAAGAGTTTACAAATAATCATTTAAGAGTGAACTTGGCATTTTATTTAAAGAGATTAAAAGTAAAAAGACCCTTAACAGACTCATAGTAAAAAGTTGTGTTATATGTGTTGTAACATACAGTCTCTTCATAGCTATAATGGATAACTAAACTGTTACAAGCTTCTCTGTATTGATGGTGATAGATCATTTATAAGTGTCACATTTTGTGCAATGGTTACTGCTGCTGCTTTGCAGTTCTAGCAGGCCAAGTCTAAATCCATCCTGTTCACCATCTGTGGTGAACCTATCTGCTCTCTCTGGTCCATCTTAGTTTTTGTCCATTTTTTTCTTCCCCATTCCATAAAGATGTGTGTGTTAACTGTTGACTTTTAGGTATCTGTGTAATTGCACCCTAAGATGGACTGGCCACCCATCCAGTCACATTAATGTATTTATAAAAAATCAAGAAAGAGAGTAATGAATAGATGGAAATCACTAGGGGATGGCTGTCCTACCTTCCCACTTCTCAACAGCAGAGCAAAATGTATCAATTTATGTAAAGATAGGATAATATTATTTTGTAAAGGTAAATGAACAATAAATACAAAAAATAATATTTCAGTAGTCAGATGGTTCAGGACTGAAGCCTCAGCCTCATTGATCCAATCTTGGGTTTGAATTTCACACTTATTTGTTGTTGTTGTCTGATCTACTGTACATATTCTCCCCTGTCTGCATAGATTTTTCTGGATCATTCAGTTTTTCTGTCACATCCAAACAGAATTGGTATTAGGTTAAGTGGTCTTTCTAAATTGTTCCTGTCTGGATGTGTACAGGAGTGGGTCTTGTGTGTAACTTCGTATCTTATGCCTAGTGTTGTTTGGATAGGCACTGGCCCTCAATGCCAATACAGTTGATCATATAGCTTGAGAATGTTTTATGATATAATAGCCAGTGTCTTTGTTTCCATGAGTGTGCTTTCTGATGATGTCTCTTGCAAGGTTTGTTTCTAATATGGCTGTAATAAGCTCTTTGTGATCTTTTAATGGGAAAAGCACATTCAGAAAATGGATGTATGGATGGCTGACTGGCTGTAATAGCTAATAAAAAATATTACAGTTTGCACATATCACAAGCTGACAGAATGTAGGAATTAAATTTGTCATTTTTAAATCAGCTGCAATCCCAGGGCTGTCAGACCCTCATTCAGCCACAATAAAGTGAGGAATTGGCATAGATCATGAATGTTAATAGGCAGGTACAGTATTTAAATTAGCATACTGTCATAAGCCAGCTCATGAATGAAACAAAATATTCTTTGTCTTTCCGAATATCACACATACATACAATACTTTGATCAATTTAACATTGAAAAGTTATTTTATTTAATATGAAACCTCAAAGAAATGTGACTTGACTTATTGGGAATCTTCATTTCATTTGAGGAATCATTGGTTGCATAGATATTTTGTTCACCAGCTGTTTAGCTGATAAAATGTGTTTTAGCTTTAAATGTTTTTAAATGTATCCATTTGTTTCCAGGACTCTGCTTGATTGAATTATCACATTGCTGGAGGGGCGAAGCCTCCCAAGTAACCTGAAGATTGCAAGTAAGAACAAACCCTGGACCATGCACTAGTACACTACAGGTGACATTGACACATCTCCAAGATGGCATTCAGGACAAATTGATTTTTTAAAATAATTATGTAAAATATGAATGTCAGCAGCAAAACCATAGTCCATGTCATTGATTGTCAAGCAGAATAGTTTATCCATTGAACAGAGAAAAAAAAGTAACATTAATATTTAATAAATCCATTATACAAATTAGCTCCACTGCTTCTTGCTCAGATCAATGGAGATTCAAAGTCTCCCTCAAAGTCTGTTCCAGAATGGATTCAAATCAATCAATACTCATGGACACCAGGGCAGTTTGAAATTATCAATTAGCCTATCTGATCGTCAGGGGATTGTGAGAGGAAATCAGCAGGGATTCTCTTAAAAAACATGAAAATCCACAAATGAAACTCCAAAAATGGCCGTCTTCTTACCTTCACTTTTATTTCATGTTACCACAAGAAATCCTTAAACACACTCAACAGTACACATGAACCATTCACAAATATTTTATTTGTTTATTTTGTTTGGTCATTCACTCTAGTTTGCACATTGTATTTTGTTGACACTGCAGAGTTTTTCCATAAATTTCTTAATAGCAAATAAAAATTAATGTAAATATGTTCCTATCTGAAATTAAAAATAATTCTTTTCCTGTTCTTAAGGTGTTGCTTTCTTCATATACATATTTAACATAACATGTATTCATGCTTATTTTATACAATGGAAGTACAGTATAAGCAGCAGAAATAAGACTCTTAAACAGGATTTCTGGGCTGACTCTGCATTACTGGTTTAGGAGTTTGGCAGTACAGGAGGGTCTTAGGACTAGAACTGCTGCTTCTCTGGATCTACAGAAATCAGTGGAGATGGTTTGGGCATGTAGTTAGCATGCCTCCTGGATACCGCCCTCAAGACAACAAATTAAGAAAAGACCAAAAATATTCTGGAAGAATTATATTTCTCAACTATTTTAGGATCACTTTGTTACTGCCTATTAAAAGCTGGGTAAAGCTATTGGGATCGAGAGTTAGGGAGTTGTGGTCAACTCAGTGTGTTACTCCTAAGACACTCATCAGGATGAGCAGAATGGAAATGATAATGGTAATCATGATTTTTTTGCATAATTTAATTTTTTTTGCAGCCTTATCTCTAACATCTGTGATCAAGCTAATTTTCTAAAAAAAATATTTTAATGTTTAGTTTATATTACAGAGCTAAACACACAATTCACATTTTCTTATTTGATCTGATATATTGCCTAACTGTTTAAACCTGCTGTTTATTTGTATAAATCTTATATCTGATTTATGTATTTTCAAAGGCTCTAAAATGGCATGCAAAAATCAGTGCAAGCTTAAACATGTCTCTTTTAGGCTAAAACTGCAATGAAAGGTCTATGTAAACACAGGTGATATTTCAGACACTAAAAGAGTTTATTTTTTGCTGTTTTCATTTTGTATTGGCCCTTGTTGATATGATCCATGTATCAGTTTTTGTTCATTACAGTATATATTTATTCAAATATAAATGTATTTGTGTAAAACTCATGTACAGTATTTTTGTGTGCAATAACGCATCTTTCAGAATAGAATTTAAAATGTCACTTCAAAGTATCTAAAGTAACCTGCTTTTATTTATTTATTTATTTATTTATTTATTCATTTATTTATTATCTGACTTGAAATGACAGTTAAATTTTATCCATTATTGTGAGCTGTAGGAACTACTGTATAAGATAATACTAATGAATTATACACTGTCACGCACGCATAGGAGACAAACAGTTTTGGTAATGATAATTCTCCTCCACTCCAAGGGATGGCGCAGTGTGATAATGTTCTTTCTTTAACTCCCTCTGCAGACAAGAAGACTGACAGCTCCCTTCCACCAATGTCATTTTTGGTGTCCGTCAACATGGAACCTGCTCTTCCTGCCCAGTTTCCATATGACCAGAAGAATCGGCATCTTGCGCAGTCAAAAGTTAAGATTCTTTGTGTATTTCATGCTTTTATTTTAGAACCTTTTCATTTTCAATTATACAGGGTTTGCCTAAGGGTGGGTGCTCCATTTTGACGGTCTCTGTCTTGTTTCTGAAAACAATTTTAACTTTCAAAGCCCAAAAAGATGAAGCATGCAGAATATATAAAACTGAGATTTATTTCAAGGAATTCATGTACCTTATCGAGATTGCAGATTACAAATATGATAATATTTTTGTAGTTGCTCCCAGGAGGATAAAAATGACATATTTCCAACCAATGCACCTGGGGTATCATTTTAGACAATTTCAAGATGAGTGATTATGAATATGATGTTATTTTTGATTATTAATCCTTTACTAGGGATCTAGCCCCCTATGGACCTCCATCAGTAAGTGAAAAATTACAAATGTCTATTACAATTTACTCTATCTAGACCATTTACTCTATCAATGTTTAAACTGAAGCATATATTTTAATATCTAAAATATCTGTTGCAACTGATCTTGTTTATTATGTACTACTACCCCATGAAGTAAATAATTACATTTGTTATTAACAGCCTGACTTAAGGCATCTTACATTAATTCAGACTTTTTGTAATTTTATATACAGTACTGTGTTTTTTCAGTTCTTCAAGTCTAATCCCAGTTCTTCCTACTACTATGAACAATGCATTACTTTTCAATTTGCACAACAGTTATTTTAAGCCACTTCTTAAAATTATTTATTGCAATACATGTTGTTAATGGCACTGTATATACTACACATTGATTGACACTCCCTGACAGGAAACTTAAAACGGCATATCAGTTTGTAGTGTTTAAGAATGAATTTCAGCATAATCATGATTCTAACTAAACACCTTTTGTGTCTCTGTATATGCCTCAAAGTCACCAAGGCATATGATGATACATAAAACATAATATAAAAATCATGAACATGGCTACTACTAGTCTGGCACATTTTCTCATATCTGACATATTTTAACCAGGAAGAAAACTTTATATACTTTATTGCCAATGAACAAATCAAAGGACATTTAGAGAACTGCAGAATTGTTTGCCTGTTCTTACTGCTGAATTATAAGAAGATGAAGTGATGTGTTTAGGATTATAATGTGTGTCAGTAACAGGATTCCAACCTAAAAATTTGCAGTTTTGTCCAACATCTTGTCCATTAGGCCATAATACCTGCGGTATTAGTAAAACATTGAAAAACAATTTCTATTAGATCCATAAGGGAATTTAATGATAAAATCATAAATCCTGAAGATTTCTGAGAGGGCAACAGAAAACAACATATAAAGATAAAAATAAGAATATCTGGCATTACAGCTTTAGTGCATTATACTTTCATTTATTTTTGCAGCATGGATTAAAACAATTCATGATATCATCTGTAACCTATAACTTTCGAAAAGCTTTGTGGCAATTATACAGTTGTAACTTTCACTGCACTTTTTAATTGTATTTACATGGTATAGTAAGCATATTAATGAATCCTACATTAATTAAAAACTCGGAAAAGAAATTAACTGTGTTTTATGACTGCAACAGATAAGTTTAAGTGAATGACAGCAGACTGTTTTGTAATGAAGTTTAGTATACTTTTAAAATTACTTCAGGGCCTGTTTTTAATTTCAATCTTATCATTTAAAAGCTTTTACCAAGTACAATAGAATGTCACAAAGTACTTTATTGCGGCTAAGTACACTTTGCTTCTGTACACTGTGTGGCCTACTAATTAAGTACAACTACATAAAAACAGGACATTCCTCTGCTGGCCCTCAAAAGTGCCAAACATTCATTTGTGTATAAAAGAACAAGAATCTAAAGTGTAGCACAAGGATGATGACCCGTGTCAATTCCACTCACATTTTGTAGTCCATTTAATAATTTAAATAAACATGTGAAATTTGTACATGTGAACAAGTAAGTACACCCTTACATTTATCACTACTTCAAGTACCTATATTTAAGATCAAGTGCACCAGATCAGATGCAAATGATTTGAAAATCACTAGACAGGATCTTAAAGGAACCACTTTTATTTTAACCTCAGACATTTAGTTTGGTTCATGTTATCACTATGCCTAGATGGAATGAGCTCTCAGTGGCCCTCAGAAAAAATGTTATAGATATCCATGAGTCTGTGAAGAGATTTTTAAAGATGTCCAGAAGATTGGAAATCAAACATTATATTGTGTGAATATCACGTATAAGCAGTGAAGATTTCAAACAACTACCAATTGGTCCAGACCATGCCATTCCATCGAGTTCAGCCCAAGAGCACAACACAAGATGCTAAATGAAGTACAGAAGAATTTCATAATGGGACCTACAAGTAGCTCTTGCCCCTGTTGATGTCAAAGTGCCTAAGTCTACCAACAGAAAGAGGCTGCACAAATTAGATTTACATGGGAGGTATGCCAGGAGGAAGCCACAAAGAACTTCTGGAAAGATGAGGAAAATATTATAAGAGTTATTTAGCCACAGCACCAGAAGAACCACAAGTCTGGCAAAAACCAAAAACAGCATTGGACCATAACCTGATAGGAACTCTAAAGCTGTGGGGGAAATATTATGGTTTAGGGTTGGTTTGCTTCATCAGTCTCTAGGTAGCTTAGTTCCAAGAATCCACTGTGAATTCTTCATTATATCAGAGAATACTCAAGAATAATATGAGGCCATCTGTTGGAAGACTAAAGCTCAACTGAAAGCTAATCTTACAATATAACAATGATCCTAAACACACCAGTAAATGCTCCAAGAAATCACTTAAAAAAATTAAATGGAAGGTTCTGGAATAGGCAAGTCAAAGCCTGGTTCTGAATTACACCAAAATGCTGCTAGGTGATTTGAAATGAGCTATAACACAGCTAAAAAGACTTCTGCAGGAAGGATTAGGAAACATTTTCCCTCAATGTCAGAGATGGTTAGACAGGGACTATACCAGCTATTAGAGCCAAGGGGGCACTTACTTTTTCCACAGATGGAAGTGGTATCATGGTATGTGTTCGTGTTTCATTAAATAAATTATTGCAAAGTAAGATTTACATTGTTGTTTTTCAACTACTTTAATTTTATTTAAAGATGCTTTTTAAAAGAAAATCAAATCTTGGTATCTCCCCATAAGTTAAAAAAGAAAAAAGATTTCATGCGGTCTACTTACATTTCCCATAACTATATAATACACAATATAGTTTTCAACATGTTTTAAGTATTACGTCTTCATAAAATATAAAAACAGGATGTTTTTTACCAAGTAAGGGTATAAATATGATACGAAACAAAGAGAAATGGAAAAAGGAGAGAATGGTATACTATAGTATCATATTCTTATGCAAGTCACATGCTATACTACTTTAAAACAACAAGAATCAAATGACATGGAACATTATACTGTACATTTTTATAAATATTTTTGCATTTATTTAAGGGCACCAAATTGGCACCCACAAATGGAGAAGATTGAATATACAGTACATAGTTAAAAGCAGACTCGGCATGTAGTTCTGTGTTTAAGATCTGAAAATCAAGATCTGAAGCTATAGTATCTTTTTCCAGATTGTAAAAGAATAATCTGTGAGAGGAGTGAGATGGGTACTGCACGTGCAGCAGTGTTGTGAATTGGAAACACAAAAATGGCAAAAAGGGGTTTGAGGCTTCCAAAACGACCATAAAGCAGGCTAGGAACCTTCCCATGCCACCCCAGAAGAGACTCACTACAGATCAGCTTGGTCCAGAAAGCTACCTGCTGACATTCAGTCTAACAAGCCTTAAAATGGACAGCTGGATTTGAACATTGATGACTGTATAAGTCCCAGAAAATACAAAAATACCTTACTAGAGAGAGAGAGAGAAACCATAAAAACTGTAACTATTGGAGACATGGCCAATAAAGAAAATTATTTATTGCAAAAAATAGAAAAAATAACAAAATGCTCAAAACCGAAAAAGAGGCAAAAAAGATTTGCCTACAAAGGCATTCTGAGGTAAACAAATTCCGATACAAAAGGCACAAGCAAAATCCAATAACAGAAGCAAAAATCTGGAACCAGAAAATATCAAAAGAAAACAATAACTTGCAAACTCTGCAAACAACTAGCAATGATACACTTGCTGGTTATCTCACTATGACCTCCAGATAAAGGCAGAGGGAGAAGCCAGCAGCAATGATAACAGGGTGGTCCCACCTCCTGGGGCTCCAGCCACAAAGTTCATAGAGTAGATACAGATTTATAAACACAG
Organism: Polypterus senegalus; assembly: GCF_016835505.1. NCBI lineage: Eukaryota > Metazoa > Chordata > Cladistia > Polypteriformes > Polypteridae > Polypterus > Polypterus senegalus. Next base: position 131,465,375 of record NC_053160.1, read on the forward strand.
TAAATAAATACAATCATAAAAGAAGATACATAAAAATATAATCAACAATAATTAAAAAATTAAATCATAAAATACTCATAAATTAAGATAGCTAGATACAAACAAACATTGCAGACACAGCATCTGGAGAACATATCATTCAGAGGAGGGAGAGGCACACTGATTATATTCTATGCTGACCTCACTAGTTTCTGCAGTCTATTGTCAAAGCACCCTCTATACACTTTCACAGCCAGCAGTTTCCATTAAAGCACTGTGTCCAAAATACCAGTTCCTTGTCTTCTGCAACTTATTTGTTTTTGAGCTATATTTTCATACTAAATGTGTTTTGTACAAATCTAATGGTTCATTACTTAGACTCCAGGTGCCTCCTAGGACGAAAGAGGAACAGGGCTGGCCACTCAACAGGCATCTGGGGCAGTTAATTTAAACTGGTGCTTCCAAAAATTCTCTTCAAGAGATTATTGGGGCTTATTAATTTATAGGATCCACTAGTCACTCGCACAAATTTTTAGACACTTTACATATTTTAGGCACCTTTTCAGAGCTCATGCAAATGTACTGTCTATTCCATACCTACTGAGCAAAAGTATTTGATAGGGACAAACTATAGGGTGTTAAGAAGTGAAAACCTTTGCAAGTTTACAAATATTTGCAATGTCCAAGAAGATCTGAGTCAAATTCAAACTTGTGCTAAAAAAGCGACTCCTCACCATGATTGAAGTGACTTTTAAGAAAGGCGTAAGCCTTGACCCAGAGAGTTTATTATAAAGGTTAGAAGATATAAGCAGTTTGATAGAATGAAGATTGTTTGAGGATCAATAAAATTAGATGTGACTGTGGCTGTCAGAATGCAATGAACAAGAACAGGTATGGATGTGTGCACCCAAGTGTGTTCATCTTCAGGTCGCTGATTTTTAATCAGCAATCACTGGGCAAGGCAAAAAAGCTGAACAGTGCATTGAACTTTTTGAAAATAACACATCAGTGCTTTCTTCCTACAGCAAACAAAAACTATATACAGTGGTGCTTGAAAGTTTGTGAACCCTTTAGAATTTTCTATATTTCTGCATAAATTTGACCTAAAACATCATCAGATTTTCACTCAAATCCTAAAAGTAGATACAGAGAAACCAGTTAAACAAATGAGACAAAAATATTATACTTGGTCATTTATTTATTGAGGAAAATGATCGAATATCACATATTTGTGAGTGGCAAAAGTATGTGAACCTTTGCTTTCAGTATCTGGTGTGACCCCCTTTTGCAGCAATAACTGCAACTAAACGTTTCCAGTAACTTTTGATGATTTCTGCACACCGGCTTGGAGGAATTTCAGCCCATTCCTCCGTACAGAACAGCTTCAACTCTGGGATGTTGGTGGGTTTCCTCACATTAACTGCTCGCTTCAGGTCCTTCCACAACATTTTGATTGGATTAAGGTCAGAACTTTGACTTGGCCATTCCAAAACATTAAATTTATTTTTCTTTAACCATTTTTTGGTAGAACGACTTGTGTGTTTGGGGTCGTTGTCTTGCTGCATTACCCACCTTCTCTTGAGATTCAGTTCATGGACAGATGTCCTGACATTTTCCTTTAGATTTCTCTGATACAGTATAATTCAGAATTCATTGTTCCATCAATGAAGGCAAGCCGTCCTGGCCCAGATGCAGCAAAACAGGCCCAAACCATGATACTACCACCACCATGTTTGACCGATCGGATATTTTCTCATACTGGAATGCAGTGTTTTCCTTTCTCCAAACATAGCGCTTTTCATTTAAACTAAAAAGTTCTATTTTGGTCTCATCCATCCACAAAACATTCTTCCAATAGCCTTCTGGTTTGTCCACATGATCTTTAGCAAACTCTTTAGATATGGTTTTGAAACCTTTTACAGCCTGATGAGCATCAACAACTTTTTTTTCTGAGGTCCTCAGAAATCTCCTTTGTCCGTGCCATGATACACTTCCATAAGCATGTCTTGTGAAGAGCACACTTTGATAGATCCCTGTTCTTTAAATAACACAGGGTGCCCACTCACACCTGATTGTCATCCAACTGATTGAAAACACCTGACTCTAATTTCACCTTCAAACTAACTGCTAATCCTAGAGGTTCACATACTTTTGCCACTCACAAATATGTAATATTCAATCATTTTCCTCAATAAATAAATGACCAAGTATAATATTTTTATCTCGTTTATTTAATTGGTTTCTCTTTATCTACTTTTAGGACTTGAGTGAAAATCTGATGATGTTTTAGGTCATATTTATGCAGAAATATAGAAAATTCTAAAGCGTTCACAAACTTTCAACACCACTGTATATATACTTTTTAATGTACAGATGGAAAGAAATACAAGTACCAATGCAGTAAACTACAAACATTACTTCAATAAGATTACAAGAGAGGGACAAGTCATAAACTTCTAATGGGTCCATGACAATGAATGTCCTGGCACTTTAATTTCACAGGAGTAGTGTCAAAAATTCAGCAAAAACTGTTCTATGGAAGTGAGAACCTGATATTAATCTCTGCAACTTTCAAGTCATTTTTAGAATGTTTGGCACTATAAATAATGTTATATAATAATGATAATACTATAAACATTTCTTGTCATTAAATAAGCAGGTCAGCTCCCTGCCTCTAAGTTGTTTGATTGCTAAATATAAAAAGATGGCAGTGATTCCAAGCTTCAGAGTTTAAATTCTGACCCTCATACTGCACACAGGTTACACGTTCTCCTGTGCCTACCTGGATTTCAATCAGGATGCTTTGGTTTTCCTCCCACGTCCCAAAGTACAAGTTAGGTTAGTCAGCAACTCTGAATTGTTATATTATGAATAAGTTTGCCCTGACAGGATAGTCAACAGAACCCCATGACCCAAAACTAGTCATTTTAGTACATGGTCAAACTATGTAACAATGAACACATTTATTTTACCATTGAACTCACTTAATTTATTCTCAAAGAATGTAACACGATAGCCAGTAACAAACTAAATACCAGCTAAAACCAGCTTGTAAACACATTTCATGCAGGCATCTTAAGATGGATAATTACTACATATCAAAATGTAATACGTAAAATACTGCAATGGTTTATATAAATATTTTGATCATATTTACATTGACATGGTAGAAAATTAATTTCTAACAACATTTTAATCAATCAAATGCTTTAGAAAGAAACTATGCATCTCACAGACAAATGTACATGGCTGGCATTCACTTAGCACAAAAACTCCCAGAGATGACACACCAGCTAATATTAATCAACAATAACATTTAAACATTATTGTATAGTCCCTAAGTATGAGTACAACCACTGACTTCAGTCTTTGAAGCAAATTTTAAAATTAGTTTTGGTCATTCAATAGTAGGCTAAGCTCTGTAAAGCTCATCTTCAGCAGCTTCTCCACTTCTTCTTTAAGGAATATTCTACCCCAAAATATGTTTTTCTGTTACTTTTTAATCTCATGTTTTCAAGGAAAACAGAGATAATAAAGTATATGTTTCTGCATAAGTGAACAGTGGCCAGCGCTGGAAACAACAATATATATCAAAATGTCCATGAAAAAATCTCACATTACTCGTGTTACATAATCCACGTAAAGTTATCCAATCGAATACTTAATATGCGAAGAACATGTACCTTTTTCGGTAAAATGTTGTTAAATCAATTCCATCTTTAAAGCAAAAGTAGTTGACGACCCGGAACCCCCTCACACAGGGTTGCGCTTTTGAACTGATGTCCCTCCTTTCCACCAATACATTGGCCAAGAGTACTGTCATCACTTCAAAAGTGCGAACCATGTGGGAGGGTTCTAGGTTGTGAGTTACTTTCGTTTTAATGGAGGAATCAATTTAATAATATTTTAGCTCAAAATTAATGCACGTGCAGGTTTTGAGCATTCAACTAGATGATATTACCTAGATTGTGCGACATGATAATAATTTGAGATTTTTTCATGGATGTTTTAATATGTCTTTGTTGTTTCCAGCATCACCCATCATTCACTTTCATTGAAGCACCAAATTTATTAGCTTTGCTTTCCATGAAAAAAGAGATTCAACATTTTTTGGCCATCACTACTAAATACATGAGGTAAGAAACACTTATAAAATATAATTTTTGGGTATAATATTACTTTAAGATGATTATGATTTTTTTATGAAACATTTTACACAAGCTTTCACTTGAGCACATCAGTCACTGAATTTCATGCCCTTCTAGCTGGAATCTTTAAGCCCCTATGTGTGTAAGCACCTCTGACACTTTCACAGCTGAACAGCAGTCTGTGACTACGTCACTGAAGAGACAGACTCTCAGGCACACAGCTCAATGACAGTGTTGACCAAATGAACTGCTTAAAGGCTCCCATCAGGTTCATAGTGCCAGCCAGTCATTTTCCTTTCTTATTCTTCAGTGAGTAAGTTTACTATTTCTTTGATGTCGGACAGTCCTTTCTATAAACTGGGCCATAAGCTGCACATTAGCAGTTCACTACTGTACCTCACATGCCATCCTAATACTGCAGTCAACAGGTAAAGGAGTGCATATGTATACAGGTACATGTTTTATACTCAGTTTACTATAATGCCCCGAAATGCTCTGCATTTTATCATCCAATTAGCATGTCAAAGACAAAGGATAAATAATAAGTTCATCAAGCAAACTGGAAAACTTACAAGATCAATTTATACAATATTAATAGTCAGTAATAGACACAGGCTTTAATTAATGGGCACATCTAACAACAATAGCTCAAACTTTATTGATAGGTTTAACCTTTACAGATGCCAGGGACCCCTAATTAATGTAATGAATGAATGGGAAAATCAAGTATTGGCAAATTGTAAAGAACAGTGACAGCCCTGTGTACGTTTAATTTTGTTATATGACTTAAATTATATTGTTGTTAATTCAGTCTGTTTTGTGTTTGAGACAATGACACCGCATTAAAACCAATGCATTTAAATGTGTCTGAATAAGCTTTTTTATTTAAAGAAATGTTTGAATTTGAAACTGTTTATCAACAAAATCCATAGTCTGACTTGCTCAACTGAGACAATTCTAGAAAGATACTGTGAAATTACAAATGTGTTTTGCTAAAACAGAAACTCATCAGCCAAGATTTATGAGGTTTAAAGAACTTTTCTTTCCTCTCTATGTTCATCTGTCAACATGGTTACAATATGTAATAACATACACTTAAGTTTCATTTTGACAGTGCCAAAAGTAAATCTTTAATTACATTTGTGTTTCTCCTGAACACTGCAGCATTTAAGGCCAACTGAATAAAATGCACCAAGGACTTTTTTGATTCTTGAAGTAATTTGAATAGCAATACATCAAGTTCCATTTTAACATTTTACATGAGGACTGAAGATCATAGCATCACAACTAAGAATCTTCCTCAAGGATAATGCTGTTTGAACTAGTTACAGAACTGAACTGAATACCTGTGAACAAGGACAGTAAAATGATGTGTGCTGAACTGTCAGACTCTTAACCAAAGGGGTCACTTGAATAGTGAATGATTATACCTTTTTAGATTTTCTAATCTTTCAATTGGAAAGCTTTGTTCTTGCTTTTCGTGAGCTATAAAATCTGGCATTGAGAGAAACTGCTTTATAAATGTCTCTGGTCACAGCTTAAGATCTGAAGATGGTAAATACTGTATGATATTTCAGTCTATCCCATTGGTCACTCCAAATCAATACAATATGGAAAAAGACAAAATGTGACTCAAGTACAATGAGCATATCTATGCCCTTTGCTTTGTTGAGCCCTGACTAAATTGTGTTGTTCCTCATTATAGACCAATCTTACAAACAGCCCTTAACACAACAACAACAACAGCAACATTTATTTATATAGCACATTTTCATACAAACGATGTAGCTCAAAGTGCTTTACAGGATGAAGAAAGAGGAAAAAAGACAAAATATATAACAAATAAAATTAGGCAATACTAATTAACATAGAATAAAATTAAGGTCCAATGGCCAGGGAGGACAGAAAAAAAAAAAACTCCTTACGGCTGGAGAAAAAAAATAAAATCTGCAGGGGTTCTGAGGCCACGAGACCTCCAAGCCCCCTCTTGGCATTCTACCTAACATAAATTATTTCATTCAGTCCTCATGGTTTTCAGGCTTCACATGGAAGAACTTGATGATGATGGTCATGTGGACTTCTGGCCTTTAATCCATCAATGTAGGGACATCACGGTACTTTGATCGGGTGGTGGTGGCGCAGATTGCAGACAAGATGGTACACCATTTAGGACTAACATGTTTTTAGTAAACAAAATTTTAAATAAGTAGAAAATGTTTAGCGGATTTCCAATGTGACACCTCTCTTACTTTGGGTGTGTATGGATGATTTGCTATGTAGTTGTTAAGCACAAATTCAGTTTTCACAATACATTTAGCATACCATAATTTCAGGGTACACATTACACAAAGATTATATTGCCATATGCATAATATATATGGAAAAATGGGAAAATGATAATGTAGCATGGTATTTCCCTATTTCTATGACTTAAATTAGGCAGCAAGTTTGATGGTGATAGCTCAAAATTGCTTGGAACAGCTAATGTACATAATTAGCAGAAAAAGTAAAAAAAAAAAGTAGTTGAAATAGAAGGTTTTCAGGGCTAAACATTGTGACAGCATCTGAATAATTAATGATCACAGCTTGCAAAATTACAAGAAGAGCAGTATAGAATTAACTGAGTGCTCAAATATGAGTTTAAAGGAAATGTAATCATAACTGAAAATTTTAAAGCTACATTTACTAAAATACAAATTTAAAAAAACAGGTGAAACAGAAGAAACAAACTTAAAATAGTGTGGCAGAGGAAGGTAGCTCTGAAAGTAAGTATCAATGCTCTGACACAGCTTTCATTTACACTACACTGCTGCCACAAAGTCGTGACTTGCTCTGCTACATTTCTCCAGCATTCCACTGTTGTGGAGGTGACCCATGTCAGCCATAAAATTTAATATTGTATATTAAAATACTTTGTAATTTCTGATAAGTACCTTACAGCTATTTTCTGAGTGCCAAGTGAAAGCCTTTTCGTAGAGCTCTAAAGGTCCTACTGTTATTCTCAAAGCATATCAACTTCAACTTATCACCGTCTCTTCAGTGTTTTGTTTTTTACTTGTTATATGATAGTTATCAAGAGAAGTCTTGGGACAAGACTTATGATCTGTCCACACTACTACATTTTTGTTTAAGCATAGACATTTGTCTAGTTTTTGCCTTTCATGTACACTACCCCAGCTTTTGCATCCCACAAAAATAGAAACTTTTAAAAACACACTACATAGCTGGATACTTTTAAAAATACGAGTGTGGCATGTCAGTGGAGATGGGCAAAAACAAAGTTTTCTGAAAATGCTGACTCTGCCTCACTGAGGTTTTGTGCTTATTACGTGGCTCATCTCTGGTTGGATCCTGCTCATTACAATGTCTTACTTCTTAACTGGTGACCCTTCACAGAACAAAAACATATTCCAACAAAGCAGGCGTAGAAGAGTTGCTTTCCATGGAGCTTGCTCTGTTGCTTGCAGGTATGCATCTAAATTTAATTTTGTTCGATTTGTATGCTGCATACATGAGAAAAAGGCAAATAACTTACTAATCACTACAGTTTTGTAATAAATGCTGTTGCCAGCAGTTTTTCCACTTACTGAAAAATTCAGAGATCCTTGAAATCAAACTATAAATAACTTAGTTGACAGCTTCTTATCAATGTTTCTCTCTATTATAATAAAAAAATCTTGGGTCGAGAGGTGATCTTCTCGGAAAGACACTTTGATGTTCCGTGAGACTAGACTTTACAACCTTTGGAAGCAAGACTTGTGAGACAGTCACTTTTGCATGTCACGCCCTACTTACAAACAATTTCAAACAAGATCACGGACATCTAACCTCTCAGTTGTTGGAATGCTTTTGGCAGACACACTTTATGTCCTCCCAGCTCTTAAAAATTTTATACGTTCTAGATGGCACGTCAACGACTAAGCGAAAAAGAAAGAGCAGCTATGTGCAAATTCTGAAAATATGGAAAGTAATAATTAGCCCGGACCAAATGGAGTTGAAAACCTTGTAGGTCCAATTGAGGTCAGAAATAAAAGACTTCATAAAGACATTCAAAAACGTTGGCGCGATACACATGCAGAGCAGGTTAGAGATTATGAAAGCAGTGGAATTCGAAAGGCTCAAAAAAAACGTTGGCACGATACACATGCAGAGCAAGTTACAGATTATGAAAGTAGTAAAATTTAAAAGTATCAAAAAAAGGAAAGTAAAGTTCACATTAGCACAAACAAATGGAAATTATTACTCGATGAAATAACGGAACAGCAAAAAAAGATTGAGTATATGGACATAAGTGATACGTCAGAAGTATGTAGATATTGTAAGGCTTTAAAGTTTAAGTCGTAGACTTGTAGATCATCTAATTCGCGTTGCCATCAGGGAAAAGTAGTGTTGCCTCCCAATGAAGAGGCGTATCCGCGAGAGTTAAAAGATTCGTTGTTTGATGAAAGTTAAATCCACAAACAAAATATCCAAGTCTACAATAATCTTTTCGCATTTGCATCATTCAATTCTCAAAATGTAGATTTACACAATAATGCACCATATGCTATGAGAATCTGTGGTCCTGCAACAATTAAAGCCACAACAAGTTTATTTTTGAAGAAACCACAAAATGGTAAGGTGTGTATTTATCATCATGGAGAAGCGATGCAACATAAAATCGAAAGAGTATGTAACAATTCCCATGAAAATAACAATCTCTTTAAATTGTATATCCAGATAACCAAACCCGGGGGTGAGCAAGCAAAGTGAGCAGGGGGCAGAGCCCCCTAGTATTTCTTAAAATTAATCTGTTTAGTAAGGATAGTCACTTTCCACAGCAATATTAATATTAAGGAGCATAATGAAAAGGCTGTGGTGGGCTGGTGCGCTGCCCTGGGTTTGTTTCTTGCCTTGTACCCTGTGTTGGCTGGGATTGGCTCCAGCAGACCCCCGTGACCCTGTACTGTAGTTAGAATATAGTGGGTTGGATAATGGATAATGAAATGTACAGGTATAGAATGCAGCAGAGTTCTCAAGAATTCATGACAGAGACATGAAATCACAATGCAGTAAAACAAAATATAGACACATATACATTCACAATAATTTATTTATTTTCACTATTGAGGTAGTTTTACAAATGATGTTTGGTACAAGATGTGTTCCGATTGCTGTGGACTGCTTATAATCAGTCTTCTTGCGAATGAACATAAAGCTGATCACTTTTTTGTTTTTTAAGTGTCACTTTAACATTTTTATTTAGTGACAAGAATACCATCAGCTGTTCTGAAGACTGTTACTTTCAACTGTAATCAGCATATTAATGTGATAATGGAGCACTTCACTGCCACTCCTTAAAGAATTTCATTCTTTTTTTAAGGTGTGAACAGAATTCTGGTGTAGTATTTTTTTCATAATCATGGACCAACATTTTTGTGAATTGTATTATGCCCATAAAGTCACTTTCAAATATACCATAAATTAAAAATGTAACAATGTGAATTAAAAAGTAACAAATCCTGTTTTGTAAGGATTCCCATCTCCCTTTCTGAGCCACTGCTCTCCAGAAAATCTGTGCACATTACTGTTAAAGTTCATTTTATTTTTCAATCAAGTGTGAATAAAACTGCAAAACCACACAACTCCAGCATGTTTTTAAAATAGTTTTAATGTAACTGTAGCTCAACAAAAGTGGCAAGCTTGCTGTGCACTGTACTTATCTCAGTGGCAAGGACTCAAAGTCTCTTGGTTGCATTTTCTACACACTACCAAATAGTTAGAAAATAATTACTAGATCTCACCTTGCCATAATCAACTAAAAAGGACAATGTTTATTGTTACAAATAAAGTGCTAACCCAGCACACAATGCAAAGGAACAATTATCTTATGGTTAACCAGTCTACAGAGGCATTCCCATCTCGAGTCTTAATTATTCTTGTTACTATGGCAATTAAGCAGCACAAAAAAGTACCCCTTGAGACAGGTCCTGTCTCTACAGAAACTCCACGGGCATCATTTTCCTCACTTCTCGGAGTCCTCAGTGACTTGTTTTCAAAAAGAGACAGACAAGCCCACTCATGTCTGAAATCAAACAAGCTGCCTCTAAGATGCTCAAGCAAGTATGTCAAGTACAAAATGCCTAATTAAAATAATCAGTAAACAGAAAAGGGAAAAAAAAATAAATGCATGAAAATGGTGTTCAATAATAATGCATAAATGAATCAAAAGAAAAAATTATCTACAAACAAATAAACCTTATGCCGAACATAAACAAATATGACTCCCAGTCAAAGTAAAACATGCCATTGCCTAGTTCCCAAACCTCTGTCCCCATCACGGCCTAATTTCATTCCTAACCACTCTAACTTGCTATATTTGAGCATTTCCCATTCCCGTCACTTGGCATTAATGAAAACATTTGTCTCCAATAAGATCAAAGTTGCTTGTCCTTACTGCAGATACCTTGATATTACTTTAAAAATAAAAATATTTATTTGACCATTGCACATAAATTGATTTGTATAATTAACTATATTTTTGTAATTATCAATTGTATGACTACCTTAATATTCTCTTTAACCATAACTATAATCTATTTATAGATTAGTGCAAAGTGACAAGCGTAAGTTAGATAATTGGATGTCACTCCTCAACTTTAGTTATGAAAAGCTATTTGACCAAGGCTAGGTATACTCATTCTTATTATGGGTCCTCCTGCTCATACAGTTTGGACATCATTTACAGAGTTAAAATTTTCTGCATGAGTCATATTGTATCAGAGAGCAATAGGAACTGTGTTCAAAAGTATGCAGGCATTTTTTTGTCAAGCTTTAGAAAATTTGCTATTGTTGCTCTGTTTTTGCATTGTAAAGTAGTATTTTAAAAACTGTTGCTTCCTTTTTTTCTATTCTCATGAACTCTGCTATCAGTCTGAAGACTCACTGCAAAACCCATGGTAAAATCAATCCCCATATCAAAAAGAAGCACCACAGAGGTTTTAGCAGCTGCAAATACTAGCATTCCATTTTGTTAGCTCTGTTATTGTACCTGTGTGCTCTCTGGAAGAAGACACTATATTTATTGGAACAGTGTATTTTAATTATGGAGTGGTATGTTTGCACAGGCTTATTCAAGCTAACACATGAGGGTCTCATGGCACCAAATGCCATTGCAAGTGCTTCTGCATAACACACAATTCAGCAAATGATGAAAAGCAGCATACTGGTTTTGGAAGCAATACACCGAAACCAAGAAACCCTTCCATCTTAACCCTTCAAGGATATTGTCAACATTGCAGATCATTAGAATAAAAAGTCCTCAAAAGGTAGGCATCAGACTACATGACTTCAGTTGGGAAGTATGTCACACATTACAACTATAGTTGCTGGATCTGTTTTGATGTTGTCAGATTACAAGACTACAAGGCATATAGCACAGTTCCCTCATTTCAGTTTCTAAACTCTAAACATGTTACCCAACATCTTCAGGAGCTGCAATGTTTTCTAAGTATGGTGGGTACTGGACTATCTTTTACCTTTTTTCCTTTATGTTGTGGTGCGTCAATTACAAGACATTGAACGGCCAACCCACTCTTCTGTTTATACTGTACTTCTTTTCTTGTGGCTATACTTTTATGCATTTTACTTCTAGCTAAACACTTATTGGTTGTCAATTCCCCCACACACAGGAGACCAACCCTATGACTTAAGGCAAAAACATGGCTTGTCATACACCACTATGACTGCATTGCTGGGAATATCATTCTATATAATTAGCAATCACAGACACACAGTGGGTCTGTCCATGCCTTGTAAAGATTATGTAAATGAAGGCTACAACTGAAAATCTCTCGGAAAGTCATGAAGTGTGATAATAGTTTTTGTCAACACAGTTTATGACATTTGTTATTCTTTTATTACTAATAAAACACATAATGATGCTGATACTACTTTGTTGTGCGGCACCCTGCATTAATGGCAAATTGTAAGCAGGCCACTGCATTTTAATCTAGCACAGTATAATTTTTTCAATAACTAGGGCGCTCTGCCCCCTGCTCGCTTTACTCGCCCACCCCCGGGTTTGGTTAACCGGAAATACAATTTAAAGAGATTGTTAGTTTCATGGGAATTGTTACATACGCATTATTTTTCACTTTTACTTTAAAACTTTTGTAAAAACAATACTTGTAGTATATTTCCAGCCCCGGGTGTGGTTACATCTGTTTCTTGCAGGAAGGGAGCTGCTGAACGCAGCTAAGGAAAAGCAGTTGGATCATCTGCTGGCTTTCTGCTACTGGCAAGCTGCATGTCTTGCTTTGTCACTTGTTGTTGTTTTAAGAGCTGGGAGCACATGAAGCGTGTCTGCCAAAAGCAATCCAACAACTGCTACGTTAGATGTCTGTGGACTTGTTTTAAATGATGTCTCACTGCCTTGTCACGCATGACGTTGTATAAACAACACTTGTTCTTTATTTCCGGCCCTGGGCGTGGTTAAATCTATTTCTCGCAGGACGTATAATGATTCTTGCGTGGTCTGGGGCTGTTGAACGCATGCTAAGGAGAAGCCTTCGGATCATCTGCTGTCTTTCTGCTGCTGTTGCGCTGCCTGTTGATCATTTAAAAGCCTGTACAGCAGCTGTCCTCTTGCCACTTTGTGTCTCTGCTGCTCGGGTTGTGAAGAGGGGGTTATGGTGACTGAACGCACGCAAGGAGAAGCGGTTGGATCATTTGGGTTTCTACTGCTGGCGAGCTGCATGTTTTGCTTGTTGCTTGTCGGTGTTTTAAGAGTTGGGAGCAAGTTAGGCAATTGTATCGCACCAACATTTTTCTGAGCCTTTCGAATTCCACTGCTTTCATAATCTATAACCTGCTCTGCATGTGTATAGCGCCAACATTGTTGAACATCTTTATGAAGTTCTACTTTGTGTTTTAATTCTGAGCCTGATTGGACATGCTTTGTTTTCAATTCCACTTGTTCCGGGCTGATTATTACTTTCCTTATTTTCTGAATTTGCACCTAGATTATTATTTTTGTTTTTGCATTTTTTCTCTCCAGCGCTTTTGGGTCTCTTTTCTCCGTGCTGCTCTTTCTTCTTCGCTTAGTCGTCAACGTTTCATCTATAACTTATTGTCCTTATATGCGCTGAGAGCCCGGGATCTGTGTGTGCTCAAAGCATGACTGAGTGTTTTGCTGCCTGTGGTCTTATTTGATATTGTTTCTAAGTAGGGTGTGTCTTGCAAGAATCTCATGTTCTATGTCCCCGTGAGACGGTCCTGGGTCAATCTCTTGGTACAAAGTCTCATGTTTAAGGTCCGTGGCCAATCTCTTTCCTCTCACGGGTCTTTTAAGTGTCTTCCATGTCTTGTTTCCCTAGTCTTTCCTTCCCAGGATTTTTTTTTATAATAGAGAGATTGACTACTTTGTCAAAACACTTTAAAGAGCTACAAACTGAATACACAAGATGGAAGTGGAGTATTGGTAGTTTAAGCATCATGTTCAGAGTTCCACCATTTGGTTTCCAGTCAAGATCCTTGGCCACTCGTATAATATTATTTTCCTTAACAATTACACTTATCAACAGCCATACTATATGTACTTAAGAACAGGTAAGCATGTTTGGGCCTGGCCAGTACTTGGATGGGACACCAGTCAGGCAAAGCTTGGGTTGCTGCTGAAAGAGGTGTTAGTGAGACCAGCGGGGGGAGATTACACTGTGGTCCGAGTGTGGATCCCAATACCTCAGCTCAGTGATGGAGTCGTGGTGCTACAAAAATGGTGCTGTGCTTCACATGAGATGTAAAACCGAGGTCCTAACTCACTGTGGTCATTAAAGCTCCCTGAGCATCTTTCATAAATAGTAGTGTGTTTCCCAATGCTCCTAAATGCAATCATAAATTGTGAAATATATATGTTCAACAATGAGAGTAAGCACTGTAAGGAAAGACACAGCTAAGAAAAGTGTGATCTGGTTAACAACAGTATGTGGGAGGGATTATTTTCTGAGGACCCATAGAGGGTAATACAGCCATTCCTGACCCCTGTAGTAATTCAGGGTTTCCCTGGAATTAAACCCAAGGCAGGCTGAAATCCTAGTGATAAAAAGAGTATGGGGAGATTAACTAATTAATGAATTAATTTTACTATTATTATTATTATAAAAATTATATAAAAATAGCCGCAGCTATTTTTAATATACTTAAATGATTTTGATAGGTATATAAGTAACAAGTTGGTAAAGTTTGCAGATGATACCAAGATAGGTGGATTAGCACATAATTTGGAATCTGTTATTTTATTACAGAAGGACTTGAAAAGCATACAGGCTTGGGCAGATTTGTGGCAGATGAAATTTAATGTCAGTAAATGTAAAGTATTAGACATAGGAAGTAAAAATTTTAGGTTTAAATACACAATGGGCGGTCGGAAAATTGAGAGTACACCTTATGAAAATGATTTAGGAGTCATAGTGGACTCTAAGCTATCACCTTCCTGACAGTGTTCAGATGCCATTAAGAAGGCTAACAGAATGTTAGGTTATATAACACGATGTGTGGAGCACATTTCCAAGGAGGTTATGCTCAACCTTTATAATGCACTGGTGAGGCCTCATCTTGAGTACTGTGTGCAGTTTTGGACTCCAGGCTACAGAAAAGGTCCAGAGAAGAATGACTAGGCTGATTCCAGGGCTACAGGGTTTGAATTATGAGGAAAGATTAAAAGAGCTGAGCCTATACAGTTTAAGCAAAAGGAGATTAAGAGGTGACATGATTGAAGTGTTTAAAATTATGAAGGGAATTAGTACAGTGAATCGAGACTGTTATTTTAAAATGAGTTCATCAAAAACATGGGGACACAGTTGGAAACTTTTTAAGGGTAAATTTCACAAAGAACGATAAATACTTAGAATAAGCTACCAAGTAGTGTGGTAGACAGTAAGACGTTAGGGACTTTCAAAACTGGACTTGATTTTTTTTGGAAGAAATAAGTGGATAGGACTGGTGAGCTTTGTTGGGCTGAATGGCGTGTTCTCGTCTACAGTGTTCTAATGTTCTAATGTTCTACATTTATATAGTGCTTTTCTCACTACACGAAGCACTCCCCACGCAGGTTTGAGCACTATTGTTGGAATTATGCAGTCTAGCAAAGTCTAGTGTAGCAACAGATGCTTTACTGTTACTTTTTTTTCTCCAGTATCTCATCTCTTCTGTAGATAAATAAACTATTTAAGATATTTTGGCCTTTTGACACATCTTGTTTTGAATTAGAGTGCCACATTGAGGAGGTTTACTACAACATGTGCAAATATTTTCTGCCAAGAATAGTATGGACTATACCAGTAGTAAATAATTAAGAATAAGCACATCAGTTGTGACTTTAACACACCTTTAAATAAGTAGATTATCTCCAAATCAGAGAACTCATAATTATAATTGCTAATGACAGAAAAACTGGTGCTGTCTAATTAACAGCTAATGCAAATTAGTTCAGTAGTGGGTAGGTGTGGGCTAAAGGAGAATTTTATGTAATTAGCATAGAATTATTACATTTTTGTGTTGGAGGAACTGAAAAGTATTTGGTTTTATATGTACAATTGAAATAAATTTAAACAGATTATACTGAGGTGTGCTGAAATGCATTGTAGTAGATACTGGAACCCCTTAAAGAACATTTTATGTATTAAGAATCAACTGCTCTAGATTGAAAGGGTGCGAAAAGTCATAGGGGTGTAATGTCACCTTCCATCATTATAAGCTATTCTGCCATTGGTGTTGAGTCTGCTCATTATTCTCACACAAGCATGCAATTTATCAAGGTACTTCAATTTCTTTGCACAAGTATAAAGACATTCTCTAAGGCTGCTGGGCATCTTTAAACTCAGTCAGTGTGTTTGTGTTAGTGTGCAATTTTTCAAAGTTGGGAGAGGCTTTGGTACCTGTCAGTCTTGAACTGGATATGTGCAGCAAATGCAGCAAAAATGTTGCGTAACTTGCTTTTCCAAAATCTCAGTGGCCTGTATTTCATTCCAAAAAATATCTTTGGATGATAATTCCTTTTCTTGCTATTTTTGAACCAGTGGCTCTGATATTCAGAAGCCTCAATTTCATGACACCTTTCTTGGGCTACTAGCTGTCCATGAAAAGGAAGGCAATGATTACGTAACCATATAATATTTTGTTTACATTACCTCCATGTTTGATTCAGTATTTAATATTTTACTACTTTTGTCATATTGTTTATCCATTTGTACAGTGCCTATAAAGAGTACCCCCCTTGACGTTTTCACACTTTATTGTTTTACATCATTGAATCACAGTGGATGTAACTTGGCTTTTTGACATTGATCAACAGAAAAGACTTGTTAATGTCAATGTGAAATCAGACTTCTTCAATTTCAACTAAATAATTATAAGTGTAAAACACAAAATAATCCATTACAAATTAACCCCTTCAAGTCAGTATTTAGTAGATGCACCTCTTTTGACAGCAATTCCAGACTTGAG
The DNA here is from genome assembly GCF_016835505.1 of Polypterus senegalus. Lineage (NCBI taxonomy): Eukaryota > Metazoa > Chordata > Cladistia > Polypteriformes > Polypteridae > Polypterus > Polypterus senegalus. The sequence goes on from NC_053160.1 coordinate 131,481,985, forward strand.
TCCATGTGCAATTTTTATTTTTTATTTTTTTTTTGCAAATTCTTCTTTGAAGAACTGCTCAAGTTCTGACAGGTTTAATGGTGGTCATGGGAGAACAGCCTTTTTAAGTTCAGCCATAAATTTTGAATTGAATTGAGATATGGAATCTGAAACATTCTGAGCCATTCCAGTATAATAACATTGTTGTTTAACCATTCCTAACTGCATCAGGTTCAATATTTCCTTGTATTCTGCTGCATTCACTTTATCCTCTACGCTCATAAGCTTTCCAAGGCCTGCTGCAGAGCAGCATCCCCACAGCATTGTGCTCCTCTACCATGCTTCACAATGTGGATGGTTTTTTTTTTTGATAATGTGCAATGCATTGCCAAAGAGTTCAGTTTGGCACTCAACAGACCATAGAACATTCTCGATTGAGTTGAGAGTCCCCTGTGTACCTGTTGTTTTAAGAATGGCTTTCTTTTTGCCTCTCTTCCATAAAGCTGTGACCGGTGGAGCACCTAGGCAACAAATGTTCTATGCACAGCCAGTCTTTAGATAGATAGATAGATAGATAGATAGATAGATAGATAGATAGATAGATAGATAGATAGATAGATAGATAGATAGATAGATAGATAGATAGATAGATAGGTACTTTATTAATCCCAAGGGGAAATTTTAATTTACTGTCTATACACTGTGGCTTGTAATTCCTTCATAGTTATCAGAGGTATCTTGTTGACCTTCTTCATTAGCCTTCTACTTCCATGATCACTCAGTTTTTATAGAAGGCCTGCTCTAGTCCAATTTACAGATGTGCCACACTCTTTACATTTGTTAATGATTGATTTACCTGTACTTAAAGCGGTATTCAGTGAGTTGGATATTTTGTTGTATCCATGCCCTGATTTTTGCTTTTTAATCACTTTTTCATAGAGTTGGTGTAAGTTAGCTCACCATAAATTGGACATTCCAAATGCAGTTTACACTTCAATCAATTGGAACCCTTTGACTACAGACAGACGACCTCCATTCAGCTAGCTACTTCTAAAACCAATCAGCTACACCAGTGATGATTAAGGTGTGTCATATAAAAGAGGATGAATAATTATGCTATCAATTGTTGTGTGCTTAATATCTGTAAATAATTTAAACGATTTTGCAGAGATCTATTCTTATTAGTCTTTTTCTGTTGATCAGTGTTAAAAAAGGTAAATTAATTCCATTGAATGTTGCTGAACAATAAAAATGTGAAAACTTTGGGGGGTTGGGGGGGGGGGTAAATTCTTTTTATAGGCACTGTAACTGAACCGTGAACAAAGATGTTTTATCTCTAAATATGGAACATTGAAAACTGTTACACAGTTTTGCTGCTTAGTATTAGTCATGCCATTTGTTCCTCTTTTGATCTTGTCATTTAGACCAAACTAAATAAATACAATAAAAGTGACATTGTTGAGCAGACTGTGTTATTTGGATGAAAAGCACCTTCCCCCACATCTGCTTTACACTATTTCTGATGTATTATTTGTGACTTAAACAACAGTTTGTCAGATATACTTCTTTTAAACATTTTTATTGATATGTAATACAATTTTTGTTATCTAACACTGTTTTGACTTGTGTTATAACATTTTACTGACTGCAAGGGCTGTTTCCTGTCTTGCATCTAGGCCTGCCAGAATAGGCTCTGGACCATCTCAACCCAAACTGGATTAAGCAAGTTTGAGAATCTTTATTTTATATTTTATATTAATAGAGGATAGAAAATGTTTGTATAATTAAGTTCATGTTATAATACAGTCTTTAAGACAAAACTTGCTGGATTAGAAAACATGTGAAGACAGCATTGACCATAGTACATACTATACGCACGTTTAAGTTCTCCCGCAGATAAGTCAGGGCTTGATTTTACTGTAAATTTCCGGTATTTTATATAGTCGATCACATAAATTGAATGAAGAAAACCTCACTCTTTGGTATGATAGATTATAATATGCTAACGCCCACCTGAGAGAGTAACCACAGAGCACACTGTTTTTCTTTTCTATGTATTGTGCCTACGTGACCACACGATTATACCCGAACTATTCCGAAGCGATGTTTGCACTGTTTTGTGTTTTTTGTATCTTATATAGTACATCTCTATAATAAGAGCATCCCTTATCTATGATGGAATGTTCAATTAGTAGAAAATATTAAGTTGGTTTTAAATTAAAAGTCATTGAAGTGGCAAAAGAAATTGGAAACAAAATTCTACGTGTCTGAGAGACTGGTGCAAGATTGGAGGAAGCAAGAAGATGTAAGAAAATAAGCATTGTATTTTTGAATGGATGTATAAGTCGAGGTCTGATTTTATGATTCATTTTTGTGGTTTTCAAGACCTAACTTATACGCAAGTATATACGGTAGTTTTGTAATTTTATAAATGGAGACTGCCAGTAATAAAGTCAGTGATCAAGAATTTTTCTAAGCTCCCCATAATCTTGAATGTGTAGATTATTACTCTCACTCCTAAAATGCAGAATAATAATATTGGTCATGGTGAAAGGGCACATTTTTAATTAAGACTGAGAGACTTTTTTTGTTGGGCATCATAATGGAATTAATTATGCGGCCTTCTCACAGGGAATGGACCCAATTTTGGTTCCTTGCAGCATCTGTTAACTTTTCTCTCTGTTAATTTAGGTTTCACCTAGTGATTTGGGGTTATTCCCATTAAATGTAGGTTTATTTCCTGGCTGTTCTTTGTAGGTTTCCCTAAGTCCATGAAGGTTTCCTCCAGAGATACTGGTTTCTTTCTGTTTCCCAATGCATGCTATTAAACTGATATATGCTGTTAAATTGAAAACTTCTGTACAGGGCAAGTTTCAGAAATTCATCTACACTTAGATCTTTATTACAAAAAGACACATGGAACTGTAGACACAGATGAAAAATGAAATGAAAGAACATTCATATCCAAGGTACACTATGTCTATAGATTAGCTAAAATTTGCATTGTTATAGGGATAAATTAAAAGAATTTTTCAGTGTAAAAATCTATTCAGACATTAGATGATTGTTGCTGTGCGAATTTCGTGAAAAATGAAGCTGGAAGTAGAAGGAGAATTGGGAAGGATACCCTTGGTTTGACATCCTGCTTCTGCTTCCTGTTCTGTATATTGCTAATCATACCTCATGCTTGTAAAGACCTTTTTAAAATCTACATGTAATATAATCTAATCCTTTATGAATATAGAACAAAAGAATGAAAGACCATTTGTTAATAAAATGGATTGACATTTACTTTTAGAGACAAGTATATTTGTTAGACCTGCAATAATCTGTAAAATGAAATAAATGTGACTGTTAATTCCATGGTACTGATTAATAAGAAAAAAAAGAGAAAGAATGTTTGTTTTGGACTATTTGTTTTTTAATTTTTACACTTCTTTGGTTGGAGTTTGATAATGTAATGTAATATAATATTTGCAACACAGTGGTTTCTATGGACGTTTCCCCTTGGCTATGCTGTGGTAAGTGCATACAGTACATGAATCACTTAAGTAAAGGAGGCGACGGGTTTTTTTGTTGTTTCATCTGAAATTTACTTCAACAATAAAAGACAGACTCTAGCAAAAAAGATTAAAAAGCTTTCTTTCTCCTCTTAAGAATTTCAGGTTTTTAATTTAAGCACTCTCTTGACCACAATTCTTGTTTAACCACTATTATGAAAGCTTTTGCATGATTGCTTCACTCTTGGTAGTCTTTTGGTTGTGGTTTCTGTATTGCTTTTTCAGCCTTTGCCACTTGAAATAAAATAGTTACCAAAAGAGCGTTCTTTCTAAGTGAAATATTCTTGGTAGTTATAGTTGTAACTATGAACGTTCATTCAATCCCTAATAGCTGGAGTTCAAATCACTTTGACATTAAAGTTTTGTGGGCTAAATTATATCCTTCCAAACTTGATTTAAACATGTAATGCATTAGTAGCTATTTTTTAAGCAAAGAGGCAGAAATGATCACTGCCTTAAAGCTTTTACTTACTTTCTTAGAAGCTACTTTGGTAAGAGGGGAAGCTTCTTGGGTGGCGTTTGCACTCCTCTACACAAAAACATATATACTTCAGTAGAAACTAGATTAAATATAACAATTCTGAATTTTGTCATACCCAGTTCTATTTTCCCTACACTTGCATCTTCAGGTATTTAACATTTGCTTTTAGGTGTCATAGGTGTTAAAAATCTGAACAATATGCCTTGTCACAATGGAAATATAAGTAACCCATATTTACAACCTAAATCAATTTATGATGTTTCTGTTGTAGTTTGCTGAGACAACTTTGAAGTATCATTTTTGTAATACTTAAACATAAAATGCAGAGCTAAAGCCTATTTCTGGCACTTTTAAAAACTGTTTATATTGCTATTTAAGAATATTTGGTATTGATGCTTACATCAAAATAATTTGTTTGAAGAGATTATTATCTAGCAAGTCTAAAACAGCAAGGTCCTTAGGTTGCATTAATTTGAATTAATGAAGTAAAAATGTTGTAGAACATTGTTTATTAATATCAAAATTTCACTAAAATAGTGTAAGGGCAACACTGGGATTAATTTAAACTGGTCCGGTTAAAGGTTTATAACAGCTTGCATCTTCAATATTTTTAAAGAAAAAAAGCACCATTTATATTAATGAAAATGTCAAGATGCAGTGCATTCCCATTCAAATATAGCATTTAGTCAATGAAACATGTTCAGTTCCTGTTTTTTGTAAGGCTCATTAACATTTGATCTCACATAAAGTTGACTATTTTTGAATGCGTAAAGTAAAGGCAGACAGCCAAATATTACGATTTTAAAACTAGATAATTATGTTAGAAACAGCATAAAGCAAAACTGAATCATCGGGTCAAACATACCAAAAGAAAAGATTTGACAGTTGAGTCATCAGCACTACAAAAGTTTATCTTGCTAAAGCTGAAAAGAAATCGAGATCAAAAAACATGTAACGCAGTGACAGGGAAGACCATATTAAGATGGTATTCAATCTGTGCTTAATATTTTACATTTACAAATATTCATTTTTCACTGTTCTGCTCTTTATTATAACAGGGATATGCAGATAAATCCTTCAAAAAATGTTCACTAGCCTAATTTTATGTAATGATAAGCTGTGAGAATCATTCATGGTTACTGCAGGCATCAGCAAAGATGAGCTCATTAATTAACACAGTATTAATCAGTCAGAGGCCATTAATACCATGCATCTTTTTTTTCAGTTTAGATGTGCTGCATGTCTATAGTCGCTAAAGGCAAATGAGACTTAAACCACCTAAGACAGATTTAAATTGAATTACAGAGAGCTCAAAGAACTAAGAGAAAACCATTTAACAACACTGCGGGAAATATGGTCTGTGCACCTTGATAAAATTTTACAAGGACTATTTGTTATTCTGAAACAAGAAACAACAGATTGCAAGGCTTTATAGGCCATGTCCAAAATTCCAACAGAATATTTTCATGGCTATGAAGGTTAGGCTTCCTCTCTTTCATTCTCCTATAAAAACAATTCAATTAGGAAAGCAGTAGGGAAAACAACTTATATTGTTTATTTCTTTTAATATTTGTAGAATAGAGTGGCCACAAATTAACATATTTTTAATTCTCATGTTACATTAACCACTAAATTCCTGTTAGCTTGATGCAAATATTTGATTAAAGCAGCTAGAATGGGGTTTTAGGGGCTTTCAGAAATCTATATTTGTCAGTTACATTTATTTAATTAATGCTCTGATTCAAATCAACCTAAGAATATAAATGAGAAGACTGTTGTACTACTGTTTACATATTCTCTCAGGTTAAGTGGCCATACTAATTTTGACAAGGGAATTTTGAAAGGGAACATAAAGCAAATCTTCTGAACCTGAAATCACCTAACAGCCAATTCGTAAGGTAACAGCTACACTAGAGCCAGGCCCAGCTTATGGTCATGAAGATTGTCAGTACAGGTGTGTAAAACAAACTGCTTTACAGTCCACCGCTTTAAGCATTAAGCTGTGTTGCCAGGCACTGATAAAAAGACAGTTATGTTTTAGAAGCAATGCATGTTGTATGTATTGTGATTTGATGTTTCAGTTCAATCATTATTGGTATAGTAGTTAGTGGTACAACATTATGCTCACAGTGATCAAACCCAAGTTTTGTCATTACTTATGTTGTCCAGCATCATTACCTTGTACCTAAGTATTATGTTTTTCTGCAAAACTGGAAGGATATGAAGACTAGATTGACTGGTGATTTTAAATATATTGATACATCCATGATTGTGCCCAGCAATGGGTGGAATACCAGGGTTGATTCTTATATTACACCTGAAATGTCCAGGAAGCCCTGTGCATTGACCTGATACAGAAAATTTTAGGTATTTGCTATTTAGTAATGCTTTTACACAGGAAACACTTAAATATTTGTATATATACAGTATTTGCCAGTGGTCACATCTGGGCGCTGGGTAACCTAGGGCAAATGTTGCCATCTTTAACAATTCAACAGTAAAATTTGCACAATAATGCATACATAATGGTCCCTCTAAATAATCCTATTATACTTTGTAAAATTCAGCTAATCAAATTATACATTGTACAAACAAGCAATGCAATGCATTTGTTTAAATAAACCACACAGTTTCTCCATGATTGGCATAATTTTGTAGAATTTCCTGCAGCAAGCAATAACTCTGGGGGTTGCTTCTGTAATTACAAGTCATGTCTGTTGGTTTGCCAGGTCTATATTGCCAGACCAAAAGAACAGTAAAAAATTATTATTATTATTATTATTTTAATGTATTAGTGTGTTCAGAACATACACATTCAGAATACAATGACAACTGGGGGAACTCACCTACTGTACTCTAAGGCCCAAAAGCAGCCATCACACCAACTATTTTGTTTAAATAGAGAAAAACATTAATAACACAAAGCATTGTCTCAATTTCAGTCTTTCTAAAAGATGAAACTTAAAAGTAGAAGGTAAAAGTGAATGAAAATCACTTTACCTATATTATGTTTTTCCAGCATTTGCCTTTATCCATATTGAACAGTTCCCATAAGAATAAACAAATGAAAACTCCTGCCCTGTCACAAGGAAAAGGTGTGCGAGATCAAAATAAGATTAACAATTGTTTCCTTTTAAAATCATTTAAAAATAATTTCATTTTAAATAAAAAGCAGAAAATATTTTTTTCTACAAATAATCCTCCCACCTTAGTGTCAATATTTAGCAGGGAATCGTCTGGAGACATTTTAGCCACAAATCTTTAAGGCTAAGTTCTTTTCCAGCTTTACCCATCTGCTCAGAGCAATTTTAGGTCTGTTGCTCTTTGTAAAAATTGCTCAGACTCCAACAGAATGTATGGGAACTGCTGGCAAAGAGTAATTTTCAGCTTCTGCACATATTCATAATTGAATTGAAATATGGGCTTTTAACTGGGCCACTTCAGAATGGTGTCTTCTTTTTATAAGCCACCCTAGTGTCACTTTAGTTATGTGTTTTAGGTCATAGCTCTTTTTAAAGATTAATTTTCTTCTAACTCCCAGACCTCTTGCAGACTGCTGCAGGCATTTGATCTGGATTTTCCTGTACTTATTGCATCAGTGTTGCCTTCTGTTTGGACTGGTTTTTCAGGGCCTGATTCAGATAACACCTTGGTACAAATGTTTGGATGATGCTGTCAAGAAGTATCTTGTAATGTTACATTTGCATCTAATATATATCTTTATTATAAGTTTAAAAAGATCACTGTGATATCATCCCGTTTAGGTTTAATTTAGCAGTTTTTACATGGTGTTGTTGCAAATCTACTATGAATCCCTTATGGGCCTAGACAACTCTTTTCGCATGGACAGCTTCTTCTGTCTTAAATCTGTAGTACTAGGGAGTTGTACTTTGCTGCCCATTTCGGATGTAATGTGAAGTCAAGCAAATTGACACCTTAGCCAATAAAAGGTGTCATTTTGCTTATGTTAAACCTGAAACATTCTAACTCCTTTAGAGGTGGCCTGGACTTTTTTGTCAGAACCATGCTGTCTGGCAAATGCTTTGAAGGTGAACTACCTGCTGAATTCAATGGTTGGCAAGCAAATTGTCCAAATGCTAAGCTTGGCTGGTCACACAACCTGTTGAGAATTTTGATCACAGATCAATGCGCTGCATTATTAGTTTTTGTGATCTTAGCTATGAAAAGCCTAGGCATGAAACAATTTTAAAAGGACACCATTTATTTTGTTAGAGAGGCCACTTGACTGCCTGTCCTTCTTGCTTGCTTTGTTTTGAGTTTCTGGGAGTGGAGCTGTGAGACGAGGTCATCATGCTCTCTGAGGAAGTGAGCAGGCAAACTTTGTTTTGAAAAATGCAGGAGCAGAGCTTTTTTAAGGCAAAAAACTGCATGTAAGGCCTTTGCCTGTGTGAGTAAAGGGTAAGCTCTTAAGTTAGCATATAAAATATATAAGCAATTAAATGGCATTTAGCAGCATCAGAGCTCATCAATACCTTAGGTAATACAATTAAAACACAACGTATTATGATATTAGTTAGTTTGAACACTATAGGGGCTTAAGAGTTGATTATTGAAAGTTGGAGGACTTTTTCCTGAACATGTGCTGTGACGTAAGCAGTAGCTTGGCCTCTGTCAGACCACTGGGCAGCTGTGTGCCATGACTTAACATCGCTGCTGTCTGCGTTCATGGGCTTTTATATTAGCATGCACATATATGTTTTAGAGTAGCATTTACGTTTATATGGCAATGTTTCTTTATACAGCTTAGTGATAATAATAATAAGATATACAGTGGTGCTTGAAAGTTTGTGAATCCTTTAGAATTTTCTATATTTCTGCATAAATATGACCTAAAACATCATCAGATTTTCACTCAAGTCCTAAAAATAGATAAAGAGAAACCAGTTAAATGAGACAAAAATATTATACTTGGTCATTTATTTATTGAGGAAAATGATCGAATATTACATATTTGTGAGTGGCAAAAGTATGTGAACCTCTAGGATTAGCAGTTAGTTTGAAGGTGAAATTAGAGTCAGTTGTTTTTAATCAGTGGGATGACAATCAGGTGTGAGTGGGCACCCTGTGTTATTTAAAGAACAGGGATCTATCAAAGTCTGCTCTTCACAACACATGTTTGTGGAAGTGTATCATGGCACGAACAAAGGAGATTTCTGAGGACCTCAGAAAAAGACTTGTTGATGCTCATCAGGCTGGACAAGGTGACAAAACCATCTCTAAAGAGTTTGGATTCCACCAATCCACAGTCAGACAATCGTTCTAACAAAGAATGGTTAAAGAAGAATAAATTTAATGTTTTGGAATGGCCAAGTCAAAGTCCTGACCTTAATCCAATAGAAATGTTGTGGAAGGACCTGAAGCGAGCAGTTCATGTGAGGAAACCCACCAACATCCCAGAGTTGAAGTTGTTCTGTACGGAGGAATGGGCTAAAATTCCTCCAAGCCGGTGTGCAGGAATCATTAAAAGTTACCGGAAGTGTTTAGTTGCAGTTATTGCTGCAGACGGGGGGTCACACCAGATACTGAAAGCAAAGGTTCACATACTTTTGCTGCTCACAAATATGTAATATTCAATCATTTTCCTCAATAAATAAATGACCAAGTATAATATTTTTGTCTCATTTGTTTAACTGGTTTCTCTTTATCTACTTTTAGGACTTGAGTGAACATCTGATGATGTTTTAGGTCATATTTATGCAGAAATATAGAAAATTCTAAAGGGTTCACAAACTTTCAAGCACCACTGTCATAGCACATATGAGTGAACTTAAAGGAGCAATTATTAAAGGCTTGTCTTTTCTCTCAAGCATGAAGCATTATGTCATGTCAAGGTTGTTTACAGCTTGGCCCTTATCAGTGAAGCTGTGTGCTGCCGCTTACTGGCACAGTTGCCTGTTATGTTAGCCTTAGTCTTACAGGATGCTAGTGCAATAAGTAATCATTTATTGAATTATTAATTAGGAAGTCCAGTTTTTCCATTTTTCTGACCTCAACTCAATTGTTAAGAATTGAATATTTAAGAATTGACTAACTGAAAGGCCATCGATCTTAACAGCTCAGGATTAGACCTGTAAGAATGAAGGAAGGGGTAATCAGGAGATGCTTATTGCCGGATGGCAAATATGTCAAGCCATCAAAAATATTGTTATAGAAAGAAGACTGTTATGGGGATGTCTTCAGGGGCAGGACTATAGTTATGAAAAGGTCTGGAACATCAGGTGATTGTAATGAACGAAGGTGCTGAGTGGGGACAACATCATGGGAAACTCTGTATAGTAGATATTGGGAAACTAGTCTGGAAAGGGGGACATTTGGAGATAAGAATTGTAGTATAGTCAGGGCTCTCTGGGCACTCGGGGCTCACTTCATGAATTGAGACAGGCTTTATGTGCGCTGCAATTGTTTTCTATTCTGTGCAAATAAAGTCTTAAATTCTAACTGCCTTTCTGAAGACTCCGCTTGTTTTTTTCTGAGATTTCTCCACAACAAACCTATGCTGATGGGTGGATTAAGATGGGCTTCCAGGCTGAAAGTTTTAGAATGAACTTTTAACAAATTATTTTTTAAATGTCTGTCCACCCATTGCTTGGTCACAGGGAATCTTAGCCTATCGTGGCAGCTGAGGGCACAAGGTAAAGCCTATCTTGAAATGGATGTCATCTACATATCTATATCTATATATAAAATATACACACTACTTGCTTAGAACACCAGGCCTCAGTTATAGTGCCGTAGGTTAATTGAATGCATCAGATGTACTATGTAACTAACCAAGTACTTTTCTCTATACAATATTTGAAAGTTTTTGTAGGTTTTTAACCAAAGGCTAATATTATTGGCAGGCAGTGAGCTGTAATTTTAGTTCTCTTCATATCAAAAAATAATAAAGTGTTGCTGCCTTTTGGTAAATCATTTTACTGCTGTCAAAATATGAGCAGAGGGAATGGCATCTTCCATGGAGCAGGTTCAAATCCTGCTACTACCATTGTGTGACCACAAACAAGTCACTTTACCTGCCCATGCTTTGACTGAAAAAGCAAAAGAAATGTAACCAATTGTCTCTTAAATGCCAAATAAGTAAATGTTGAAATGTAAAATCAGTGCAAAAACAAAGGAGAAGCTGAAAGCCCTATATTCGGTAAATTTATAAAAAGACTATTTTATTTTGATGTAAACAAAACAAATGGTCACAGAAGAGAAAGAAGATTAAAACACATGTATTCAGGCAAAACACATTCAAAACGTTTCAAAGCAAAAAGAAAATAAACAAACTATGTCATAAATTCTAAGTTTTTACAAAAGCTGCTATGCAAAATATTAAGAGTATGTCTAAAAAGGTGAGTTCCTTTTTAATGCATTTTCACTCCCATCATACACCTCCCCTGAATGTTAGTGCTGCTAAGTGTTCAGACGATGATGGAAAAAATAGCAGACCCATAGGGCAAATGTAAGTATGGACGAGGAAATAAAATATAGTCAATAACAATGTGAGAGTCCAAACTGGAAGGTAAAAAATTGTTGTGCATTAATGCTAAAACACCAGCCAAAAACATAGTCAAAGAACTTTGCAAGAAGTTAAATAAACTAGAACCACTTAATTATAATAGTTTTCAGCTAATTTTAAGCATGTCCCAAATTAAATTTAGAATGAAACTAGTAATAGGTTTAAAATTACCATGTTTCAAAACCTCTAAAAACCCACTTTGAACACTAGAAAAACTCACCTAACCTTTCATAACACTAAGGGGTAAAAAGCATGTGAAATGATGAATGCTGGCTAAAACAACAGCCCAAACTTAACATCTTGATAATTCTCTTGGCAAGTGCAAGTGCCTTTCTCACCCAAACACTTTCTTCTGAACACCCAAGTATGCCATCATTTCACTAGTTCTTTATAACAACCTTCACTGTGCCATTGGATATTATCAGATCCTTCTTTTATCATTACCCTGATCATTGAATTAATACTTGTCCATTATTTTATCTAAGATTTTCTTAGAATGATGCTTTGTATTTGTTTTTGCAAGCAAATATTTTATTAATTGAATACATTTCCCAACAACAGATGTGTTTAAACGAAAATCATATAATTAGATGAAAATGAACGCAAGTAGGCTTCTTCCAACAAACTGTAAAATCTGAATAAACTGAAGGAAAAAGATGGACAGGCATAACATTGGTCATTCTTATAGTCACAATCAAGAACATACAATTAATATTTTTTAATAATTTAGGAAAGTTTTCTACTGTCATTTAAAGTTGTCTTGGAAGTTGTTATCGTTTAGAGTTTAGGGACAATGGCGAGTCTCGTGTGTGATAGTTTAAAACTCCAGCTGTCAGAGATCATTTAAACAAGGATTCCACAGCAGCCTGCCTTCTCTATCATTAGAAATCATTGTGTGGTTCACAAGGATTAAGGTAAATTTGCATCATTTGTTAAATCAATACAATGGACCATACTTCGGTAGTCTGATAGAGAAAAGCAGGCATATGCTGAAGCAATTCAAAGGATGAACAGTGCATATTGAGAGTCTCTGAAGTACATTTAAGTTCTTGGAGAAAATCATTTTGATGTTGACAATTCACAGAAATCCAAAGAATTCAGTTCTAATCGATAATGGTTACCATGGCATGTGTCTTTCCCAATGCTTGCAATGAAGCTCTTTTTTGATTTTTTTTTCTGAGCCAGGAAGGTCAAGGAGGCATGATCAATAGAGGGGCTTCCAGAGATATCCATATCAAGGGCTATACACACAAACAGTTTACAACAAACTGCTGAGCAGCACATACAATATTAAACACAAAATATACAACAAAATCTAAAATAATTAACAATAATGGTAAAAGATGTGAGATGTCAACATCTGAAGATGGTGCCACTTTTATATTGTAGAGTTAGAGGAAAAATTTTCTATTTATATTTTGAGTGCTGTAGGAGAAGAGCAGGAGTCCCAGAATGTGGTTCCTTGCCTAGACAGGATGCCACAATAAAAGAAAATGGAAAGACTGGCTCTAGGATGAGAACAAGATTCCTTACCCAGCAGGGAGGCCAGTATGTTGGAAACCAGGGGAGATAATGGCACCTGGGTACTGTATACCGTGACATGCTTGAGGGCAGCATCCCTGGGATTCAGGTACCGTTCGGATACCCATGGGGCATCATGGGAGTTGGAGTTCCAGAATACAGCCCTGTTGAGTTCCATGGATGCCACCAGGGGGATATTGTTTGTGGGACTCCCATATGACAATGTCATACTCCCAGATCAGTGATAATGGAGCCACTTCACCTTGACCAGGCAACCAGAGTCAGGAGGAGGTAGATGAGGCTTGACGAGAGGAAAGTGAAGAAAAAGGATTATATTTCTGTACTGCTTATACTTTGATCGCACATACCTGTTGTTATGGTAATGTTGTTAATAAAAGAGACTATATTTGATCCCACGATTGCATTGGGTGTGGTTGTGTCTGGGGTTTGGGGCTTGGAGGCACCCACATTTTGAGTATCTGAAGTGACTGTTAAATATTAGCAAACACCTTAAAGTAAGGCCTTTTGGCAGTTTTGGTTATCACTGGACCATGTCTTTTTAGAGAAATTGAAAATCATAAAAGTCAATAATTTGAAAAAAATAAACTTTACATTTAAATTTCTGGTATTTGCATTTTCATTTCTTGCATAATGTATATACTGAAGAAGAAAAATGTGACAAAATAATAGCTGAGACTGAAAATGAGAATTGCCTCGATCTTGCAAAAATGTATAAGTTAAACTAGTAAAATTGTTAATAAAAGTAATCTTGAGTACATTTTAGCTAAATGATATCCTCATGTAAAATTACATTATGCATAGCTAACATGAAAGAAAAGTGGATGTACCAAGACTTAGTTTTAAAAGTGCAATCAGCAGTGTTCACATAGTAATTTAAAATTTCCAAGAGTAAAGCACAGATTAAACTTGTGAATTGCACCCATACAAAGAGGAGGAACAATTATAATGTACTTTGAATCAAACTGTGCCAGAAAAAGAACCTGATTTAAGAATGCTGAAAATGTCTACATTATTTGAGAAGGGTAATTTGAAAAAAAGTTGAAAGAAATCAGTTAAGTAGGATACATAATGGTGTGGCAGTTACTGTTGTAGCACTACAGGTCTTAAATTCATAGTTTAATCACAGGTGAGATTAGATTCTGTATAACATTGACATGTTCTGGATTTTTTCAAATGAAGTTCAAATACAGTATGTGCTACATTGGCTTCCATTGAGTTAGCCTAGTGGCAGACTGGCATCTCCCCACAGTGTAGTGTCACAGCAAACCACTTTTGTCAGTACAGACAATAAGGCGCATTAAAAGGAATAAGTATGAGAAATGAATAGAAGCAGAGCACCTTTATTAAAATTTTAGAATCAAGAAATCCATCAAAGATATCAAAAGGTACAACTGAGCTGTGCATTTACAGAAAAGCAAATCATTTTTTTTTATTTCATACATGGTAAGATTTAAATGTTCATCCTCTGCTAATACATGAATTAATGACTTAAAAGCAATGCATTATTATTACCTTCTACAGAACTCAGTGCATGTAGGTTTTTCACATTTTATGGATGAACATCATATTTCTATTAAATGAAAGATTCCCAAAAATTACAGAAGCTTTTATGAACATCAGTGCACAGTTTTCACAGCAGGGGCTTGTATTACAATGATAGAGGCACATTAGAACATAAAGTATTTTGTACTTTAAGAGGAATGAAATACATTCACCTTATTGCGCCTTTCTCTATCTTGTGTTTGCTCACATTAGTTGACAAGGTGATTTGAATTTCTTTATTGCATTAGGACTTTGATTTTCTACTAGCTTCAGGGACCATGAACAATTTTGGATGTAGGAAATCAAAGTCATGAAGAGGAAGAAGCAGAAGATAGCATCAGATACTGAACTGATTGCATCTTTATTTTTTAGTGTAAGATTTAGTTTACATACAGTTTGTTAAATTCCATGCTTTATCAACTCATCTTATTTTAAAACTAAATCTATAAGTTGGATGAAATGGTTGCATGAACATGTCAGTTCACTTATCTTATTCAAATATCTAAGAAAAACTAAAACAAAATGCTTTTGATTGGTCGAGGAGTTGGTTAATAAACTGTTGTGGTTAAAATGGCTTAAATGTGTTTTTTTTTCATTTGAAGCAATGCCAGCAAACAACATCTTTTCTATCTCTCCCCTATCATTTGGTTTGAAACCAAAAAGTATAATGCTTTCCATTGTGTACTAGTGTGTCTTTTACACACATTTAGGTGTGTACCGTATTGTATGATGTCACTGCGAGGTTGTCAAAAGGTAGCAACTAAGTAAAATATGAAAGTATCTGCAGCTAATCTCCATATTTTTTTAATTAAAAATATTATCTCTGATAATCCATAAAAGATATTAAAAAATGCTCAATGAAGATCTTGGCAAAAAACATAATTAAATATATTCATTAACTCAACACCCTAACACCATGAGGCATAATGGGAGAAGCAAGTACAAGTACACTAACTCACTTTACTAAAGCATCAATATGGTTTTGATTTCCTTGTTGCATAACTAGTCCCAAATTTCTATCTTTGTAAAAATTACTGACCAATTTTCTGTATTCATCTATGCTTGAAACTCTTACTACAACAGTATAAGAGCCTCAGCAAAGCAATTTCTAAAGTAATTATTCAGGATCAAACCTTTGTCACCCTACTTTGCTACGCATTTCACAATCAATACCAGTTGCTTTGTGTGGCTTATGCTCCTTTGGAATTATATCTTATATGTGCTCTTGTTTTAGATGCACAGAACTCTATTCATCAACTAAACTGGAAGACCCTTGGCTAGTACATGAAAACTGGTTTGAGTATCATTAATATTATAAATTGACTTATACAGATAGATAGATAGATAGATAGATAGATAGATAGATAGATAGATAGATAGATAGATAGATAGATAGATAGATAGATAGATAGATAGATAGATAGATAGATAGATAGATAGTACTTTAAATATATAACTGTACCTGTATTATTTTTTTACGTTGTTTTATACTAAGGTATATAGTATTCGCTGAGCATTTTGGCCTTGAGGAAAAATTACCTCAAAATGTGTATGTCTACTTATAATCAAATTTGATAACGTGAATATCAGGGTATATGTTTATTCTATTTGATTCCTGTTATACGGGGTGAGTCACAATTATGTTAACACTAATGGTACTGCTAGGTATATACTTTCTCACTCACGTGTGACTAGGAGCGAGCTGAATTACCGGGTGATTACCCGCTAGGCCAGGGGGTGGCGGGGTGCTCTAAATCTTTGTCTGTTATTTCTGCAGATCAAATACGGGAAAACCTGCCTGACCTGACATCACTTGCTGTTCCAGCACCCAGACTGACACCACTTCCGGGTTAAAGAATATAAAATCCTCCATCTTGGCTAACTAAATCAGTTCAGTGTGGGAACTCAAACAAGCAACATTGCTGTGTTGAATTTAATCCTTTTGCAGCTAGGAACAATATACGGGTGGCTGCCCCAAACCTTTTTTAAGAGTGTTGAGACTCGTTCTTTCACAACTTATATACAATTTTTGTGGACAATTTATGTGCCACGTAGGGTAATGTGTTAAACATGATGGTGAACAGGCTGAGACATTCCTGTAAATCATCTTGCACATGTGAAGTATGTTTTGAGAAAGAAAATTGTATCCGCCACTCAAATGTTAACATAATTTTGACTCACCCTGTATTCCATTGATTATGTCAGGATAACATGCAGTTTTCTAAACGTTTTCAGACTGCTTATACAGTATAATGAATCTATGATTCAATGTACATGATTGATTATATTAATTGTATGACATTTTTATCTTATACATTAGTCTTTTTAGATTGAACATATATTTATAATTTATGTAATTGTATATTGCTTAATGAATATATTTCTTTATTCTTTTGCAATATATTATCTGTTATGTATATATTCATTGTATAATAAATACAGTTTGTTTTCTAATCTACAGTATTTAAAAAGTATATACATTTTATTAAGTTTCATGCATTTGAATTATAATCTCTTTTAACATTGCATAATGTATGTTTAGTAGAAATTCTGCAGGTCCTGACCTACTCTTTTGTATGCTCAAAGAATCTCTCCATCCCTATCAAGTATTAGATGGGTTCATGTCAAAACAAATGCCTCCTTTTCTTATTTGCTTAGTCCCTTAATCCTCATTTGCTCACAAGCATTTCTTTCCTATGTTCCTCACATGAAGATCCCTTAAGTCTTTGACCCAATTCGCTGTCTTGACAAAAAAAAATCGAATAAGATTATAAAACCAGTTTCTCAAAATTGTACTCTATCATCTCAACAAGTACTATTTAAAGCTCTTTGTTCCTTCTCATGTTCAAATTTCTTTATATGGAAGTATAATGACAATAAAACACTCTTGTTCTCTCTCAAATTGATAACTTCACATTTTAGGTATAGTATAACATTCAAAAACCTACAAACTTTAAATAATTATGTTTACAAATCACAATTTTTTTTCTCTGACTGGTCTCAGACAGTCTCAGTCTCACCTTTTATTTGCTGAACTTGCCTCTGGCTGTTCCAGTACCTCTTTTTCATAGGCTACTCCCCAGTAACTCAAGGTCCCAGATTTCTCGGCTATAGCCCATAGCACCATTTCTGGCCGTAGTGTTGTGCTATAAATTTCCACTGTTAAATGCAGCTGCCTGCCCAGGTGCACCCACTTTACTCCTCGTGTCAGGAGCCTGGGCACTGGTCTCCTGTTTTTGGTGTGCGTATGTACCCTCTTACTGGAGAATTGGAATTTTTGCCAGTTCTCTACTGGGAACTCAACACTTGCCTTTTGCCTTCGTTTCTCCACCACCTTTGCCAGCTTCCTGAATGCTTCATCATGTTACACCCAAACCAACCATGTGTCAGTGTGGTCTTGCAATCTGACAGAGTGTGCTGAATAGAATCATTGATGATCCTTCAGAGGTCTCAGGCCTGTTCTTTGCCAAAACATTGTTAAACCTTTTGGCAGCTAGACAGGGTGTCATATGTTGCCCCAACCAGGAAACTGAGCTGTACCTATGACATCTTCCAAACTTCTTCCTAGGTGATTGTACAACTTGCATTGCCCTCCCATGGTGTCCAGCACTCCTGCCATCCTTGTTCCACTGCTTTCACCTTGACCTCATCATGCTTAATCCTAGCAATCAGAACAATGATCAGATCTTCCTCTCCTCTCTACTAGATCTGGATCATTAGCATTGTGGACCACACTAACCCAGGCCCTTCCCACCACTTTCTGTTGTTGAAGCCTGGTCACTGCCTTTTGTGCTTCCTCCTTGGCCTTCCACTTCATCCTTATTCCTGTTTGGATTCCCGTTTCTTTCATTACTTTGTCTGTTCTTTCTGTTCCATCACCCACTGTGAGAGATGGACCTTAAGAGTAGTTGAAGAGTATTTCATCTATACAAGCTTGTTGCCAAGAAGCACTGGGGGAACCCAGCCACTTGAGAATAAATGATTTAGCTTTGTTATCCATCCTGCTCAAGGCTGCTGAAGTGACTTCACGCAGATTCATTGGCTACATTACCCTTGAGTAAAGGGGTAAGCTATGCTGCAACACCTTGAACTTTTCTGGGTGGGTGTCTTGAATCAATTCTTAGTAGGCCCTCTGAAAGCTGTTGAAGGCTGGTATTCCCCATCTCCTCATCTGAGACACTTAGTTAGATGTATATAGTCTTCCAAGGCATCCAATAGGCTGGTATGGTATAAAATCCAGGGGATGTTTTTCTCCCAATAGTAAATATAGTTCTGTCACTCCACTCACCTTTCTGTATAGAGACTCCTGGAATTGCTTGGACTGAATTTCAGCAGATCAGTTCATTCAGTCTTTTCATGTGTATGGTGCTATTCACAGTACACATCCATATAGTTCCTTATTCAGAGACAGCTTATGGCATTAGGGTAACCATACTCCACCAACCACTTGTGTCAATTCAATCAGATTGAGCTCAGATGTTGCTATGAAAAGGATGGAGGAAATGGAACAACCCATCACAATTGCAACTTCTAGCCATTTTCAGTCAGTAGTAACATGAAGCATATATGTATGTCCTGAAAATTGTCAATGATCATAGTGTTAATGTTGTCTTGGATATAGAAAAATTCAAGTGGAAAAGCAATGAACTGGTGCAGCACTGACATGGCATTATAAAGATCTAGCCATATGACATGTAGGTCTTATTAAAAATTGCTTCCTGACAGGCAAAAACACAAAGGTACATTTACTTTCAAAACACAAAAAATAAATCTTCCAAATAAGAAGTACATCATGGATCTCTCCTTCATTCCTATGGTCCAAGACGTTTGTGTATACTGTAATAATTTATGCTGAAAAAAAAATTAAAATTAGCCCAGTCTTTAGAAACCAGAATAATTCTGATGCTTCTTCACAGTAAGATGTTGCTGGGCCCACAGTTAATTCTCTCATTCAAGAGTCATTCTGGACATTTCACACACCCTATCGATTCTACATGCACATTAGTCTTTCTGCTATGTATTCTGTCAAAAATAGCTACTTTGCACGCGCACACCTTGATAATGAATATGATGTGTTCACAAGGGTGATCCATACAACTAGTTAAACAAAAGAGAACATAAAGAACAGGTCTCACAAATTATAGCTGGAAACTACTTTCAACCAGCATAGACATTTTGTGTAGTTAATCACTATTATGGTATCAGTATTTTTTAACTCAATCATCAGTTTTGTTTCAGACACAATACCATTTTAACTTCTTGTATTTCTTAGGAAAGGTTTCGCTTCTACTCTTTCTGATTCACCAAGTTGTTGTGAAGAAGGGATGCAGGCAGATTTCTTCTTTCCATTAATGCTCTGTTTCTTTATTGCTGGTTCTTGGGATTGTAAAACTCAAACTTGTATTTATGATGTACAAAGCAGTAACCAACCATAGAAGGAATGCAAGGTTTTCACAAAGCATTCTCTCTCACATACAACCACTTACACTCAATGCAATTTACAGTTGAGGACTGAGCAAAAATGTATACATTTGGGATGTGTAAAGACACTGGAATTCCAGAAGAAAACAAGCGACCATGCAATTTCACATATTTTAATCAAGCTAGGTTTTAAACCCTGGCTCCTGCAGCTAAGAGGTTTCAATGCTAATCACGGCAGACTTATTTTCTCACAATTAGTAATCTGAACAGAAATAAGGGGAAAAATATTAAAGAATTCCAAGTTGTATTGAGCTGCCATATGACTGACCTTTAAGATTTAATTTAAAATAATAGCCAGTATCACAAACTGTCAACTTGTCATCCTATTCCACTGTTTAATTGACATTATTTCTTTTCCAAAACCAATTTGTTTCATTGTGTAGTTCTCATTGTGTGTCATTTATTTTAAAAATGTCAAATATATAGCTACTGTATATGATAGAAATAATCTCATGAAGAGATGACCATCAATAAACACAATCCAAATAAAAACACCTCATTTGTTACCCCCTTCTTCTGTTCATTTGACAACTGTTTTTAATACTAACTGGGGCTTTTTATCATTAAGGCTCTTCTTAATCAGATTTCTGCATGCAAGTTGGACACTGTAATCTGTAACGATTTCTAATTCCTAAATTTCCAGCTTTGAGGCGAGTGGCAGCTTAACCAGTAGCTTCATCTGTGTAACAGCGTTTTTCTTTCTTTTTTTTACTTATTGTAGAGAGATTCTTCTGAACTGTTTGTTTACTACATGTTTAGTGTTTTTATTTAAGTATATTATGGATATGGATATTTTTACAACAAACACTCCAAACAAAGAGAAACCTGGCAGAGTACAGCTCATTCTGGAAGAACTGAGGAGCAGGTATCAGGGATGCAGGGCTAGCACTAAGGTAATGGTGAAGCTTGGAAACAAACACAGGAAATATAAATCATCTATTCCATCAGTGGTAATGGGGAATGTGAATTCTCTGGTCAACAAGACGGACAAGCGAGCAGCACTAGTTAAAAACTATCGAGTGTTTTGGGAGTGCAGCTTGATGTGTCTGACGAAGACATGGCTGACCAACAATATTCCTGATGCTAGTCTGAACATTCTTGGGTTTACAAATGTAAGAGCCAAGAGAGATGCAAAATACTGTGGCAAAAGCAAAAGTTGGGGACTCACACTGTTTATTAACATCAAGCATGTAACAGTTAAAGAAACAATCTGCTGTCGGAAAAATTGAACTGTTGAAAAAAATTGAGCTGGAAAAATTGAACTATAGCTGTCTGTCCATATTACATGCCCACAGAGTTTTCTCACAACATTTTAGTTGTTCTTTACATTCCTCCACAGGCAGATGCAGGGACAGCATGTGACATCATACTCACAACTATCGGGAGACTTTAGATGCACCTCCAAAGGCTTTCATTACCACTTCTGGAGATGTCAATGATACTAAACTGGGCTCAACTCTGACTTCCTTCTTTCAGCATGTTGACTGGCCCACCAGAAAGAACAGAACAATTGACCCTCTTTATGCAAATGTGAAGGATTCCTACCAAGCCACTCTCTTCCTCCCACTTGTTAAATCTGACAACAATTTGGCTTACTTAAAGCCTCAGTACAAGTCTCAAGTTCAAGGACGCCCACAACCTATACACTCCTTCAGGAAATGGTTTCTTGAAGCTGAAAATGCTCTTAGGGACTATTTTGAGTCTAGTGACTGGAGTCTGCAGGAATCACATGGAGAGGACACTGAGGTGATTACAAACTGTGTTCAGACTATCTGAACTTTTTCGTGAACACTGTTGATCCTGTTAAAACTGTACACTGCTTGCTAATAATAAGCCCTGGTTTACCAGTGATATTAAGTGCCTTCTTAAAAAGAAGAAGATAGCATTCAAAAACAAGGACCAGGCAGAGCTGAGGAATGTACTTTAACATTCGACTAAGGAAGGCTAAAGAGCCCTACAGGAAGAAGGTAAAGCATAAGCTGCAACAAAATAACATCAGTGGGGTGTGGGATGATATGCAGACCATCGCAGGCTATAAGCAATGGAACCGCTGGACAGAAGAGGACTATGTGGTGAGAGAGAATGAGTTCAATCTCTTCTAAAACTGGTTTGACTGCCCTGCTCCTGCTTTAACTGCCACAAACTCACTGGCAACTACCAATCCCCCAAGCTGACAGAATAGATCATGCAGCCCTCTCCCCCCACAAACATAACAGCAGATCAGAAGGTGCCAATGGCCCCAAACAAGCCACCTGACACCTATCTCCCTGTTTCTCACATCATCACTTCTGACCAGGTTAGAGGAAATCTGAGGAGACTGAACCCTTAGAAGGCAGTTGGCACACACAAGGTGTGTCCAAAATTTCTAAGGGCCTGTGCTACTGAACTTCAGCACATCTTCGACCTTAACCTGTGAATGAGGATGGTCCACACTGTGGAATACCTCATGTCTCAACTCGGTTCCTTGAACAATGAAATTAAGCAAATTCAATGAATTCAGGTCTGTGGCCTTAACATCCCACATCATGAAGACCCTGGGGCGACTACTGCTTCATCTCCTCAGACCACAGGTGAATCACATGCTAGACCCCTTATAGTTTGCCTATCAAGAGAAAGTGGGTACGAATAATGCCATTCTCTACCTCCTCCACCGGACCTTCTCGCATCTGGACAAAAGACGTAATACTGTGAAGATCATGATCTTTGACTCTTCCAGCTCTTTCAATACCATCCAGCCCCTTCTACTGAGGGAGAAGCTGTCTAGGATTGGAGTTGACTCACAACTGGTGAATTGGATCACAGATTACCTCACTGGGAAACTGCAGATCA
The DNA here is from genome assembly GCF_016835505.1 of Polypterus senegalus. Taxonomy (NCBI): domain Eukaryota; kingdom Metazoa; phylum Chordata; class Cladistia; order Polypteriformes; family Polypteridae; genus Polypterus; species Polypterus senegalus. The sequence continues at coordinate 131,504,924 of NC_053160.1, forward strand.
CAGACTGTTATCAGTAGCACAGGAGCTCCACAGAGGTCTGTGCTTTCTCCTTTCCTCTTCACCCTGTACACATCGGACTTTAGCTACAACTCAGGGACATGCAACATGCAGAACTTCTCAGATGGCACTGCCATTGTGGGGTGTGTCGGGCTCTGGTGAATGACTTTGTAGAACGGAGTCGGTCAAACCAACTGCTGTTCAACACCAAAATCAAGGAAATGGTTGTGGACTACTGTAGATCTAGACCACCACTGAGACCTGTCTCCACTAAAGGGGTTGATGTGGAGTGGGTCAAGGCCTATACATTACTTGGGAGTGCAATTGGATGACAGATCTGACTAATCAGAGAACACAAAGGCTTTGTACAGGAAGAAGCAAAGCTAACTCTATTTTCTGAGGAGGCTGGGCTCCTTTAACATATGTAAGAAACTCCTTCAGGTGTTTTATCAGTTGGTGGTTGCCAATACTCTCTTCTATACTGTGGTGTTCTGGGGTATAGCTTGAAGAAGAGAAATTCTGATTGTATTGATAAGCTGATCAGGTGAGCAGGATCTGTGGTTGGCATGGAAATGGACTCAGTGGTGACAAAGAGGAGAAAACTATGCAAGCTGCTATTAATTATGGACAATGAACATCACCCATTACACCCCACCATAATTAAGCAGAGGAGTTTGTTTAGTGGTAGACTGCTATCAAAGAACTGCAATACAGCCAGATGCAAAAGATCTTTTGTCCCCAGAGCCATTAGACTCTTTACTTCTTCCCAACAGGGACAGGGATGACTGAATTCTGAGCCTGATTCTCCTTCTCCTCTCTTGTGGTGACTACTTCATAAGCTATATTAGCTTTTTTAGCTATCCACTATATCTGATATTTCATTACTTGGCTATCACTGTATAACTTTTTCCATAATGTGTCACTTTAAACATGTTACTCTATCAGCATAAGCCATGTCACTTTATTTTATTTTAGATATTATGTCACTTTAGTATCTGTCACTTTAATATCATATGTCACCATTTCAATTTAGTATTAGTGTTATTAACACAATTCCTATTGCACTGACATTATTGTATGCACCATCTACATTATCTATATTGGACTGTAAGATTCCAACCTCAATGTGCTTTGATTGCATTTGACAGACTGTACCTTCTTAATATTATTTATATAGTGTGTACTTAAATGTTCATATCTAACTTGGTATAACTTTTGGCTACTGCTGCTTAAATTTCCCTCTGGATCAATAAAATATCTATTATCATCATCACAACAACAACATCAACAACCTTCTGACTATTACACTCAATTCCTGCTATTTCCACATTACTTTGTTGATAAAATAAATATTGCACTTGGAAATACAAAAGCTCTGATGTTACATCTTACTAGGAATATGCTGTATCTGCTTTCTCTGCCCTACTGATTTAATCTGTGGTGATTTCTGTTCTGTGTTATTGCTAGTAGTCCAACCTTTTATTCAAGATTCCCACATCACATTCTAGATTTTGCGGTCACTGAAACTAACACCAAAAATGTCAAGATGCCAGAACAAACATATACGGGAAATTAAATCTGTTAAATCCTAGGAACATCTGTATATTAATACTTGTTAAAAAAAATAATGCTGTAGACATAAGCACATTTACACATCTACAAGTGAAGGTACACAAAACTGCAATTTCCCTCTTTCTGTCTTTTCTAAATTTGTTGTGTATAGTCAAGCTACTTATTTAAACAGTGCACCTTCTATTACATGAAAATTAAATAGGCTAAATGTGATTTGTTTTAAGGCCATTGTTATTTATAATGACCAGGTGGATAGCGTTATTCCAATTTACTGAGTACTAAATCACCCCTTTCTAATGTTGGTCAGCACCTTAGCACCCAAATCTCTGTCCAGCTAATTAGTGGTACACCACATCTCCATAGAAAAGGTAGCCCTACATTCTGTCTAAAATTTGGACTAAAGTATACCTTTTTATTCTTAAATATTTCTCACATATATCTGAAATATGATTGGGATGGTTTTCTTTGGCAGGAAGCAAGAAAAAAGAAACATACATAATCACTGAAAAAGATCACAGACATTTTGAAATGTAATTTCTCCTTAAATACATACAAAAACTAACAAAATAAAAAATAAATGACATTACCGTATCACTTTTTTAACCAACTCAAAGTGATTTTCATAGAGTGGGCAACCACTTCAGCCACCAGAAATGTATAGCATCCACCTGGATGGTGTGATGGCAGTCATTTTTGTGACATTATGCTCACCACCACACATTAGCCATTAGGTGATGAAAGAGTGAGATGAGATAGTTTGTCAGTAAAGAACAGATGATGATTGTGTGCACAACAACCTGGTTGTGGTGGGAAATTTGCTGAAGATACCTGGAATTATCATACTCTTATTGATAGTTGTCCAATGATCTTTTATGACCCCAGAGAGTCGGGACTTTGGTTTTATGTCTCATTCAAAGGATAGTGCCAAGATTTATAGCACAGTGTCTCAGTCACTGCACTGGCTCACTGCGATCCATACACTGATCACAGGGGAAGAACCACCTGAAGGTCTCACCAACACCTCTTCCTGCCACAATCCAATCTTTTTTTTAGATGGTCTCCCATCCAAGTACTGACTTGGCCTAAACTTGCTTAGCTTCAGGTGAATTACCTGTTCGGAAGTGCAGGTGGTAGGAACATAAAGTAGACTGATCACACAGGAGTTAGTGCTTTTGCCACATAACTTAGGAAAGCTGTGGAAAGATTCAAATTCAATGACTGTGTACAGTTGGTATGATCTACGTGCATCTGCATTTTTTTCCTTCTTAGCTGATGGTTTTCCTCCTATATACTCTACCAAATGTTTACACACTAAGATTAGTGACTGTAACCTTTCCCAAGCGTAAGTGTGCTTTGCGATTAACTCACAGTATTCTACAGTACACCTTCCAAATTTACGTAACTGCCCTGGCCCCATGCAACAATAAAGTGGGATCAAGCAAGTTCATACAATGGATAGATGGATCTCAAAAAATAAGGTATTAGATTTCAATATTTGGGCCTGTTTATAGTGGCATGACTGAAAAGGTTATATGGTGATGGGGGTAAAGGTGAGAGGTTACTTATCTATTATGGAAAAGCTGCATAATTTCTTGATAATATTAAATGTGGCTTTAAACTGTTTTCTTGCACCTTTCCACTTTGATGGTAGTTGGACAGGTTACAGGATTTCACTAAATGGATGGCACTTTAAAGGCTAAAGATGATATGTAAAGTGCCACTTTGCAAAAAATACATGCATCTAAAATCACTGTGACTCTAGACTTCCTTTGATGATTTTTCTATTTGAGTATGTAAAAAGTATTTGTTTATGTATTGTATTTATGACATTTTCTATGACTTAATTTAAGTAAAATGACCCGATTAGATACAAAACCAAAACAGAGACAGCAAATATCCAATGGCTCCCATTTGCAAAGTTATTTTCTACAGTGGTACCAAGGAGTTAACATAATGGGAAAGCTTTCCAGGCTATTTGTATTATTCATCTCTAGAAAAACTGTAAAATCTCTAAGGGTCGGAAACAAAGCAGAGTCTAACCTGGCTGGGATTCAAATGATAACTGCCATATTAAAACACCCATGCTAACTATAAATCCATTTCTACAGTCACTATGGCATAAAACAGATGTTGCAAGGTGTGAAAACCAATTTTAAGAGGTATGTGAATAATGATAAATGGTCAATAAGCAATTAGCCTGTCAAATTTGCAAACACATTATTTATCCATATGTAATCAAATAATTTGTCATTTACACAGAAAGACCTTAACAACAATGGGAAATGTACAAACACTTCAAAATGCAATTACATTTATGAAAAAGGCAAAATCTAAAATTGTTTCCTTCCATAGTACTATACAAACGTACCTATCTCACTGTCATAGACATATTCATCGGACTTTCATTATTACCTACAAAGCTACGTTTCATGTATGAGGACCCCCACCACTAACCTGGACTGTTCTTTATCTTTGTTATCATTCTTATACATTATTTGTGTCCTGTCTGCCTGCTATTACCTTATTTTTAACTCTGGACCACAACATCGTTTTCAACTGCTTCAATATTTGTTTTTCTTCCAGAATGTATTTGGTAGTTTATAAAGTGATGGACCATTGAATATCCTCTTTCACTTTTCTAATTTTACATCTCAAATCCTGTGCTTCTCTTCATTGTCAGAATGTTTTCACTTCTCTGTCTGATTTGTCAGACCAACACCATATGCCATGTCAATGACTCCCAAACCTACACAGATATAACCCCAGAAAGGCTATCAAGACTGGTCAAGCTTGCAACTTGCAATATAAATATAAATGAAAATGAAATACAAATGCCTGCATAAATGCCTCTGTACAAAGGCTCTACATGTACTATATATACTTTGTAGAATAAAACACTTTCTTGAAGGATCCACAAGACTCTCAAGGAAATGTGCACCAGCTTGAGGTTTAGGATACTGTGACCTACTTTCATCCACTCCATCATTCCAGGGAGGATCAGGCACTTTTACCCAAGGATCTCTCCTGTCATTAAGGGAACTTTCTACAGTCTAAAAACATTTAGATGTTCAACCAATCTCAAATAAAAAAAGCATTGTTTTGGATTACATTTCATTCTTTTTTTCAGGTATTTATGAACTATACAAAACAGATGCCACATTAGTACCACCAAACCTTGTGAGCCAGTCCATTTCAGTGAACTGAAACCAAAGC